>NC_000071.6:79719704-80064704 GCF_000001635.26 Mus musculus | reverse complement strand
CTTGCAAACTTTATATGCCCCAGTACAGGGGAACGCCAGGGCCAAAAAGGGGGAGTGGGTAGGTAGGGGAGTGGGGGGGGTGGGTATGGGGGACTTTTGGTATAGCATTGGAAATGTAAATGAGCTAAATACCTAATAAAAATGGGAAAAAAAAAGAAATTTGGAGCAAATTATGTTAGGCATTGTGAATAGAATGGGAAGCTGCCACCACTGTGCAGTATCTTCCTGTTGTTAAAACTACCCCAATACACATGTCTAAAATGCCCAACAGACACAAGCAATGCTTAAGTAGATTTCAAAAGTTCTGTACTTAGATTACTCGATATGTATTCTGCAGAGGGTCTTTTGCATAATTATTTATACAGAAGATATGCCTGTGACTGATTAAAATTATTTTCGAAATAATAATGCTCTTTTGACATTTAAGGCTTTTTATTTTATTTTTAAATAAATATTGTGTGGGTAGGTTGAGTAGCAGGGTGGGAGGAGGGTATGAGGGACTTTCATGATAGCATTTGAATTGTAAATGAAGAAAATATCTAATAAACATTGTTTTAAAAAAAGATTGTATCATTTAAGCCCACAGTGACTGCATGAGATAGATAAGTATTTGTATTGTATAAGTGGGAAAACATACAAAAACAGGTTAAACTGTTCAATAAGAAGGGAAGCGTTGGAGTTGAATTTAAGCAATCTCATTTTAGTTTCTAGTTAATTTGTGTTAAATTATATTTCTGGTTAATCATATTAACTATATACAGCAGAGACTGTAACTGACAGTAGAACCAACAGAGGACAGTGAGTGTTGAAAAAAGATTGCTGCTAACATGTAGAGTAGTCTGGATAAAGTGAATAGGCCCACCACATGCAAGCTAGAAAGCAAGTGAATTAATTAAATTTGAATCAAGGAAATATTTTTAAATGACAGGAATAATATTTAGGTTATATAAGCTATAATAACCTCTGCTAGTTTGATAACCAAAGGACTCAAAAAACTGAAAGTCTGATCCACAATTTGGAATGAATCAATAACATCAAATTAATACGTTCAATGGGCGATTGCCATAGAAACTATGTGAATCTAATTTTTAGTTTGTACTTACAGACTTGGCTCCTGTGTATTTTCAAATATAAATCCTTAAAGTTGTATTACACATTCCTCATACTATACTATAATCATCATATATCATTTGATAAGGTTCATCTTAAATCAAGCACATTCAGTAATCGTGTGTCTTCAACAGTTAGACATGCAAGAAAGCAAAGTTCATGTGGGGAGTCACTGCCCTGCCTGACACTAGCTGAAGCTTCCAACTCCATGGACAAAAGACAGCATGGAGCTTCTCCAGATACACATAGTGATTAAAACTATTTTGAATATAATAATATATTCTTTTATACTGGTTAGTTATGGAATAACTTGCAATTGTGTCATAACAATATAGATCAATATCTTAAAATAAGTTGTATTTTCCAAAAATAAATTTGAAGCAATTTAGAGAACACCTCATTATTTTACACTTGTAGTTACATTATAAATTAATTTTCACATGAATACTTTATTTCCATCATTACTACCCTATACTGCCCCCCCCCACTTTAACTAATCCCATGTCTCCTGCCCTCCCTCCCAAATGCATTTTCTTTGTGCATATCAGTGTGTAACCAACTTGTGCATTTAGATTTGCTTGATGAATATGTTTAGAGCTAACCACTTGTGATTGCATATATATCAAGGAGCACGTTCCTGTAGGAATCTACTACTTGTCAAAATGTAGTGAATAACTGAAAGTCTGAAATACAGCTCAAGTTGGCTCATTGGCAGTACAAGTTCTATGCCCAAGTATAAGGGACCATCACAAAAGGGAAGTCAGGAAGATTCTAAAAGTCAAAGAACTAGAAATCGGCTGCAAAATAATGTTTTATAAACATGGTTTTGTACAATATTTTATGGCTATTGGCAAAGCAGTGGTACCCCATATGGTATAACACCCTACATACACACAGACAAATATATCTAACTATGTAAGTATTTTAAGAAAGCTACACATACAGTCTTAAATTCTATCCTTCTGTAGAGCTCCTCTTATCTTCTCTCCCAATGATTCCTTTCTATTCCTCTGACATTTTCAGTTATTCTAGAACATGTACTCAAATCTGTTATTAGACGCGTTCTCACGACCGGCCAGGAAGAACACCACAGACCAGAATCTTCTGCGGCAAAGCTTTATTGCTTACATCTTCAGGAGCCAGAATGCAAGAAGCAAGAGAGCAAGAAGCAAGAGAGAGAGAAAACGAAACCCCGTCCCTCTTAAGGAGCATTCTCCTTCGCCTCGGACGTGTCACTCCCTGATTGGCTGCAGCCCATCGGCCGAGTTGACGTCACGGGGAAGGCAGAGCACAAGTAGTCATAAGATACCCTTGGCACATGCGCAGATTATTTGTTTACCACTTAGAACACAGCTGTCAGCGCCATCTTGTAACGGCGAATGTGGGCGCGGCTCCCAACATCTCCCCCTATCCTTTTAATAAGAGCAAATAGGCCACCCATATTAATGAGAGTGGAGATAGAGGTCAAATCCCCAGTGTGTAGGTAAAGGAGCCATGTACAGGATTAGCTCTTAGGCTTACAGGCTTTTACCCAGAGCAACCCTGACCTGCTCCCGTGTCGTTTTGCCTGGGGGAAGGGAACTAGGACACTGAACCTTCATGAAAGATGACATGTCTCCCTAGAATAGGCTCATATATGCCGCAGAGCCTTTCCATTGCAGTGCTTAGCCGTGCAACTCTCTCGGGCTGCTGAAGCACACTCACTCTATCCCGTGCAATGAGTCTAGCCTCATGGGATATAAGAGCTGAGTGGCCAGCGACCTATTGCCTAAGCATAGATATATCAGGGGAAGCTCCATGTTCTAGTCCTGCAAGCGCCTGGGCAATAACCACCTTGTCTCTCCTAGTTTAGGCCTTAAGCTTACAGACCAATCAAAGAAGCAACACTAATCCACAGCAAAGTGTATCTCCAAATAATATTAATCCCACCCATTTTTTAAAGAAAGAAAATGCTGAGGAGATCCAATTGGGTAATCCTTTGGTCAGCGACAGGTCCAAGCGCGTGGAGTTGACCTGAAGTCTCAATTCCCGAAGGATCTGTTCAAATTCAGCCATCCAATTCTGTAACATATACTGAAAAAGGCTTTTTGACAAATTAGCTGCCCTAGTAAATTTAACATACTGAATGGAAATAACACACAATCCCGGAAACTTTTGTTCACAACCCTGCTGAGTTATTTGTCATAATACATCTAGTTGTATCTGGACAAGATCTATGAGTTGATTAACCAGCATGAGACCTCTCTGTATCTTGACATTAGCTGAGGCCTGTTCATCTATGACTGTAGTCACTGAGGCTGACAAAGTGTTAATGGTGTCAGTCATCTGGACCTGTCCAGACAGAGCCAAGGCTGTCTGAATTAAGGCCAAACCCAGTTCCTAGTTAGTGGTAAAAAAGCAAGAGAATACTTGAGCATTATACATCACCGTCATTGGGAGTGGAAATATCGACATTATCCCCCAACGCTGCTCTCTCATTGGACAAAATAAGGCCCAAATGCTGCATAATATCCCTTCCCCAGAGGTTAACCGGGAGTGGGAGCACATAAGGTATGAATTTCCCTTGCTGCCCTTCAGAGGATTCCCACGTCAAGGCAATGGAGCTTATAGTGGGACATGATTGATAACCTAGGCCCTGTAATGAATGAGATGACTCTGTGGTGGGCCATGCTTTGGGCCACCAATGTGTAGAGATTATACTTTTATCTGCTCCGGTATCAAGGATGCCTTCAAACTCTTTTCCATTAATCTTAAGGCGGAGCTTAGGTCTATCATTTAAAGATACAACCAAATAGGCAGAATCATTTCCTGAGGAGCCCATTTTCTTTATCTCAGGTCCTGCAAATTTCTCCCTGGTATTATCAGGGAGGAGCAGCAGCTGAGCTATCCTATCTCCTTTACTAATAGAAAAAACGCCCTTAGGGCTTGAGCACAGGACCTGTATTTCAGGGGAATGTTGACAATCCATAACTCCAGGGTGGACTACTAAGCCCTGCAAGGTGAGTGAACCCCGGCCGAGAATAAGGCCCATGGTTCCCGGGGGCAAGGATGGTATAGGCTCCACCGGCACCGGCTGAATACTCATTTGAGGCATTAGTAGGAAGTCGGAGGCGGCACGCAGGTCCACCCTTGTGGGTCTTCCTGGGTCGCCTCTCTGACTGCTTCCTGGGTCCTGACAAACCGGTTCCCATATCTTTGAGGGCCCTGGGACCGAGGGCCCGATGACCCGTTTTTTGGCACATAAGCTGATTGACTATCAGGTGGGGGAAGAATTCTGCCCTTTATATCCCTCACAGAGCGACACTGGTCAGCTCTATGATAACCCTTGCCACACTTAGAGCAAAGAGTGAGAGTCCCTCCCTGTTTATCTGGAGCTCTGCAATCTTTCTTAAAATGCCCAGGCTTTCCGCAGTTAAAACATGTCCTCTGATTATTTCTGCCCATGGAGCGGTTCTGAGATTGGAGGATGGCGGCCGCTAAGCCTGCATTGGTGAGAGGTCCCCCAAGCTCTCGACAGACCCTGAGCCAGTCTTGTAAGCCTTTGTTCTTTCTTGGGGCTATGGCCGCTCGGCACTCCTTTGTGGCTTGCTCATAGATTAGCTGTTCTATCAGAGGCGCAGCTTGCTCTGAATCTCCAAAAATACGCTCTGCTGCCTCTGTCATTCTGGCCACAAAATCTGAGAAGGATTCCTGAGGTCCCTGGATTATCTTTGTTAACTGACCAGTGGTTTCACCTGCTCGAGAGAGCGCCTTCCAGGCCCTAATAGCCGTGGAAGAAACTTGGGCATAAGCTCCCCAATGGTAGTTTGTCTGATCAGCAGAATAAGCTCCCTGACCCGTTAACAAGTCAAAAGTCCAATCTCTCTGCTCTGGAGTCAAAGCAGCTGCGTTTGCTCGGGCCTGCGCTTGTGCAGCTTCGTGCCAAAGCGCTCTCCATTCCATATATTTGCCCATACTAGGGAGAGCGGCTTTTACAACCGTTTGCCAGTCGGCAGGAGTTAGTGCCATGCCAGCGAGCCTGTCTAACTGCACCAAGGTAAAATTAGCATTGGTTCCGTATTTACGAACCGACTCGGCAATTTCCTTAATTTGTAAGTATTCTACCGGAGCGTGGACACGCCCACCCTCGGCTCCTTCAAAGACCGGAAATGCCTGTTGTATTTTCCTTTGTTCCTCTCTGGGAATGAATGAGTCTGCGCACTGCCTCTCTGCGCACTGCCTCTCTGCGCATTGCTGACGCACTACGCAGGGCGGGGACTCCGCATAGGGCGGACCTTGAAGCCGACTGCCCTGAGGCCAATCAGCAAACTGGCCTTCGCCAGCCGCTTTTGGCTTTTTTCTTGACCAATTAGCTGGCTGGTAATGGGCTGCTTCTTCCTCCCAGTCTGTTTCCTCAGAGGAGGATTCTTCACCTGCTTCAGAGCTACTAAGAGCTGGCTCCCCGAGCCCATCCAGCGATGAGCACAGGCTCCTTTTCCTAGAGACCTCCGCTAATTGATCTTTCTTCTTTTCCCTTTTTCCTCTTTTTCTTCTAATCTCTCTCCAGGTATTCCTACCTAACCTTAACTTTTCCTCGGGTTCAAGACCCTTGGAAAGGCCTGTATACTTATTTTGTGTACCATATTTCCTCTTTGTTCCTACTCTCTCTCCCCGCTTTACTTCTGATAGCTTGTCCTGAATTTCCTCTAGAATTTTCAGCCCTATCTTAATCACTTGATAACATGTGAAAAGGAACAAAAGGGCTCCTAACACCAGAAAAAATTCAAGGCCAAACATATTCCACTTTACTTCTGATAGACTGTCTTGAATTTCCTTAGAAAGTTCAAGATCAGACTTACCTCGTAAAGCTGTACTCACTGGTACTCTCGTTCCCCAGCTGAAAAGTTCTGAATTCATACAGTTGAATCCTTCTTAACAGTCTGCTTTACGGGAACCTTTATTACCGCGACCCGCAGTTCTGGTTCTGGAATGAGGGATCTTCCTTGCGCCAGTCCCGAGTTTTTTCTCGTCCCGGAATTCGGCACCAATTGTTATTAGACGCGTTCTCACGACCGGCCAGGAAGAACACCACAGACCAGAATCTTCTGCGGCAAAGCTTTATTGCTTACATCTTCAGGAGCCAGAATGCAAGAAGCAAGAGAGCAAGAAGCAAGAGAGAGAGAAAACGAAACCCCGTCCCTCTTAAGGAGCATTCTCCTTCGCCTCGGACGTGTCACTCCCTGATTGGCTGCAGCCCATCGGCCGAGTTGACGTCACGGGGAAGGCAGAGCACAAGTAGTCATAAGATACCCTTGGCACATGCGCAGATTATTTGTTTACCACTTAGAACACAGCTGTCAGCGCCATCTTGTAACGGCGAATGTGGGCGCGGCTCCCAACACAAATCTAAGATTCTAAACATAGAGAACATTTGGTTGTGTCGTTCTGATTTTTAGTTACTTCTTTCAGTATAGATTCTACTTCTATCTGTTTACCTACAAATGTCCACTTCTTCGAAGCTATGGAATCCTGTTGACTGTATACAGAATGTTTTCCCTATCTACTTGTCAGACAGAAGGCCTCTAGGTTGGCTCCATCTCCCAATTATCATGGGTAGAACAGCATCTCTGTAATAGAAGGAGCCCTTTGGATATCTTCTAAGAATTCCTATAGCTGGTTCACCTGGAAGTCAATTTTTAGAATTTTAAAAATTCTCCTCACTGATTTGTGTAGTGTCTGACACGATTAGCAATCCCATCAACACTGAATGAGTGTTTCTGTTCCTTCATAACCTGATCAGAATTTGTTGTCCACTGAATTTTCAATTTCACACATTCTGACTGAGGCTAAGTGGAATCTTTTAACAGTTTCAATTTGCATTTTATATTGTTAAAGGTATTAAACATATTCTTAGATATTTCATAAAAAGTTTTATTTCTTCTTTTAAAATTATGTGCAGTGTCATAACTGATTTTAAATAAATTTCTTTATAAATGTTTTTATTTTAATAAAACTAATACAATGTCAATTTAAACCCCATGACCCAAGCTTTAGAAACTACAAACAGTATCAAAAAAACTATGTTGTGCTGCAAAGACTTCTGCTTCATTTACTTTATTTACTCCTAATCACCATATGAAATTGTCTCTGGGATCACCTGACAAGACTTTCTTTTACTCTTACAATGCTTTCTCTCAGCAAAGAAGCTATGTTTGGAGTGAGATTTGCTCTTGCTGTGTCTGTCATTTGGCTCCATCCTTGATTTTCTTCTTCCGGTCCAGACCTTCAGTTTTAAAAGCAGCTTCAAACTAAAAAAAAAAAAAAATTCCCACAATTCAGGTCTCTGAAAAACTTAAATCTCCCACTGAAAATCACCAATGAGTTGTGCAGCAATCACATGCTAGAGATTCAGGACAATCATAAGGTCGTAGGAAAGCTTGCACTGGTTGATTTTTTTTAATGTCAGAAACCTGAAAATGCACAGTTCTGAACTTCAAGAAACGGAGAGAGCCAAATGAAGGGGCTTGGCATTTGATCACTAAAAATACTCACCATAAAACAACCAAAAACGGATATTGAGCACAAAAATTCGGTGTTATGTATTTCAAAGTGAACACCAGTGTTCAATTTTTCCTCTAAACACTACAATATGCAAGTGATTTAAAAATATGAAATTTGTGGATGGAAGAGAAAATAAAACAAAAAGAATATCTAAAGAACTGTCTGATACACGATCACACTTTTCTTTATCTTCCTTTCTTTTTTGTTCTTTTGCTTGTATATATGTCAGCCATACTTTTACTCTCTGTTAGGAAATGGTTATCAGCAAGTCTCTAACCATCAAAGAAAAACTGAGTAAGTCCATTTGATTTAATTCTGCGACTTTCTTTAGAAGTGATGTTATTTTCTTTGTATACCCTGATAATATGTATTGAGTGATTACTATATGCCAGGCACTTGTTGTTAACGCCTTAAAGTGAAACAACAACAATAAGAAAGACAGCAGTAAGAAACAAATTCAGAAAGAAGAGAATTTACATCTGAAGAAAGCTCAGAAAACTAAGTACAGAGCTCTGTTGAGAAACCAAACAACCCAACCAAAAAATGGGGCATTGAACTAAACCAAGAATTTACAAAAGAGGAATCTCAAATGGCTGAGAAGCACTTAAAGAAATGCTCAAAATCCTTTTCTGAACCTATATTTCTTAGGTCCAGCTATATTTTCTTCAAGAAATTTAAGTGTTGTCATTTTTATATCATGATTTTAATCCAATTAGAATTGATTTTAGCTCCTTGGATGCTTTCTCTAGCTCCTCCATTGGGGACCCTGTGTTCCACCCAATAGCTTACTGTGAGCATCCACTTCTGTGTTTGTCAGGCCCTGGCATAGCCTCACAAGAGACCCCTGGATCTCATGTTTCTAGCTGCATATGTATCAGAAGATGGCCTAGTCAGCCATCATTGGGAAGAGAGGTCCCTTGGTCTTGCAAACTTTATATGCTTCAGTACAGGGGAACACCAGGGCCTAGAAGTGGGAGTGGTTGGGTAGGGGAGTGTGTGTGTTTGGGGGGGGGGTCTGAGGACTTTTGGGATAGCATTTGAAATGTAAATGAAGAAAATACCTAATTAAAAATAAATAAATAAAAAGTTTTTTTAAAAAGAAAAAAAAGGAATTGATTTTGGTGGAATTGTAATAGACACAGGTCTGATTTTTTTTCTTCTTCTTCTTCATATGGAATCCTGTTTCCCAGCACAATTTGATGAAGATGGTGTTTCTTTTTCTGTATATACTTGACAACTTTGTCACATACCAGAATCTGTAATTTTAAGGGCTTTGATTTGGGTCTCTCACGCCATTCCATTACCTGTTTTCTGCATTTCTGTGGGTGCCATGCTTTTGTGATTACTGTAGCTCTATACGATAACATGAATTTTTATGCGGCAGTTCTTCTAGCTCTATTTGTTTTTGTGTATGATTACTTAGGATTCCAAAAGGCCTTGGTAAGTACTTTAGCTTTTGGTGGGTCTTATTGTTAATTTGTGTGTATGTATGTTGTTTGTGTGTGTGTGTGTGTGTGTGTGTGTGTGTGTGTGACTGTGAAGAATTTCTTGGGATACTGTATGAGGTTGCATTCAACCAGCAAAATTATTTGATAAAAAGTCGTTTCAGTAATAGTATTTCTCCCAACCCATGACCCAGGAGGTCTTTCTATTTTCTGTCTTACATAATGTCTTCAGAAACTTAGTTTTATAGAGGTTGTATACCTTTTTAATTAGCTTTTGACCTATGTATATATTTTCAGACCCCTATGTATGAGCTATTCTGTGATTCTTTTCATCATGTTTCTTATTAATATATAAATTGTTAATGACATTATAAGATGATCTTTCTAGCTTGCTGTATTTGTAGAACTTTTGGGAATGCTTTTTTGCATGGATTTGGTTGGTTGGTTTTTTGTTCATTCACTTATCTGTTTCCAATATGTGATAGATTTCTGATCATCTATGAAGATTTGTTTTAATTAGGTATTTTCATCGTTTACATTTCCAATGCTATCCCAAAAGTCCCTCATACCCAACCCCCCAATCCTCTACCCACCCACTCCCCCTTTTTGGCCCTGGCGTTCCCCTGTACTGGGGCATATAAAGTTTGCAAGTCCAAAGGGCCTCTCTTTCAAGTGATGACTGACTAGGCCATCTTTTGATACATATGCAGCTAGAGACAAGAGCTCCGGGGTACTGGTTAGTTCATATTGTTGTTCCACCTATAGGGTTGCAGTTCCCTTTAGCTCCTTGGGTACTTTCTCTAGCTCCTCCATTGGGGGCCGTGTGATCCATCCAATAGCTGACTGTGAGCATCCACTTCTGTGTTTGCTAGGCCCTGGCATAGTCTCACAAGACACAGCTATATCTGGGTCCTTACAGCAAAAACTTGCTAGTATATGCAATGGTGTCATCGTTTGGAAGCTGATTATGGGATATATCCCTGGATATGGCAATCACTAGATGGTCCATTCTTTCGTCACAGCTCCACATTTTGTCTCTGTAACTCCTTCCATGGGTGTTTTATTCCCATTTCTAAGAAGGGGCAAAGTGTCCACACTTTGGTCTTCATTCTTCTTGAGTTTCATGCGTTTAGCAAATTGTATCTTATATCTTGTGTATCCTAAGTTTCTGGGGTAATATCCACTTATCAGTGAGTACATATTGTGCGAGTTGCTTTGTGATTGGGTTACCTCACTCAGGATGATGCCCTCCAGGTCCATCCATTTGCCAAGGAATTTCATAAATTCATTCTTTTTAATAGCTGTGTAGTACTCCATTGTGTAAATGTACATCATTTTCTGTATCCATTCCTCTGTTGAGGGGCATCTGGGTTCTTTCCAGCTCCTGGCTATTATAAATAAGGCTGCTATGAACATAATAGAGCATGTGTCCTTCTTACCGGTTCGGACATCTTCTGTATATATGCCCAGGAAAGGTATTGCTGGATCCTCCGGTAGTACTATGTCCAATTTTCTGAGGAACCCCAACACTGATTTCCAAAGTGGTTGTACAAGCTTGCAATTCCACCAACAATGGAGGAGTGTTCCTCTTTCACCACATCCTCGCCAGCATCTGCTGTCACCTGAATTTTTCATCTTAGCCATTCTGACTGGTGTGAGGTGGAATCTCAGGGTTGTTTTGATTTGCATTTCCCTGATGATTAAGGATGTTGAACATTTTTTCAGGTGCTTCTCTGTCATTCGGTATTCCTCAGGTGAGAATTCTTTGTTCAGCTCTGAGCCCCATTTTTTAATGGGCTTATTCGATTTTCTGGAGTCCACCTTCTTGAGTTCTTTATATATATTGGATATTAGTCCCCTATTCGATTTGGGATAGGTAAAGATCCTTTCCTAATCTGTTGGTGGCCTTTTTGTCCTATTGACAGTGTCTTTTGCCTTGCAGAAGCTTTGCAATTTTATGAGGTCCCATTTATCAATACTTGATCTTACAGCACAAGCCATTGCTATTCTATTCAGGAATTTTTCCCCTGTACCCATATCTTTGAGGCTTTTCCCTACTTTCTCCTCTATAAGTTTCAGTGTCTCTGGTTTTATGTGGAGTTCCTTGATCCACTTAGATTTGACCTTAGTACAAAGAGATAGGAATGGATCAATTCTCATTATTCTACATGATAACCTCCAGTTGTGCCAGCACCATTTGTTGAAAATGCTGACTTTTTAACACTGGATGGTTTTAGCTCCCTTGTCAAATATCAAGTGACCATAGGTATGTGGGTTCATCTCTGGGTCTTCAATTCTGTTCCATTTGTCTACTTGTCTGTCACTATACCAGTACCATGCAGTTTTTATCACAATTGCTCTGTAGTACAGCTTTAGGTCAGGCATGGTGATTCCACCAGAGGTTCTTTTATCCTTGAGAAGAATTTTTGCTATCCTAGGTTTTTTGTTATTCCAGATGAATCTGCCGATTGCCCTTTCTAATTCGTGGAAGAATTGAGTTGGAATTTTGATGGGGATTGCATTGAATCTGTAGATTGCTTTTGGCAAGATAGCCATTTTTACTATTTTGATCCTGCCAATCCATGAGCATTGGAGATCTTTCCATCTTCTGAGATCTTCTTTAATTTCTTTATTCAGAGACTTGAAGTTCTTATCATACAGATCTTTCACTTCCTTAATTAGAGTCACGCCAAGGTATTGTATATTATTTGTGACTATTGAGAAGGGTGTTGTTTCCCTAATTTCTTTCTCAGCCTGTTTATCCCTTGTGTACAGAAAGGCCATTGACTTGTTTGATTTAATTTTATATCCAGCTACATGATTGAAGCTGTTTATCAGGCTTAGGAGTTCTCTGGTGGAATTTTTAGGGTCACTTATATATACTATCATATCATCTGCAAAGAGTGATATTTTGACTTCTTCCTTTCCAATTTGTATCTCCTTGATCTCCTTTTGTTGTCTAATTGCTCTGGCTAGGACTTCAAGTACAATGTTGAATAGGTAGGGAGAGAGTGGACAGCCTTGTCTAGTCCCTGATTTTAGTGGGATTGCTTCCAGCTTCTCACCGTTTACTTTGATGTTGGCTACTGGTTTGCTGTAGATTGCTTTTATCATGTTTAGGTATGGGCCTTGAATTCCTGATCTTTCCAAGACTTTTATCATGAATGGGTGTTGGATTTTGTCAAATGCTTTTTCTGCATCTAATGAGATGATCATGTGGTTTTGTCTTTGAGTTTGTTTATATACTGGATTACGTTGATGGATTTCAGTATATTGAACCATCCCTGCATCCCTTTGATGAAACCTATTTGGTCAGGATGGATGTTTGTTTTAATGTGTTCTTGGATTCGGTTAGCAAGAACTTTGTTGAGGATTTTTGCATCGATATTCATAAGGAAAATTGGTCTGAAGTTCTTTATCTTTGTTGGGTCTTTTTGTGGTTCATGTATCAGAGTAATTGTGGCTTCATAGAATAAGTTGGTTAGAGTACCTTCTGTTTCTATTTTGTGGAATAGTTTGTGAAGAACTGGAATTAGGTCTTCTTTGAAGGTCTGATAGAACTCTGCACTAAACCCATCTGGTTCTGGGCTTTTTTTGGCTGGGAGACTATTAATGACTGCTTCTATTTCTTTAGGGGATATAGGACTGTTGAAATCATTAACCTGATCTTGATTTAGCTTTGGTACCTGGTATCTGTCTAGAAACTTTTCCATTTCATCCAGGTTTTCCAGTTTTGTTGAGTATAGCCTTTTGTAGAAGGATCTGATGGTGTTTTGAATTTCTTCAGGATCTGTTGTTATGTCTCCCTTTTCATTCCTGATTTTGTTAATTAGCATGCTTTCCCTGTGCCCTCTAGTGAGTCTGGCTAAGGGTTTGTCTATCTTGTTGATTTTCTCAAAGAACCAGCTCCTCGATTTGGTTGATTCTTTGAATAGTTCTTCTTGTTCCCACTTGGTTGATTTCACCCCTGAGTTTGATTATTTCCTGCCTTCTACTCCTCTTGGGTGAATTTGCTTCCTTTTGTTCTAGAGCTTTTAGGTGTGTTGTCAGGCTGCTAATATGTGCTCTCTCTAGTTTCTCTTTGGAGGCACTCAGAGCTGTGAGTTTTCCTCGTAGAAATGCTTTCATTGTGTCCCATAAGTTTGGGTATGTTGTGGTTTCATTTTCATTAAACTCCAAAACGTCTTTAATTTCTTTCTTTATTCCTTCCTTGACCAAGGTATCATTGAGAAGAGTGTTGTTCAGTTTCCACGTGAATGTTGGCTTTCTATTATTTATTTTGTTATTGAAGATCAGCCTTAGTCCATGGTGATCTGATCGGATGCATGGGACTGTTTCAATATTTTGTATATGTTGATGCTTGTTTTGTGACCAATTATGTGGTCAATTTTGGAGAAGGTACCATGAGGTGCTGAGAAGAAGGTATATCCTTTTGTTTTAGGATAAAATGTTCTGTAGATATCTGTTAAGTCCATTTGTTTCATCACTTCTGTTAGTTTCACTGTGTCCCTGTTTAGTTTCTGTTTTCATGATCTGTCCATTAGTGAAAGTGGTGTGTTGAAGTCTCCCACTATTATTGTGTGAGGTGCAATGTGTGCTTTGAGCTTTACTAAAGTTTCTTTAATGAATGTGGTTGCCCTTGTATTTGGAGCATAGATATTCGGGATTTAGAGTTCCTCTTGGGAGATTTTACCTTTGATGAGTATGAAGTGCCCCTCCTTGTCTTTTTTGATTACTTTGGGTTGGAAGTCGATTTTGTTAGATATTAGAATGGCTACTCCAGCTTTTTTCTTCACACCATTTGCTTGGAAAATTGTTTTCCAGCCTTTTACTCTGAGGTAGTGTCTGTCTTTTCCCCTGAGATGAGTTTCCTGTAGGCAGCAAAATGTTGGATGTTATTTGTGTAGCCAGTTTGTTAGTCTATATCTGGTGTAATTCTGATAGGCTTGCCTTTATACCTTACTTGACCTTTTTCCCTTACTGCTTTTAGTATTCTATCTTTATTTAGTGCATTTGTTGTTCTGATTATTATGTGTTGGGAGGAATTTCTTTTCTGGTACAGTCTATTTGGGGTTCTGTAGGCTTCTTGTATGTTCATGGGCATCTCTTTCTTTAGATTTGGGAAGTTTTCTTCTATAATTTTGTTGAAGATATTTGCTGGTCCTTTGAGTTGAAAATCTTCATTCAAATCCACTCCTATTATTCGTAGGTTTGGTCTTCTCATTGTGTCCTGGGTTTCCTGGATGTTTTGAGTTAGGATCTTTTTGCATTTTCCATTTTCTTTGATTGTTGTGCCGATGTTCTCTATGGAATCTTCTGCACCTGAGATTCTCTCTTCCATCTCTTCTATCCTGTTGCTGATGCTCGCGTCTATGGTTCCAGATTTCTTTCCTAGGGTTTCTATCTCCTGTGTTGCCTCACTTTGGGTTTTCTTTATTGTGTCTACTTCCCTTTTTATGTCTAGTATAGTTTTGTTCATTTCCATCACCTGTTTGGATGTGTTTTCCTGTTCTATAAGGACTTCTACCTCTTTGGTTGTGTTTTCCTGTTTTTCTTTAAGGACTTGTAACTCTTTAGCTGTGTTCTCCTGTATTTCTTTAAGTGAGTTATTAAAGTCCTTCTTGGTGTCCTCTTCCATCATCATGAGATATGCTTTTAAATCCAGGTCTAGATTTTCGGGTGTGTTGGGGTGCCCTGGACTGGGCGAAGTGGGAGTGCTGGGTTCTGATGATGGTGAGTGGTCCTTGTTTCTGTTAGTAAGATTCTTAAGTTTACCTTTCACCATCTAGTAATCTCTGGCGTTAGTTGTTATAGTTGTCTCCGTTTAGAGATTGTTCCTCTGGTGATTTTGTTACCCTCTATCAGCAGACCTGGGAGACTAGCTCTTTCCTCTGAGTTTCAGTGGTCAGATCAGTCTCTGCAGGCAAGTTCTCCTCTTTCAGGGAAGGTGCACAGTTATCTGGTGTTTGGAACTCCTCCTGGCCAAAGATGAAGGCCCAAAACAGGATCTTTCAGAGAAGCTGTGTTGCTTTGGCCTGTCACAGAAGCGATTGTTTCAGTAGTCCACACTCTCACCTGTGTAGACTACTTTCTGAGGAGTCCTGAAACCAAGATGGCTCCCGCAGATCCTGAGGCAAAGGCCTCCCAGGCTGGGTGGACACCTGTCCTCTGTCCAGGAAGGTGGCCGGATGTCTGGAGTCCGAAAACAGAGCTGTCCCAGAAGCTCTGTGGCTCTCGCCTGTCCCAGAAGCTGCTAGCCTCTGTAGTCCACACTCTCACCTGCAGACTACCCACTGCGGTGTCCCGGAACCAGCTATGAAGATTTTTATATGTGTTGTTGATTTTTTTATTGGCAATCTTTGGTTATGTTCAACCCAATGGTGACTTAAAAGCTTATTAATGTAGCTCCTGACTGATCCTAGCGATAGAGAAGCCTTCTTGAGTGACTTATCTGGGGAAAATTCACTGACAGAGTATGAATATAACTTGTAATTCACCTAGATGTGCCTAGTGCAATTATGAGTTTGGGGGAGTCACCTAGCTAATGTGCATTGTTATGCTATGATGCATTGGCTTATGGAGCACTGGGAGAATGCACTGATCTTAAATTCAATCCTGTTGGACTCACCTAGGTGGGGATCTCTGGGATATTCATTTCAAAGCACACTCAGGTGGCATAGAGTATATCTTAAGGCATTTGTCTGGCTGAAGTTCATTCTTTTTAAAATTTTCCTCAAAAATAAAATTAAATTCTTTATTTAATAGATTCTTCTCTTATAGAATATTTTCTTCTCTCATACAATATATTCCAACCATAGTTTCCTCTTCCCAGTATAAAAGTTAAATGGAAACCCCTCCAATTTGAAGATGTGCTAAAACAGAAAAAAAAAAAAATGAAACAACCTTGTACATATTTTCCTGTTAGTTATTTTGTCCCAATTTCAGATAAATGAATCTAATTTATATATGCATGCCATGCCCAATTCCTTACAGTAGTGAGAGAGAGTTAGACAATAATTACTTACATATTTTTACATAACTGAATATTCACTAAAGTAAAATTGAATAGCAAAATTTAAAGAATTCCAAGTATAGTTAATATACATATAAAAATATGTCTACACACGGCAAAATAAGTTGTTTTAAGAACTTAAAAGATCATAAAACTTGCAATACAGGAAGCCTTTAGTAGTCTTCAGCACTTTATGATTGATTATTTAAATAAATATTTAAAGTGTATAACTACATTAAAAAGAGAGACATTTTCATGACTTTTTTATTTCAAATTGTATGCCTAAAGTTATCTATTCATGGTATGTGCATAAATTACAATTTCTAAATACTTGAAAGGGAAATGAATGGATCTTGAAAGAAATAAAATGTCTTGGAACACTTAGGGATATAATTTTCTAAACTTATTCATATTTTTTAGTATATGTGGAACATGAATATATTTTAACGTGCAAAAGATGTAAAATGATCCGTGTTGAAAACACTCATATTCTACATCATTGACTCTCTATCATTTATCTACTCACACAATCTTCTTCCCAGTAACTATTAGCTGACCTTTTTTTTCGTTCTTGTTCTCAACAAACCCATATGCTCACTTGTTCAAACTGAGTGTCAAACTCAGTTCATATTACCTAAGTTTGAATCTAGGTTTATCTCTCAGTAGATGAATGTCTTTAAATTGATCTATAACACTCATCCCTGGTTGTAAAATAATTTTGTACATTTTGCTTGCATCCTTAGTTTTTTTCCATGCATACAAATACATTAGAATACATTCTTTATGTCCTGTCTTGTATGTACAATCTTCCAGACCTTTGTTATCTACCTATAGCTAGCACCATCTCTCTGTATTGCATTATGCACATTTCATATGTTGGATGGAGAGGTCATGAGTTTAGTGAATCTTCTAGTTGGTGAGTGTTTCAGATAACACTCTGTACCATACCAATTGAGTGCTTAGTCAACAAATGAAAAATGCTTGTCTCTGGATATTCTGTAAAACATTTTGTACTTAGATAAATTCAAGCACTGGTTACATTCAAGGTTCTAATTCCAAAGGCTACCTAATGCTGCTATTCTTTCAGAAATAGGATTAGATTTTGCTGAGAAAATATTGATATATATATAAACAGATTTTAAACAATAAGCTGAATAACGTTATGGGATTGAAATTTATCCAGTGATTGAGCAGGCTCAACCGCAAAGGCTAAGGTACATAAAAGAGGACATCACTATGTATGACGCAACATTTTGGCTCAAGGTTGCCAAATCCACATCATAGTCTTCAGCCTTTCTACATGCTACAAATACTGCATAATTGTTTCCCCCAAAGTCAAATGTGAAACAGCTCTCTAAAATAAATTCTCCTCATCTCTATCTCTATCTCCATATATTCTATTTATTCAAGTTTTCTTGAAAACACTGAAAGGGCAAATTCATCTCTACCATTCATATTTTGTTCATATTGAAACACTGAGTAATTTGGTTATTCAGTGACCTCAAGATAATTCTAGTGAATTAGTAAATGTTTGCGTGTATAAAAGGAGAGAGTGTTGTATGTAGGCGAGAAGCAGAATGTTGGTGGTATGGCCGAGTATGTGATGATTCCGTGTCTTTCTTTATTTCACTTTGCATGGTAGCATTTTACAGATGCTTCATGAATTCTGTAATATCCTGAAGGAGATGGATGAGCTGATGCTTATGTGTATCATAATATCTGTGCTCCTTTATTTTCGTGGACTCTGTCTTAGAAACAACATTGCTCAAGAAAAGCTTGTCTCTGGGTGGATAGTGTAGTGCTGAAGGTGTCATGTCATCTTCATTCAAATGATGACCAAAAACGCAAACTTCCATGTGAATGGCTCTCATTCGATATGATTTTTGGCATGTCTTCAATTGTCAGAATATAAAACATAACGTTCTTTTGTTATGACACTGTTATGGAATTTTAATCTTAAAGTGAGAAAAGAATTACCAAAGTGTTTGTATTCTAACAGAAACCATATCTGTTTCCTTGTATTATCACTGGAAGAGATGCCTAAAAGTCCTTGAATTGGGTTACTATCATATATAACGCATTTGTGTTTATACAAAAGTAATGATAGATTTCAATATCAAGTAATACAATTTATAATAAGAATGAAAAATGTTATGGACAGGAAAGTTAAATGTTTACAATATTTTAAACCATGCAATAGATGGTTATATGGTTTACATAAAACAGGAAACTACTTCAGTAAAAAATTCTGCATTATGGTAATATAGTTCAGAATTAAATTGGCTTGCAAAACAATCTTTGTATATACATAATATTAGATCTCTATTGGATGTAGGATTGGCTTTTATATTTATTAAATATAAAATAAAATAATATGAATATAAAAAAATAAAAACCAACCCTATATCCAATAGTGATCTAATATCAAATATATACAAAGAACTCAAGAAGTTAGACACCAGAGAACCAAATTACCCTATTAAAAATAGGATACAGAGCTAAACAAGGGGTTTGCAACTGATAGGAAGAACAACAATATCAACCAACCAGATCACACTCCCCTCCCCAGAGCTCCCAGGGAATAAACCACCAACCAAAGAGCACACATGGAAGTACTCAAGGGTCCAGCTATTTATGTAGCAGAGGATGGTCTTATCTGGTATCAGTGGGAGAAGAGGCCATTGGTACTGTGAAGGCTTGATACCCCAGTGTAGGAGAATGGCAATATGGTGAGGTGGAAGTGGGTGGGTGGGTGGGTGGGTGGGTGAGCCTAATAGAAGCAGAGAGAGGGGATGGGATAGAGGGTTTCCATAGGGGAAACCAGGAAAGGGGATAACATTTGAAATGTAAATAAATAAAACGGCCAATGAAAATATAAAATCAAGCCAAACAAACAACAACAAAAAGAAAGAAAACAGATACACACACACATACACACACACACACACACACACACACACACACGCACACATACATATGAATGACAAAAGGAGATGAGCTTGTAATTGTCAAAGGCAAGATTCACTGATGGGTTTATAGATGAATTGAGATTGGCTATGTCTCATGAGGTACAATAGATTCCAGAAGGCTGACTTTCAATCATTAAAAGAGTATTGTTAACCTGACAGTAGTGGCAGATGCCTTAATCCCAGAACTTGGGAGGCAGAGGCAGGCAGTTTTCTGAGTTCAAGGCCAGCCTGGTCTACAGAGTGAGTTCCAGGACAACCAGCGCTGTACAGAGAAACCCTGTCTCAAAAAAAAAAAAAAAAAAAAAAAAAAACCAAACCAAACCAAACCAAACCAAACCAAACCAAAAAAACAAAAACAAAAACAGAAAACAAACAAACAAACAACATCAAAAAAGAATATTTTTACCAAATACCTTTGTATTCTATGAGGCTTATATCTCTCTTTTCATGGAACATTGCTGGTTGCTTAGCTGCATTTTTGGTAGAACATTTTTATGTTGGAAAGAATAGTCATTACTACGTAGATTTTACAAAATTATAAATTTTAATACATTTTATAAAA
The DNA here is from genome assembly GCF_000001635.26 of Mus musculus. Taxonomy (NCBI): domain Eukaryota; kingdom Metazoa; phylum Chordata; class Mammalia; order Rodentia; family Muridae; genus Mus; species Mus musculus. Next base: position 80,045,066 of record NC_000071.6, on the reverse strand, counting down.
TTATAGATTTTTAAAAATCTACTTAGGTATTTATAAAAATACTAAATTCATGACTTATGACATTGTATTTTTATTTTTAAAAGACCTTGGAAATAAGTGCTGTGAAGATTTAATACAAAAATATTAGAAATATGAGAATATAGTCGGAGATGGTTAGTTTCTGTATTATGCCTTAGTTTCTCTGAATGATTACATTAGCTCAGTATTACAGGCACATACTGAGGATCTTCATCTAGCCATCCGTTTTTTTGCCTGACAACCTACCTACATGTCTTAACTCTGCTCTTACAAAGTAACTCCTGAAATATCTACCATGTATGGCCTGATAATCTCCGAAGCAAAGGACTGAAATGTAATAGACTCAATCCATGAATATGAAACCTTGGGGAATGTAGAATTAAAAGGAACGCATTTCTCATGGAAGTAGTTACAAAATAACCTTTCAGTTTGTGTTTTTTTCTATAATGAATTACTGAGTTAACAACGTGCACCGTAAATCATTTTGAACCAAAAAACCCTGCCTATAGAATGAAGACAGAACACACTTACTCAGTCCATACGCTTTCCTTTGTTACAGTGCTTATCTGTTTCACATTTCCTCCATTTCTCTGCTCTTCTTCCTTAAGACATTTTTAAAAATGTCACTTTTCCACATATATCTCACTCTGGACAAATTCCTCAAATAAATCACAAAGTATTTCATTTTGAAATCAGTCAATATTGTCCAATGAATTTTACTAACACCTTAAGCATTTAGAGTTTATATTGTGAAGAGATTATGACAGAAATCCTACATAAAATTCAATAATTTTTTATGTTATTCCACCCAAACCAACAATTTAATTGGGTTTTTAGAAATATATAGGATACAGATAACTAGACATATATCAAATGATACATATTGCAAAATGTGAAATAAGAGTATAAAATATATTTTCTGTTAAAATACATTTCAATAAAATGCAAGCAATTTTATTATACTTTAGATTGAAAAGTAGTTTCTAGCCCACTTATGAATAAAACATGTTAAGATAACATGTTAGTAAAATGCTAAAAATTACATATATAAAAGAAAACTATATCACCCCCAAATTTTTAAGTTACTTTACCATATAAGATACTCTGTTAGATTTAAGAATGAATAACTAAGCCACAGTGGTGGCACATGTCTTTAATCCCAGCTCTTGGGAGGCAGAGGAAGGCAGATTTCTGAGTTTGAGGCCAGCCTGGTCTACAGTGTGAGTTCCAGGACAGTCAGGGCTACACGAAGAAACCCTGTCTGAAACAAACAAACAAACAAACAAACAACAACAACAACAAAAGAATAACTAAATGATACACCATAACAGTCTTTGACTATTTCATTTAACTTTTTATCACGCAAGGTATGTCTGATTTTGGCACATAGCATACTAAAGTTTGACAGCAAGTTAGCCTTTCATGTGTTTCAAAGGATATTTTCTCATCTGTGAACAAACAAAAAAATATGATGTTAGCTCCAAGTCTATATATTTTAAGTTTACTCATGAAAGAAATTTTTCCATTCAATTTAAGTGAACAGGCTGCTTTCTGCAGCAAAAGAGTCTAGAAATCATGTCAGGTGGGAACTCGCTTTATAGAAATGCTTTACTGAGATAAACTGAATTTTACAAAGTCCATGCCCCACAGAGCTAAGTGGGAACCTGTCTGCAGATAACTGTATAAAGCAGAATGATCATAAAACAGACCAAGTCCCAAAGCTGAATATCATGAGAGAAAATTTAAACTTTTTGTTTTCCATGAAGTCATTATATCCCAAATATCTGCTAGAACCTCTCTTTAGACATTTGCCTTTCAGATGTATAGATAAAAAGGGTTTAATGTTTTATCATTGTGTCACAGTATCACTAGACAAACTCAATATCTGGTTGCATGAACTTTCAGTTTCAGACGAGTTACAGAGTCACTACTCAAATATTACTGTTCTTGTGATTTGGGGTGCATATGATACCCCTTGTACTAAAAGATGATATGCTTTGTAAATATGTATAGATTTCTGTTCTAGTCTAAGCTGTAGCTTTTTGTTCATATATGTGTGAAGATAGGAGGGAAGTTTTTGAGATATTCTTATAGAAATTCTCTTGTAAGGAAATCTGAGGGTTCCTGCAGGAGAGCACCTTGAAAAAGAAGAAAGCATCTGGCAGAAATGGTAAGTTTGCGAATAATAAAGCCTGCCCTGTCATAGAGAAGTCAAACTGTGAGTTTCAGTAGATCGTTCATTTCTACTTGCCCTGTCTCAATTCAAATGAGTGGAAGAAAGAACAAAGGAGGAGGGGGAGAGCAGAGGGGAGGGGGAAGAGGAGGAGCCGGGGGAGGAGGAGGAGAAGGAGGAGAAGGAGAAGGAGAAGGAGAAGGAGAAGGAGAAGGAGAAGGAGAAGGAGAAGGAGAAGGAGAAGGAGAAGGAGAAGGAGAAGGAGAAGGAGAAGGAGAAGGAGAAGGAGAAGAAGAAGAAGAAGAAGAAGAAGAAGAAGAAGAAGAAGAAGAAGAAGAAGAAGAAGAAGAAGAAGAAGAAGGAAGAAGAAGAAGAAGAAGAAGAAGAAGAAGAAGAAGAAGAAGAAGAAGAAGAAGAAGAAGAAGAAGAAGAAGAAGAAGAAAGAAGAAAGAAGGAAAAAGAAGAAGGAAGAAGAAAAAGAAGAAGAAGAAGAAAAAGAAGAAGAGGAGGAGGAGGAAGGAAAAAGAAGAAGAAGGCTGCAATGAAGAAGACAAAGACGAAGAAGATGATAAATACGAAGAAAAAGAAGGAGAAAGAGACTATAGTAAATAAAGAAAATACATCAACAAAATCTGAGCACAAAGTCTGGGGGTTTAAAACATAATTTAACTATGAAGAAGTGAGAAGGCAGTCTTCTATTTTGTTCTTCCTGTACACTGATAATACAAATGTTTCTATGCTATGGTCAAGGATATGGTAAAGTCTAGGGAAGAAGCTCAAGACCCTAGGAATAGCAGATGCTGTGAGAGGTTGTTTTATGAATTCAACCTTATCAAGTGATGGGATTGAAAGCACTCACGCCAGCTGCTGTCAAGAACACATGGAAAAAAATCTTGGAAAACTAAAATATTTTCAGGAAAAAGTCTGACGTTCCTGAGGAAGCCAGTGAGGATGGTAATCAGAAGTACAAATTACCTCTGTAAATAAGTCCTGTGGGCTGGGACCTAGACATTTTTTTAACCTGTTTTGACAGAGATGTGAGTTTCTCCACCTCCACTAGACATTACAAAAGATGTATGGATTCTATGTGTACCTAATTCAATTTTCCTTGCTTACACATCTGTATTCCTTCAGTTTAAACATACTAAGCAGACTCTGCTGTCAGGTTCTCATGTTATATTTTGTCTACAACACAGGCTTTCTTTCCCTAAGAGACTATAACCTCTAAACTCCATATGGTAGCTCTTCCATTGGATTTCAAGAGGAAATGGAGCAGATTTATTTCCATTCATATCCTCACAACATAAATAATAAGCAAAGTGAGAATCCAAATGTTAATTTTATAACAAACATAATATTCAGCATTTTTTGAAACAATATTTATGAAAAATACAGAATTATACATATTGCACTATTGCTGACACTTATTGTCATTAAGTAAAGTAGTAGTTGATTTATACAAAATATAATCAACTGTTGGATGTATTTGATTGTCTACAACCAGAGAAAATATTTCAGAAAATTATATAGGATATGTTCAAATATGTTCATTTTTATACACATTAAGCATTTCATCCAAGAAAAGTTAAATATCACAGGTAAGAAGTTATTTTGCATCACAAATTTGACTAAATATCTTGTCACAGAAAACTTTCTGTACAATAGACCCAACCCTCTCTGTGTCCCAGTTCGAGAAACCTGGTCAGGCTTCCTTCAGTGGTCAAAGGAATTGTGCTCCTGTGGCTACAACTTAGGGTTTTATTGATGTGATGAAACCCCACAACCAAATTCAAGTTAGGGAAGAAAGGTTAATTGGATTTATACTTCCAGATTATAATCCATCATGAGAGAAAGTCAGGACAGGAACTCACTCAGGGCTAGATCCAGGAGGCAAGAGTTGATGCAGAGGCCTCTGGTGGTGCTGCTCACAGGCTTGCTCAGCTTGCCTTCTTATAGAACTCAGAAGGACAAGTCCAGGGATGGCTTCACCCACACTGGGCTAGGCCCTGCCCTAACTGATCACTAACTGAGTCATTTCTGCAACTGAGGCTCCGTTCTCTGTAATGACCCTAGCTTGTGTCAAGTTGATGCACAAAACCAGCCAGAATATTCTACCTGCAGCCTGTGAATGGATGAGGGAGTGTCCTACCTCATCCCAACAAAAATCATTTCACTAAAAATTTCTTAAAAGGGAAAGCCATTGGGAAAATAGACAACGACTACAATCATTTAAGACAGAAACAGAGAGTTATAGAGAAAAGGAACAAAGTAATTATGAAAGTTTCCAATATCCAGAGGAGGCAGGGGATTTTATTCTTAAGGTATTTGGAAGGTTTGTATAAGTCTTTTGGGAGTCATGGTTTCATGACTTCTAACTCATGAAAGGAAACTAGAAGTATAATTTAATTTCTTTTTTTTTTAACCAAATGTTTGTCTGTAATTTGTTAGAGCTTCAATGCTAAACTAATTTAATGGATACATTTCCCCTTGTGGAAATATTTAGATTTTTTTTAAATTCGTACATTGTTTTATGATATACTAGTTATCAATCTGAATACTCCACCTCATGCACGAGTGACATGGTATTTCCAGGTTTAATGAGGTAAAAAATTTTAGGAAATAATCCGGAGTAGTATTTTCCATGAATCAGCACAATGCAACATGAATGGAGAGGGAGCTCAGGGTAATCATGAAACGAGATATTCACAAAACTCACGAGGCATCTTTCTGCGGTGATATAGTCAGCAAATAATAGCTGGGGTAAAAGAGATTCATCAGGGGTTTGGGTGTCTCATATATGCACAAAGGAATACAGCAGCATAATCAATTTCATAAATTGTTCCATGCACTGAAATATATATATATATATATATATATATATATATATATATATATATATAATTATATATATAATTTATTATTGCTGATTTAGCCACTGTATGGGTTCAACTAACAGCCAATAGCCTTAAGTAATCCATAGGTTCACCAAGCTAAACTTGGATATTGTCAATTCATTGGTTAGTGTTGTCTCTATATGGAGCAAATAGAAATATACTCTGTAGAAATAAGGATTACAGTATCTAGTGACTGCAGAGTCCAATAGAAAGAAAATGAGCCTGAAAATAGCAGTTACAGAGCCTTGTGATAAGGGATAAGGCAAGCTCCAGGGTCTGAGCCATGTGCTGGAGCACTGTTGTTGTAAAGCCTCTTATGACCAGCCCTCCCTGCATATGATATGCTACACCTCCCTGCTGCAGTGACAGCTGTGGAGAACAGCGCATGCAACCAAGGCTGAAGAAGAGGCTTCCCATGTAAGGGAATAAATACAGTGAGGAAAATAAAGCTGGATGCTTTCCACTCCATTAGCTTGCTATTTTGCAGGGGGTGGGGACGTCAAACAGTGGTGGAGGGTTAGAATTGGTATGAAATGGGGGTGCTGGGTTTCTTTTTGTTATATCCACTGAGGCATAAGAAAGAGTAAACATTCAGTCTGCTAAAGAACCTTGCCCCCACCATTGACCCCAAACTTGAACCCACAGGAACGAATTACACAGCAACAAGGGACATATATAAGTAAAAATGAAGGAAGCTACCCCTGAAATGTAATCTGTAATTCACAGCAAGGGGAAATCCATCACTATCTGCAGATGGGGATCTTGTAATGTCCCAGGATATCAAAGTATTTTAACTAGAGAACACTTTGTTCCAGAACTGCTTTAGTCAAGAATATCTTTTTAGTATAGAATGGAAGAACCTCCCACAAGCTGGCTCAGGAAGCTGTGAGACAAGTGGGTGGGTGGATAGAATTGTGCTTAGGGGAAGCGGGGAAAATGAATGACTGCTCATCAGTCCTCGAGAGCTGGCAGAAGGGGGTTAATGTATGATACCCACATCACCAGGCGTCAGAGGACTGTGCTGCCAGGAGATTTAAGCAAGTGCTAAACTCAGCAGGGGCGTTATGTAGATGCTCAGGACCATAGTGAAACATGTGAATTATGATTTTGGATAGGTTATGACATAGCTGAATAAATGAGGTGGGAATGTAAATCCAGTTTATAGAAAATAAGAAGGGGGTATGTGGTAATATCCAAGGATCTTAGTTGTTGTTGTTGTTGTTGTTGTTGTTGTTGTTAGGTTTTGTTTGTTTGTTTGTTTGGGGGGATTTTTGTTTTGTTTTGTTTTTTGACTACACATTGCAATAAAATTTCACCATTATCTAATGTCTTTTATATGTGGAAATTTTGGAAGAGCCACATAAACATTAATTTAAAAGCGTGAAGATACCTTACATAGGTATATAAAAAGCTGCTCCCTGAAATCATTGTATATATGCTCATAGATTATGTTGCTAGAAATAGTTACTGTAAAAATTTATTTTCATATAGAGATGGGCAGTTTTAGTTCTCATAAGTTGTTAAACTTCTGAGAATCTGCTGATTTGGTTGTGCTCCTACCCACCTCCCCAAAACCCCTCCAAGGTTTAGAAAATGTTGCACAAGATTAAGTGGAACGAATATAAGGACCAATGATGGAAGGAATATGGTTGCTGTTGTGGTGTGAATTAAAATGCTCCCCATAAACCCAGAGGGAATAGCACAATTAAGTATAGCCTTGTTGGAGTATTAGGTTCAGCCTTGGAGAAAGTCCTCATTCCAGGGTAGGATTTTAGGTCTCAGAAACTCAAGCCAGGTCTAGTGTGTCTCATTCCCTTCCAGCTGCCTGAGGACCCAGGGGTAGAACTGTCAGCTACATCTCCAGCACCATGTCTGCCTGTGCATCACCTTGCTTCCTGCCATGATGAAAATGGATTAAAACTCTCAATTAGCCAACCCTAATTATTTTTTTTTTCCTTTATAAGAGCTGCTGTGGTCATAGTGTCTCTTCACAGAGATAAAACCCTAAGATAGTAGGGAAGAATAGATACGGGGAACATGAGACCCCCTCCCTTGGGTTATGTAAGCAGTAAAATCCTGCTACAAAATTCAAGGGAGTAGCTGCCTCCAACTTCTCTAACTCTCTAGTACTGTGATGGCAAGGGCAGGTCACCATGCCCAAATATGTTGGCTGTTTTTGCTGTTGTTGTTGCTGTTTTTGCTTGGATTCTGGAGGATTTATCTCAGCTCCCCATATTTTCAAGGCAAGTACTTTACCAACTGTGCCATCACTTCAACATAGACATTAGTGTTTTATTAAATAAGTTCTCTATTGGGCAAGTTACTTTAAACAAATCCAAATGTTTCCTTTCTATAACATCTAGAGCAGCATTTTATATCATTAGCTCTAAAACATCTCTTTTTCGGCAGACTCTGTGCTTTTACACATGACTCACATATATTATCTAACACTATCTCTTATAGAAATCTTGTTTTGACATAGTTATTTAAATAAAGAGTCATATCCCAACTCTATTCATGAGTATACACCAAACCTTTAGCCTGCTGGCAAGATTTGAAAAACAAGACTTTAAGGTAAATACTCTTCCTTTGATTCTAGCCTTAGATATTGAAAGAGCAGTTGTGGGACTATGGCAGCTCTGAACTAGTGAGGAAAGCTGCAATCTTCCATTGGTTGGGTGTTTTTAAGCTAATAATGAACCACATTGAGATGCCATGCTTTCTGGGTACTTCCTCTTCTCAACACATCCTCAATTCCTGAATGTCAAGCTGTCTTGGAAATGAAAAAACTCTCATTCCAGACAAAATAACAGCCTTGATTTCATTTGGTGAGTTCCCTGGCAGGGTCAATCCCCTTAAGGTCTGGGAAGTATTTAAGGATACCTAGCAAATAAACTATGATACTTTGTTAATTCTTTGGTAAATGCAAACTTTCTGGTTATGATTTATACATGTTTAAACTTCCCTGAGTGTGACTCGGGTTTTAGATAGTTTGGAAAAGGGCTCCCCTAACATGCACACACCCCTAAGTTCAAACTCCAACATCACATATTCTGTGATATTGGTGGCACACATATATGTCCCTAGCCTTTTAGTTTCAGAAGGCTCAGAAATATAAGGCCATCCTCATATGTGATTTTTTGAGATAAACATGGGGTTCATGATACCCTATAATGAAAAAAGAAATGAAATATGCCTCTCTGTTTCCTGACTGACTCTGTCTGGTAGAGAAGTATTCCTAGAAAACTAAAAGTATATTAGTCATTACTATATTATAATAATATCCTTGCTATTTGCCGGAAAAGTTGTTATTTATCATATTAGTAAAAAGAGTTATTTGAAAACAATTAAAACACTATAATGACCAGACATTGATAGCTACAAATATATAAAACTAATTTCCAGAATGTGAATGTTTTTATTCTATTTCTGTAATATTTATATTACTATAATATAACTTTAAATATGATTACATCATTATGAAAAATACATTAAATATATATAGCAATAGTTCATTAAAATTCTATGGTCATTCAAATATACTATTATATTCAAATAAAGAAAGTATCATAAAAACATATCTGTATAGATATAAGGATTCAAATATTGCTCAAGAAAGACCCCAGATTCAGATAGTATACAAAGAGAAAGAGTGTTTATTATGAAGAAACAACCAGCATACAGGGGTCAGGCATTCTCCAAAACAGTGACTCCAGCCAAAAGTTTTCAGGCTTTCTTGTAGGGAATGGGGAACTCTCTGGAAGGATTAGGGAATCTAAAATTTCATTGATGGGTTCTAAGGGATAGAACGAGATAGGGTTGCCCAGCACAGCTGATGCATCTTGGGGTATTTCTCCATGTTTGCGTTTATCCCCAGGCTGTTCTTTGGGAGGAGGTTTTAATAACTTGTTTCTGGATTTTATGGTCTCTTCCTGGATCTGATGCCTTATGGGATTTTTTTCAAAATCAGGCCTGGTACTTGAATGGGGACAGGTGGGGTTTATGTTGTCCTTTCAATACATTATAAATAACTATGTTATTATAGGCAATAGACTCTAATTATTAGAGTGATAATAGAATATTTGTGTGTTTGCCTTTACCAAGGCTGTGTCTCTACATCACTCTTTATATATAAGGGAGAAAGAGATTATAGATTCACTAAATAGAAAATTACAGTTGATTGTGTGCTGTAAAGAAAATTTCCAAGTTATAAGATAAATATTCTAAAATATGAAGAAGGAATGATAAAAAAGGGACGTGAATGAACAATATAGAGTGGTCAGTTGTCATCACATGCACAGGTTGTTTGCTTCACTGCAGCTCTGTTCCAGGACTTAGTGATTTACTCTCATAGAGGATTGTAAAAGCTCTTGGACACAGTCTTTGAGCTGTAGCCACCTTCCAATGAAGTCTGTCATTCAGTTTTTCTTCAGTATTAAATGGAGAAGCAATGTGTATGACAGTGATGCTTTAAATAATGGAATCCACTCACTTTAAATTTTTACATGAAAATATGTGTAGACATACACCATGATTCAGTTCTCTAACATAAAACCATTTTACAAAGATACCTTAAAAATCCTTAAAATAGTATGCATACATACACACACACACACACACACACACACACACACACACACAATGTGTGTGTGTGTGTGTGTGTGTGTGTGTGTGTGTGTGTATGTATATATTTATCTTTGTAATTTGGCTCTCAACCCAAGGATAGAATGGTAAATTCTGAAAAGGTATATAGTTTTATTGTCTAAGTCCATTTTGTCATAATTGAGACATGTGAAATAACAATATTGTCTATGTTTGAACAAATTGACTCAATTTCTTCAATAAAATTAGAGGAATTTGACAAGGAACTATCTTTTTAATATTAGAAGACTGAAAAACGTGCCTTTATACTGTATACACTGAAGGCTGATTACAGTAATTTTTCTCTGCCTATGCTACATGATGCATTTATTTTCAATGTTGAGTAATTTAAAGTACATTCTACTCCTCTCTTTCTGTATGCATTTTGAAATGTAGTAAGCCACATTCTAAGAGCTTACACCCATGATGCAAGCAGTATTTTATAATTCGAGATATTGTTTCATTAAATGTCTATCAAACTTCTGTTTATTCTCTGTAAGCTTCACAGAAATCCTAATTTTTTGTTTTGTAAGTGATTTCCAATTTTCAAAAAAGTGAGAATTTTGGTCTCATTAACCTCTAGGCTGTAGCTCTTGCTCTAATGGTTCATCAGCTAAATACTTGCTTCCCATTGTGAAGGTATTACAGTTGAAAGAACTGCAAGGAGGTAAATTCTTTAAAGAATTGATTTCCAACCCACAGTATTGATTGTGTGTGTGTGTGTGTGTGTGTGTGTGTGTGTGTGTGTGTGTGTGTGCTTATGTGTTGTGTCTTTATGTGTGGGTTTATGTGTTGTGTGTTTATGTAGATGGAAGCATGCAGGTATTCAAATACAGGTACATATGGAGTTTGTATGCATTCTTCAGTCATTCTCTAATTAGATGTTGTCTGGGACAGTGCTGTTCTTTCCAACTAATATCATTCATTCTGCTAGGCAAGCTGTCCAATAAGCTCCAGGCAACCACCTAACCCTGCCCCTTGAGCTTACAGGATCTACAAATTTTGATTAAGAAAAAGTTTAAATCAATATGTTTGTAGTAAGAATCACTGAAAACCAATTTCTTCTTTTAATATAACTCTACATCTGATAGAGGACTAATATCCAAAATGTATAAAGAACTCAAGAAAATAGACACAACCAACCAAATGATCCAGTTACCTAATGGTACTGATATACACAGATAATCCTCAACAGAGCAATCTCACATGACCAAGAAACACTTAAATAAATGTTCAAAGCACTTAGCCATTAAGGAAATACAAATTGAAATAACTGTGACATTCAACCTTACACCCGACAGATTGACTAAGGTCAAGAATACTAGTGACAGTTCATGGTGGAAGGAATTGAAACAAGGGGAACACTCCTCCATTGCTAGTGGAAGTGTAAACTTATACAGCCTCTTTGAAAATCAACTTGGTGGTTTCCCCAAATATTGGAAATATATCTACCGCAAGACCCAGCTATACCAATTATAGGCATATACCCAATGGACCATATACAAAGACACTTAGTCAACTATACACTCATAACAGATTTCCTTATACCAGCTATAAACTGGAAACAATCTAGATGTTCCTCAACCAACAAAAATGAATAAAGAAAATGTAGTACATTTATTCAATGTAGTATTTCTCAGCTGATATGTATTTGCAGGCAAATGGGTGCAACTGCCTCCTGAGAGAGGTAACTTAGACCCAAGAAGACAAATATAGTATGCACTAACTTGTAATAATCACGCTAAAATCTATAGAACCAGAGAGGCTAAATAACAATGTGGTCTCAGGGCAGGACACCTGGATCCCCAGGAAGGGGAAATAGAATAGATTTCTTGGGTGGACTGGAGGTGGGTGAGGTTAGGAAGAGGAGTAAACAGGGTGATTGAACTGAAGGATAGAGTGCTGGGAGAGATCAGCTGAAATGGGAGATGGGGGGAAAGGTGCATTTGGGGAACAAGGAAGAAACATATTGCATTGGAAACTCCCAGGAATCTATGAAGGTGAATTTAGCAAATGTGATAGAGGATAAGGAGAATCATCTGTCTCTAGACAAGCCTTTAGATGGGAGGCTGAGATACCAGCCAAGCCACAAACCTTTCAACGTACAATTGAATGTCAAACCAACAGTGTCATGCCTAAAAGTTGTGTGTGGGTAAAGGTCACAAAGAACTATGGGAGTGTCAAACTAATGACTGGTCTAACTTAAGATCCATACCACAATGAGGAGCCCACACCTAACACTACCTGGGAGCTGGATAGCACAGAAATCTAGAATACAACCAGATTTGATGGGTAATAAATATAAATAAATTAATAAATAAAATTTAAATAAAAACAATAAAAAGATTCTTAATGGTATTATGCTATACTGGTAGACTAGAAGGGAGCCTAATTGTCATCAAAGAGACTTCATCTGGGAACTGATAGAAGCAAATGCAGAGACCCACTGCCTAATACTTGGCAGAGCTGAGAATGTCCTTTGGAGGAGGGATTTTAAGACCTAGAAGGGTCAAGAACACTACAAGCACATGAGGCACAGAATCAACTGATTGGGGAAAACAGGAGCTCACACAGACTGATCTGACAATCAGGTAAACTATATGGGTCTAACCTAGGTTTTGCGTATACATGTTATAATTGTAGAACTTGGTATGATTGTGGGAATCCTAGCACTGGGAATGGCAGGTGTCTCTGACTCTTTTACTTGCTTTTGGGACCTGTTTCTTCCTACTGGGTTGCTTGGTCTATCCTTAATATAAGTGGATATGCATAGACTGATTGCAATACAATATGCCATTTTTGGTTGACATTCCTGGGAAGCTTACCCTTTTATGACAGGAAAGGGACAGGAGTGGGGATGGGAGGGGCACTGGGAGGAGAGGAGAAGGGAAAACTGTGGTTAGGATATAATATATATGAGAGAAAAAATTTAAAATATATAGTAGCTACAACTAATAACTTTATTTAAAGCTCTAAGCTCTGGTAACTACAACAAATATTTTTATTAGGTATTTTCTTTATTTACATTTCAAATGATATCCCCTTTCCTAATTTTCCCTCTGAAAAACCCCTATCCCATAACGCCCACCCACCCTGCTCACCAACCCACCCACTCCAGCTTCCCTGTTCTGGCATTCCCCTACACCGGGACATCAAGCCTTCACAAGACCAAGGCCCACTCCTCCCATTGATGACCAACAAGGCCATCCTCTGCTACATATGTGGCTGGAGGCATGGGTCCCTCTATGTCTGACCTATACAGAGGTGGATGCTCTCAGCCAACCATTAGACTGAGCACAGGATCCTCAATGGAGGAGCTAGGAAAGGACCCAAGGAGCTGAAGGGGTTTTCAGCCCCATAGGAGAAACAGCAATGTGAAACAACCAGCACACCCACAGCTCCCAGGGACAAGCTATTTTAACACACACACACACACACACACACACACACACACACACACACACACACACACTCCTTGTGAACACTTATCTCTCAACTATATAAGAGAATACCAGCGTACCCCTGCTTAGAGATTTTGATGTATACCAGTCGTTGTTCCCTATCCTCTATATCTCTTCCTCAGTATCTTAAAACTACTACTTTCTTCCTACTCTGTCCTTTACCAATGAAATAGTATGAAGAGACACTGAGAAAAAAGTCTCATGTGATAAACATTAAAATAAAAGAAAGTGTTATCACCCGAGATTTTGATCTTTGCCATTCTCAATGGTGTAAAGTGGAATCTCAGGGTCGTTTTAATTTGCATTTCTTTAATTACTAAGAACTTTGAACATTTCTTAGGTGCTTCTCAGCCATTTGAGATTCCTCAGTTGTGAATTCTCAGTTTAGTTCTATACCTCAGGTTTTTGATTGGGTTGTTTGATTTCTTGGTATTTAACTTCTTGAGTTCTTTATATATTTTGGATATTTGCCCTCCATCAGATGTGGGGTTAGTGAAGATTTTTCCCAATCTGTTGGTTGCCAATTTGTCTTACCGACTATGTCATTTGCCTTACAGAAACTTTCCAGTTTCATGAGGTCCCATTTATCAATTGTTGATCTTAGAGCATGAACCACTGGAGTTCTGTTTAGGAAATTTCCCCCTGTGCCTATGAATTCAAGGCTCTTTCCAACTTCCTCTTCTATATTCTTCAGATTCAGTGTATCTGGTTTTATGTTGAGGTACCAGGTCCTGACACTATTACTGAGGCTATGGAGTGCTCACAAAAAAAGGAATCTGTCACAACTTCCCTCTGAAAAGTCTGACCTGTCCAGCAGGTCCAGTTATTCGAGGGTCTCGAGGGGACCTTCTCCTAAGAACCAAATGGGGGGAGAGAAGGACGGACACCAAGTGCGAGAAATGACAGGTAAACAGTCTAAGAAGCATCAAGGTGTCACTGTATTAGCAAGGCTCAAGGCTTAAATGCACAAGCAAAAGGGGAAGTATTTCTCAGCAGGAGGGATGGGGCAATGCACAAGCAAAGGAGGAAGCACTTCTCAGCAGGAGGGATGAGGCAGTGGAAATTTTTCTTTTGGGAAGCAGGAACTTGGTGGTATCAGGGTACATCTTGTGGTCAGGACATCAGGCGCTGACTTAGGGCTGGAACAATCTGTGGTTGTTGTCTGAGCGGTGGGTCAGTGGCCCGCTTTTGACCCCCTTTTCTACTGGGGGGTGGGGGGAGCGGCCCAATTCAGAGATCAGGACAATTATGTTGTCTTAATAACTCCCAACAAAAGACCCAACAAGCAGCTGAAAGAGGCAGATGCAGCTACTTGCACCCACCAATGGACAGAAGAAACTGACCTCTCTTGTTGAATTAGGGAAGGCGGAAAGAAGCTGAGGAGAAGGGAGATCCTGTAGGAGGAACAGCAGTCTCAATTATTCTGGACCCCCAAGATCTCTCAAACACTGGACGACCAAACAGACAGCATATACCTGCTGATATGAGGCCCCCAACACATATACAGTAGAGGACTTCTGGGTCTCTTTTTATTCAGAGATGATGCACTTAACCTTCTATAGACTGGAGGCTCCAGGGAGTTTAGAGGTAAGGTGGGGTGGGGGGATGGGGACATCCACATAGACACAGGGTGGGATGGGGAGGAAGTGTGCAGTGTGGAAGAGTTGGAGGGTGGAATGGAATATGGAGTGTAAAAAATAAATTAAAAATTAAATTAAATTAAAAAATACAAAGTAAAAGAAAGTGATAACTATGACTTCTCCATATAGCTTATGAGAGCATGTAGAATCATATAGGATTAAAAAATAATGACCCTATTTTATACAGAAATAGGTGAATTTTTGTAATTTCATAGATATCTGAATCTCTGGCTTTCAGGTTACATAAAGTATGTATTTTTATATATAATATGTGCAGGTTGTCAGCAGTACAACATAAAGTACCTTCAGCATTGGGAGTATAATATACAGAATCTACAGTCACCGTTTTATTTTCTTTATGTACTCATGTTGACATTCCTCATAAGTCATCTCTTATACCACTGTATATTTCCTTTAGGGAAAGAGAAAATAGAAAAATAGTGCAGAAGCACTTTCAAATGTTGACTACTGCCCCCTCACACACACATACCACCACCATTTCCCTTATATGAAGCCATAGTGTGGGTGTGCTAGCTGAGATTCTCTTAGACTTCTGCCTGAGCTGTGTTGTTTGAACACTGGGTGCATACTACTCTAGTGTTGTGTGTTACTTATTTGGCTGTTGACATGTGTCCGTAGCTTAGGAGCCAAACTAAGAGGGGAAATGATGCTTCTCTTGTAAGTGTCTGTAAGTGTCGTATTTTAACTCAACTAGATTTGTGAGTCACTGAGTATTATACAAGTTTTGTTAAAATGTCTGTAGAATAAAATGGAATCTTAAATATCATCTGTTGACCTTCTGGCTATAAACTAAACAAAGCTACTTGGTTGGAAGAGACATTTTTATGAAAGATGCTCTGTCTTATCTTTCCTGTGGTCAGAGGTCTAAAATATGCATCATGAAATACAAACCTTAATGGAAGCTGTTTGTGTGAACTACAGCCTTTTAAGGCTGGATTTAAAATCATTCATTGCATGAATGATTTCTCCATGCACAAATGTTCTGGAGCCACAAGTGACCCTAGCTTGATGTCTTAAATGCTCAAACTCCCTTTTGCTATCAGAAATAAAATGATAGTTTTTTTGTTTCAGTTTCAAGTCAGACATTATTTCAAAGCTGCTTTCTTCTGAAAACAGGCATACACATTAGCAAGAGACTGAATGAAATCAAAATATAGTGAACAGATATGAACAGAATTACCATGCCATTTACTAGTTACTTAGTTATGAGAAAAGTTATTCCATCTCTTTTTACCTCAGTTAAGGCAATGTGTTAGAACATATTTAGAGAGACAAATAATATATTGGAAAGAAAGTTAATATATATTACTGTGATAATAAATAATAAAATTATGTCTTATAAAATACTTTCAAATTTTACATTTCTGATAATATACTTCTATATTTGATCCTTCGTGTTTTTTATTAAATAAGTTTTATAAAATAAATAGATTTTTTATGACTTATTACTATCCCAGCCACATGCAAGTATTTGAATTATTTTTTATTTGCCATTATTTATTAATGAGTTAATATAACTACCTTATTAACTTAAAATCACTTTTTCAGTTACCAAATGACGTCCTGAGAACTCAACACTTGATACAGGAGAAATCAGGGTCTTATCATTACGTTCTTAGTTTCACCAATAAAATAATTTAATAGTGAGCTTAAATGAAAGATCAGAACAATTTCAATAGTGTTTAAAAGAAAAATCCCAGGCAGAGGATTGGTAATATCTCAGCAGCCATCTGGAAGAACAGAATGGAAGAGAGGAGGGCAGACAGCCCATTCAACAAGCTGCGGTGGATGTCAGATCATGGAAGACAAGTAGCCATGGTGGAGAGAAACTTTAGAGAAAGAAGAAAGTCATGTGTCGTCAGGGAGGTCCAAAGCAAAGGGGAACACTCTTAGAAAGGAGAAGGAAAAGAACGTTCTGCTCTCCTGGGAAGATTTGTAGGCTGCAGACCCCATTGCCTTAGAAGCTCAGACACTGACTCTCTATGCTCCCGGCCTAAAGGGTGGGTTTCTGAAGCAGAAGAAAAGTCCATTGTTGCCTTTCTTCTTCCAGATGAATGGCCTGCTCCAGCTGCAATGTTAACTCTCCATCCACACCAGAGATGCTGGTGCTCTTGAGTGGGAGTATCTTTCCTCTAACAAATCATCCCATTAGTGAAGTAGCAGAGTCATTTAAAAATCTCAGGCTTGTTTTTTCATGAAGCATTTTATAGGAAAGCTGTAGTCTATATAGAAAATTACAAAATAGCACAACCAACTTTTATTTACCCTTACTCTTCCTTTAAAATATGTGAGTAATCACTCACAAGTGCTTTATGTGCGCCTATGCAATTATAACAAAAATGTGTGTATTTGTGTATTATTTTGAACATAGCTTATAGATACCATAGCCGTTCCTGATTAAATATTTGGTAATATAGTATTTAAAATTTAATTTTAAAGAGTATTTTAAAAGATCAGTTCAATATTCATGTTGATCTTCAACAATTTGAGCAGCAGCTGTCCCTAAAGCTGTTGCCTGTCTGTGGATCCCATTCCCTTAATTGAGCTGCCTTGTCTTGCCTCAACCTGTGAAGATAGGCCTAGCCCTGCAGAGACTTGATGTGCCAAGGTGAGGTGATATGCAGGGTGGCCTCCACTCTCTCTATGAATAGGCGGGGAAATGTCAGGTGAGACTCTGTGGAGGAGGGACTGGGAGGAGTGGGGCATGTACTCAGGGATGTACAGTGAATAAATTAGTGGAGGAAAAATGTTGAAAATAAGTCTTATTTCCTAACATTTCACCTACATTTAAATATTCTTTTCTATCTCCTACCTCCTTTAAGAAGTTGTAGCTCTGGTACTGATGATCAAAAATGCTAATCTAAAATTTTCAGAGAAATAAATATTCTACTTAAATCTTAGGCTCTTTCCAAATTCACATTTTCCTTAGAAAACTCAACAACAACAGCAAAAGCCAGGAATAGGCTCTTTTCTCTTGTAAAATTGCTTCATGGCTTATTTTCATAAATCTCATTTGTATTTGCAAATTAGTTTTGTTAATTTTCTTCATTCCCATAGCCAAACACTGACACTCTAAAGAATGAGGATTATCCCGCAATTATTAGTTTATGAAAATTTCATAGACTTTTATTTATCCAAATTAACTACCAGAATGTTTTTCACTTGCAAAACCTAAACAAGATTTTCTTGATAATGCTGAAGAGAATGTTAGCATAAATAGGCATGGTCACTGGGGAAATATCTAACTGCCCTCTGTTTGGATTTTATGTCAGATTATCCACCATGGTTGAGGGAAAAGGAGGATTTACACCAGATACTATGGGTCTGGATGACATAGAAGGCCCAGGGAGGTCCTAGACCTGGCTATAACTTATTACTATTGTATATCTAACTTGGTCCAACATCAAACTACCTTCTACGTATCTGAATTTAAAACAAACAGGTATATTCTGATGTTAATTTACACATACAAAATAACTTGTATTTTATTAATCATTGCAGCTCTTTACTGTTAAATATTTCAATGAATATATATGGGCTATACCATTTATATATTAGAAATACATTTATAAGTGTAAAATAGTTTCTTCAGATAATGTATCAATGGATTTATTTTAAGTTACTAATCTGAAAGTATTGCCAATCACATTTCCATTTTAGTTTAGTTTAATGTTTGCATGTGTTTGTGTGTATGTGTGTGTATGATTAATCAACATATCATTCAGTGCTATCCACAGGCTTTCAGCTCCTTCCCTTAGTACATGCTGACCTCATATGGTTTATTTAGCTTCTACTTCCACAGACTGGATATGGCCTGAGTTTTTAAATTTTGCCTCAGAAAAGTTCTAAGGGCATAACGAGGAATGTAGGCACATTCTTTCCCCAAAATACCACAAAATAGCTTTTATCTCAATTGTTTATATAGCTCCCCTGTGAAACCTCTTTAACTGGGCCTTCAAGCCAATATTGGCCTTAGAAATGTCTTCTAAGTGCCAATTAAGGGTGGACATTAAGTTCTTCAACTAATTTTCTAGTCTAAATCTCTAAAATCTTCATTGCTTCTCCAAAAGACAATATGGTCAGCTACTAAAAATACACAGCAGTATTTGACATCAAGTAGAAACTTCTATGTATTTATTTACCTTTCTATTGCTTTGATAAAACATCACAACCAACCCACCTATAGAAGCAAGAGCGTGTTTGGGCTTTTGGTTCTGGAGGTGTAAGATCACTCCCTCGTGGTAGGAAGCAGAAGTCACGTTGACTCGAATAGCAAGCTGAGAGCCTACATACTGAACTGCAAGGAGAAACCAGGATGCAAAGTAGAAACGCTCTTTGATTTCTGAAAACCCACATCAATGGCCAATGATGTATTTCCTCAGAAAGGCCATGCCTCCTAAGTCTCTCCAAACAGAACTACCAACTGGTGACCAAGAATTTAAATTCATAAGACTATAGGGATTTTATTATGATTCAGAAGACCATGTTATACATTTAACTAAACACATGTAAATTAAGAAATTGAAATTCTCATTATTATGTTAGATTCTGGTAAACAAATAGAGATGTATGCAAATATAAAATATAATAAAATAAAATAAACCCTACACTTCAAAAGTTCTTCTTTTAGGATGGATTGTGTACTTTTGATGTGACAAATACTCTGTAACATGTCAGAGATATAAAGAAGTACTTACCATAGTCATCAGTGATGTGTCTATAAAAAGATAGAGAAGAGATGCTTGTGGATGTGTAGTGAGGTATGGGGAAGGTGATGTCTCTGCGGGCCCATACTAAAGCATCCCTTCTGCCTGAGGGAACAGACACAGGACAGTATAGTATAGAGTAGAGTTTATTCAGAGCATGGGGAGGGGAGTTGAGAGGCTAGCAAGTCAGAGAAAGGCAGAGAGATAGAGAGAGTAGAGGAGTAGAGGCTGGCCATGAGCACACGGAGAGAGGCAGGAAGGGAAAGGGGAGAGATCAGGAGCAGGGAAGGCAAGAGCAAGAGAGAGAGCGGAAGGGGCAAGCAGCTGATTTTATAGTGAGTCAGGCATACCTGGCTGTTGCCATGTAACTGTGGGTTGGAGCATCCCTTGTTGTTGCCAAGTAAAAGATTGTTAGACAGAATGCTAAAAATCAGAGCACAAAGGAAATACAGAGAAAATATACACTATAAAAAATATATGTTGCATGATATAAAGTATAAGTGAAGGGCCTCTAGCATAGTGAAGGGCTCCAACTTGACAAGACAGACTCCATTTTGTAAACAGGCCTCCACTTAATACAGAAGGCCTTGTCTTTAGGTTAGGCTTTAATTACTGGAAAAACCACAAACTGTTCCAGGAAGGAAGCACTCTAGACACAGGCCACCAGTAAAAACAACACTTAACATTCTGGAGACTAGATATAGATATATTGCTAAAGCTAACTGAAATCATTGTGTAACCAGTCTTGTAACTGCCCATTTGATAAGTCTCTCACCTTGCTGTAACCACAACTGGAGGCCGAACCTGCTCTGGACATTCTGCCCTACTCTGCTGTATTGGACAGATATGAGGTGGACAGACCTGAGGGACCAAACTTGAGCTTGAAGAAAGACTCCTGGTCAGCTTTGGGGATCTTTAGGTAAAGGCATAATACAGAGAATGCAAAGGAAATACCAAATGGGAAGGGCATTATAAAGGAGATAATATGCAAATCAAAATAACCCTGAGATTCCACCTCACACCAGCCAGAATGGCTAAGATCAAAAAGGTGACAGCAGATGCTGGCAAGGATGTGGAGAAAGAGGGACACTCCTCAATTGTTGGTGGGATTGCCAGCTTGTACAACCACTCTGGAAATCAGTCTGATGGTTCCTCAGAAAATTAGACATAGTACTTCCGGAAGATCCAGCAATTCCTCTCCTGGGCATCTACCCAGAAAATGTTCCAACATATAATAAGGACACATGCTCCACTATGTTGATAGCAGCCTTATTTATAATAGCCAGAAGCTGAAAAGAATCCAGATGCCCCTCAACAGAGGAATGGATAGAAAAAATGTGATACATTTACACAATGGAGTACCACTCAGTAATTAAAAATAATAAATTCATGGAGTTCTTAGGCTAATGGATGGATCTGGAGGATATCATCCTGAGTGAGGTAACCCATTCACAAAAGAACACACATGATATGCACTCACTGATAAGTGGATATTAGCCCAGAAACTAGGAATATCCAAGATACAATTCGCAAAACACATGAAACTCAAGAAGAAGGAAGAGCAAAGTGTGGATACTTTGCTCCTTCTTATAATTGGGGAACAAAATACCCATGGAAGTAGTTACAGAGACAAAGCTCAGAGCTAAGACAGAAGGAAAGACCATCCAGAGATCGCCCCACCTGGGGATTCATCCCATATACAAACTCCAAACCCAGACACTATTGCATATGCCAGAAAGATTTTGTTGACAGGACCATGACATAGCTCTTTCTTGAGAGGCTATGCCAGTGCCTGGTAAATACAGAAGTGGATGCTCACAGCCATCTCTTGAATGGAATACAGGGCCCCCAATGGAGGAGCTAGAGAAAGTACCCAAGGAGCTAAAGGGGTCTGCAACCCTATAGGTGGAACAACAATATGAACTAACCAGTACCACCAGAGCTGTGTCTCTAGCTGCATATGTAGCAGAGGAAGACCTACTCGGACATCAATGGGAGGAGAGGCCCTTAGTCTTGAGAAGATTATATGCTCCAGCATGGAGGAATGCCAGGGACAGGAAGCAGGAGTGGGTGGGTTGGGGAGCAGGGCGGGGGGAGTTTATAGGGGACTTTTGGGATAGCATTTGAAATGTAAATGAAGAAAGTATCTAATAAAAATGCCTTAAAAAAGAAAGTTCAATCAAAATATATATATATATATAAATAAAATAAAGGAGATGATAGTTTAGCTTTTACCTTAAAATATATAGACAGTAAAAGGAGATGCTAAAGAAATAGAAATATTACATGTCATGTTTTGTAAGTTCTGCAAAGATTTTGTAATTCTCATGAATTTGATAGTTTGTCTGATTTTTTTTTTTCTGAAGAAATTAAGAGCCAAATTGATAGGTTATTTCTCCACCGGTGATATATATATATATCTCCACACTTCAGCATGTCCCTTCCCTGAGGCCTCAACTCTCTACATGATTAGGTGCATTCTCTCCTATGGGGCGCAGACAAGGCAGTCCTCTGCTAAATATGTGCCAGGGAACTTGAACCAGTTATTTATGCTCGTTGGTTGGTGGCTTTGTCTCTGTGAGTTCCCAGGCGTCCAAGTTAGTCGACCCTGTTGGTCTTCCTATGGAGCTGCTTCAGCTCCTCCAGTCCTTCCCTAAGTCTTCCAGAGTCCATGACCTCAGTTTAATGCCTGTCTGTTAAGGATCTGCATCTGTCTCAGTAAGCTGCTGGTATAGCCTCTCAGAGGGCAGTTCTGCTAGACTCCTGTCACTGCAGAACTTTCCTTCAGTCTCTTCTCCATTCTTGTGCCTGCATTTCTTTTAGTCAGGAGCAATTCTGTATCATATATTTTGAAGGTGCGTTGATGACCCCATCCCTCTACTGGGGGCCTTATCTATCTACTAGAGATGCTTTCTTCCGGTTCCATATCCCCACTGTTGGCCATTTTGGTTAAGGTCACCCTCATGGACCACAGTCTCTGGGTCTTTGCAGAGGTTCTGTGACCCCTCCCACAACTACTCAGAAGTTGGGTATTTCCATTCATTCTCTTTGTATTCTTGTCTTCTCTCCTGTCTTCTTCCCATATCTGATCCTGTCCCAATTTTTCCTTGCTCTCCTTTCTCCCACCCAAGTCCCTCCCTCCCTTTCTCTATCATGATTACTTTGTTCATCATCTAAGTGGGATTAAAGCATCCTTAGTTGGGACTTCCTTCTTATTAAACTTTTTATGGTCTGTGTTATGGGTATTTTGTACTTTTTGGCTAATATCTACTTATCAGTGAGTACATACTATGCATGTCCCTTTGTTCTGCCTTGTCCTAAACTACTCACTTCCCAACCCTACCTGAACTTGGGGGCTGGACCTGAAACGACACAGAGTCAATGATACAGTCTCAAGGATCAGGTGAGAAATGCCACAGCAAGATCATCTTCTGAACATTGCTGCAAGCTCCTTTAATATCCTCCACTGGTACCCCATTGGTCCTATAAAATCATCTCTTCTATATAGCAGTTTCTGATTGTCTGGCATTGTCTGCAGCGGCAATCCTTCATCTCTCAGGCAGTCTTCAATTAGGTCCTCCTGCAGGAGGTGCCTTGTGACTGCCCAGCCCTAGGTGATTATGTAGAGATGGCCTTCACAGTTTCTCCTACACATTTGGGTCTGGTTTACTTCACTCAAGATGATATTTTCTAGTTCCATCCATTTCCCTGCACAGGTTAGAATGTAATGTATACTAAAAGCAGGTTTATCAGGAAGCTGCCTTTGTTAGGGTAAGTTCACTGGCAAGAAGGAAGATGCTAAGAGAGTCACCATGGGGAAAGGAGGAGAGAAATGGCCCCTTGCTCTGAGAGGAGAAAAGGGGGAGGGGGAGAGGGAGAAGAAGGAGGAGGAAGAGGAGGAGGAGGAGGGGGAGGAGGAGGAGGAGAGGGAGGAGAAGGAGAAAAGGGGAAGAGAGAGAAGAGAGAGAAGAGAAAGAAGAATGAGAAGAGAGAGAGCAAAACATCTAAATTATATATGGAAGAGTCTCTGGGGAAAAGGCAGGCCAGCCCCTGGAATGTGAAGTTCAAGGTTGGGGACTGCATATGCTAGGTAAGGATTGATGGATGCTGGAAGAACCTTCAGGCCAGGTTTGCTTTGATGTGTAAAATATGCACCTCAGTCCTTTGTTCCAGGTCTGAAACCAAACACAAATAATTCAGAAATTATTAATATTCCATTGAGAATAGTTAGTTAAAAATTGTTATGTGAGCAAAAATGTGATAGGAGAAGCAAGGGGGAAAAAAAGGCACTGTGCATAAGAGTACTGAGCCGCTGAGGTGAAAATAGACCAGAAGCACAATGTCTGCACCATGACACCACATTTGCAGAAGGAAGAGACATCTTATTGCCATCTGGAAGTTTAATAATCTATTTGGTGAAACAAAACACACAAGCAAATTAAATTAGTGTGGCATGACTTAAATAAATGGTAGCTTGATAGGAATGACTAATTTACAGGTGAATGGAAAGGATCAAAATCCTTTGGGGAATTCAGAGGAGAAAGATATCTCTTCTGAGGACAAGAGACTCAGACTCACTGGAGAAGGAAAATCACAGTACAGTCCTAAGCTCGACCTTGAGCAGTCCTCACTCACATCTATGTCTGGTTTAGTAATGGCTTTGCACATAAAATACACATTAAAGCTGAAGAGAAAATCAACACAACCTTCTTGAAATGTATTGTACTGATAAACACAACTTGTTAAAATTAACATCATCTAAAGCGATTTCCTTTATTTGATTTTTTTATTCAATCAAGTTCTTTACCCTTTTGAGTCAGTTAGCTTTCATTTATAACAGATTTTTATATTGTACTCACACGATTTTCCTGTGAGGGTTTTGGTGTGTGCATTCATATTGTCGAGAAGTCAGAAACATTCCTTCTCCTCCAACACAGCAGGTTGACTACAGAAGCATGCTGTCATCAGAACTCTTTTGAAATATACACTGTTTTGGAAAATGTGTTTTTCAAGTAGTCCACTTTTATGAATAGGAGAAAGAAAAGGATAAATTTATTCTATTCACAGTTTGCTAAATTGTCCATTTAACAGTGTTGCTCTCAACAATGCTCAAATGATTAGCTCTAATTTCAGTGTTTTAAGAGCATACCTGGACGTGTTTTTTTCTGCCTCTTTTTCTTAATGAAAAATAGTATTTGCCTAGAAACACAATAGAGAAGATGATGTTGACAACAGACAATTGTTCTCTCCTCAAGAAAGGTGATTGATGCCACAGGTCACAGGTACATTACCTTGTCCATGATTATTGTGTCTTATCATTCCTTCATTCCTTCCTTCCTTTATTCATTCATTTTCGTAGTTTTGCTGAAAACCATGCTGACCCAATTACATAAAATATTGATTTGAATAGGTGAGCTTTGAAAACAATCTCTAAAAAAAATTTTAAAAAAAGAAAAGAAAAAGAAAGAAAGAAAGAAAAGAAAAGAAAAAAGAAAAGGAAAGGAAAGAAAAGAAAACCATCTCTAGAAACACAATTGAAATCTGAATAACAATATCTAATGAAATGTATCCTTGGAATTGATAATTTGCCATCTGCTTGGTTATAAAGACAAACATTTGACTTATGCTTAAAGGAAAGCAACTGTGCTGTGCTGACTTCTTTGTGTGCCAGTTTGTAGGAAGTTTTGCAGTAGTTTAGATTGCAGTTTCAAAGTCAATGAAGGTATCTTTTCCTTCAAAATAAGGAAAACATATTAAAATAACTGAATGTTTTAGAAATGTGCACAGACCAATGCCCCACAACCCACTAACAAGACAAAACACGATAATGTGATACAATATGAAAAGGTGAAAGCCCTAATATCAAGCTGGACAAAGCAACCCAATAGAATGAAAAGAATCTAAAGAGGAAAAAAATGAGGCAGAGATACATCTACTCCCACTGTTAGGAGTCCCACAGAAATGTCAAGTAGCATCTATAACATATACACAGAGGACCTTCAGGAGAGGGGACAGGATAGAGATGGGATGGATGGAGAGAGGGGAAACTGTGGTTGTGTTGCATTATATGAGTGCAATTTTCATCTATTTTCAATTAAAAAAATCATGTTGGTTTTTAAATATCTATAAACAAATACATGTAAAACCATATTTTTAAAAATAGAAGTGGAAGCAAAGTTTGAATTATCATAGCTAGGGAAAATATCTAAATCATTTATCTAGATAAAATCTCTTGGCCTGTGTTTGTAGTTGATGCTTCCATGAGCATCCATAATTTTCTGGCATTTCTACTGGAACAGAAAATTTTGACCATTATAAGTTAAAACTGTCATCTTTAGTTCCTTAAAACACACATTGTGTTTAAGTTGTAAATTGTGTTTAAAGTTGTAAATGTTTGCTGTGGCTTAATGTTAGACACTAGCTCTTTCCAGCTGTTTTATTGAGTGGTCAGGACAAGTGATATAATCTCATTAAAAACTTATTTTGACAACAATTTGCTAAACAAGGATGCCAAGGGGGATAACCTTGGATAACCTTGTATAACACATAAATATTTCATCATTCTAAAGGAATTTGATTATAAAAACAAGGATTTTAGCATCCATTAAATATTTGAGGACTTTTCAACATATTAGATTTTACCTTTAGCCCTGCTGACAAAAAGAGTTAGGGTCCAGTCCATTGATCACCAAGTAATGTAGCTTTTATGTCAGAGCATGTTGATCAAATAAATTAAAAAATATAAGTAGTCATAATATAGGAAGTATTCCTAAATATATACTTTAGTTGACTGCAGTTTAATTTATTTAAAAAGTTGAGACTGCATAAATATCTTTCAGAGAATTGAGTGAGGAAGAACAGCTGAAGAAAACTAAATATAATCTCTTCATAGTTGTGTTTTAGCAACATCTGTTGGTATTTTTATGATTTTATTTCATTTGCGACAATTTTGATCCTGTGAACAGCCAACATTCCTTTTCACTTATTTACATGTGCACATTTATTTTATGATGAGATGTTACTCTGGTGCCTGGCATATCCATGGAGAGTAGAGAATATATTCGGGAATCACTCTTTTCTCTCACAACATGGGTGCTAGGTATTGAACTTAGGACATATGGCTTGGTAACAAATGCTCACTGAATCATCTCTCTGAGCCAATTAAAATTGCTAACAGAAAAATTCTAGGGGTTTAAACATCACTCACTTCATAAATTTTCCAAAACTAACTGAAAGAATAATGGAAATGGGGGGGTCCCTAATTGTGCTGGTTGGCTTTATGCCAACTTGGCACAAGAAAATTCATCTGAGAAGAAGGAATCTCAATAAGGAGAAATGATGCCATAAGATGTGGTTATAGAAAGGACTGGAAGGCATTTTCTTAGTTGATGATCAATAGGGGAGGGCTCAGGCCATTGTGTATGGTAACATCTATGTGGTGATAGTCCTGGGTCTGTAAGAGAGCAGGCTGTGTAAGCCATGAAGAGCAAGTCAGTGAGCAGTTCCCCTCCATGACCTCTATATCAGTAGCTGCTTCCATTTATTAAAGCTGATCTGCTTTATTTCTGGTCCTAAATTCTTTCTAGGATGAATAATAATGTGGAAGTGCAAGCTAAATAAACCATTCCTTCCCAACTACCCTTTGGTTGTACTGTTTCATCACAGAAAGAGAAACCATAACTAAGACAATGTTTACTTTCCTAATGCAACCATTTCCAATCTGATAATAATAAGTAGGTTTTCCTAACATTATTGGGACCAGAGCATGAACAAAAGATGATGGTTAATAATTAGTTATCATTGTTCTTTTCTATATATTTTAGTTAACTGATAGTTTTCCTTAGAAATTACACAATCTTAAATTCCCTGAATACATATTTATGAAATTTTAAAATACTAAACATTTTATATGTATTTGTTGACCCATGAGATGGATCATAGTGTCTCTGAAGATTATTTCACATTCCCAGCCATAATACTTGGTGTTGATAGGCACTTTTCATTAATGATTTTTTTTTCTAAATAGCCATTTCATTCTGAAACAAACCAAACAAATAGCAACTCAACACAATATAATTATTTTCTTTTCATTACTGTCTTGTTTCTCTACAAGGCTGAGAGACAATAAATTTTTATGAGACCAGATTCACAGTATTGTACAACAAATTTAAACTTATCCTAGAATAGCTTACAAATAAATGAAACTCAGACTTTGGTTATTTTGTTTAGCTTTGACAATTACGGGGGGTTAACCCCTAATCTAGCATTCTAACTGCCACCCTGGCTACCACCCTAGCAGTGACACCCACAAACTTGGTCCTTCTCCTCCTTACCTGCACTTGGTACATCTTCCCTCATTACAGTTTCTATTCTCTCTTGTCTTTTCTCTTTCTCCTTCTGTCTCTCTCCTTCAACAGGCCACTCCAAACTGACCTACCGCTAGTCCCTTCAGGATTTGGCTGTAGAAATTTTTACTTAATTTAAAAACTTAATAGTTTTCAATCATGGAACAAGGTTTGCACAATAAAAGCTCGTAAACATGAGAAGTTACTAGTAGGTATTTACTTTCAGATATAGAATTTAGCTTGAATTCTATATATAGCAACAGACCAAACCTCAGCACACAGAAAGAAAATTATTACATAAGGTGATTAAATATCATCACATTTATCCTCAAAATGGTATAGAAGATGGTCAGATGTATAATTGTTATATTTTAAAATTAAATAAAGAAGAACACAGAGCAGGTTTTTTGTTTGTTTATTTGTTTTGTTTTGTTAATTTTTTTTAGAAAATAGCATTAAATGTGACTAACACAGTATGGCAGATTTATGTACAGATAATAAAACATTTATATGGTAAAGGCTCTGTACAAGACCATTGTCTGTTTATTTGACAGGAATCCTGAAATGAGAAAGCTGACATTTAAATGATGGATGTGAGGTAGATTCATATGCAGAGTTTGGAATGCCTAAAGCCTGCTGTGATTCCTGAGTTTAAGCTAGAAATCACATTCAGCTATCCCAAACTCAGAGTTTAGTAGTATGTGAGATCAGCAATACAAGACCCCTCATGGATTTCTATACATTCTTAAAGATAGAGTCCAGTGGAAACTGGAGGTATAGGATGGGCTGCTGTTACATGACAATCAGGTGACTCAGCAGATCACCCTCAATACAAGCAAATTGCACAGTGTTTGTGTCTTCACTGTTCACAAAGTGATTAGTGAATGTCCTGCTCGAAAAGAATAGACACAAGAACTTTTAAACATGTTATATTTAATATGAAAAGTTTTGCTGTATGGAAGAACAGAAGATCTGCTCCACTTTCTTAGTAAAATCGGTTAGGATGAGCTTCAGATAGGCCTGCACAGGTTTTACATAGTAAAATCATTGAAGAAGTGATATACCTTCACTCTTTAGACACTGCAGTCTGTAAGAAAGTTACAAAATTTCAATTACAGTGAGTAAGGCTGTCTTTGTGTACATATTTTCATTTTCTATTCAAGATACTAGATCTTTTCTTTAGTTTTCAGCATACATAGAATTCATTTCCACTTAGTGCAAAGAAAGATGTGCAATATTTTATCATCATCCATAATTAAACTTCTTCTATTCTTTCCCCAAATTTGTGGTAATAAGTGAATTTGTGCTTCAGGTATTTTTATTGCAAAATGCCTATTTTCTTACCTTGATAATGTCTATTACACTCTTAACTTATCACACTCATGCTTTTTCTTTTTAAATAAAACAGGAACCTGATTATAAACTCAGAACCAATGAGCAGTGATGATGTATGAGTTATGGCATATTTGACTTATCTATGAATCATATATTTTACACGGGGTGTATTATAGGCCATTTCTAAATGAGAAAACTAATTTGTTAAGGGGTAGCAATTCATTTTCATATCAGTCGTCTCTCAGGATAATTTATGGTTTCAAGCACCCAACTTCAAGTTGCATTCCTCTAATGGTTCATATCTCTTTGATAATCCCTGTTCTTCTAGTGTAATGTCTTTCACCAAAGGCATTAGAAATACACTTCCTTTTCTCCTGAGATAAGACTTGTGTATGAATTACTGCAGACACAAACGCTATTCAACCTTATTTTCGAAGTCATAGAAGCCCATATGTTTCTTTCTTAAACAAAGTTTGACCTTAGACTTTAAATAGTCAAGTCATTATTTTGTCAAAGCTCTGGGATATTCAGAAATGTGTAAAATCATCTCACTATTCTCTGTATTTTCACAATGCTGTTCTGTAGCAGCAACTGCAAATCTATATAAAGACTTGTCTTCTATATTTTTTTCTTATAAGCAGCTACAATTTAAAAATTATTTACTAGTACATGACATGACTACCACAGACTAATTCCTGCTGTCAGGAGTCTTTGAAACTAATCAGAACATGAATGACATTTTTTACAAACCAGAATCAATGCAGATAACTGATTTTTTTTTCTATGATGGGTTTCTCTAGAATTGTTGGTAGTGCCAAAGTCTGTATGATTTGGGATTTGATGAAGAATAAAGATCATTATAAGCAACCTAGAAACAGGGAATTGTTACAGAGATCTAGTCATCTGTATTTGCCAAAACTGGTTTAGGAGTTCTTGTAAGGCTATATTCTCATCTGATGTTGCCTCTTAAATCATGGTTTAGATGAGGGAACAAACACGGTGTGCAAATGAGAAAGGGGAAAAAGACAGACTGGAAAGCCTCAGGATGTATAGGGAGCTCTTGCAAAAGTAGGAAGTCAATAGGACAAATAGAAACTGCCAAGACAATGGAATACATATCTGTTGCTCATTACTCCAGTAACTTAGGTTATCCTTGGGCATGGCTCATCCAAGTTTTACTCATGAATGAGGACCTCAATGTACAGAAAACTGACATAAAATGACTACTAAGAACTTTTGAAACTCAGTCATTGCTTTCACCGTGCCCTGTGATAGCACATTGATGAATATATGTCTGAAATGTGAAGATATTAGTTTTATTTCATTTCTTGTTTGCTCTTATTATGAATTATTTATTTTACTTTTCAAATCTCATGAAATTATCTCTTATGTATAGCTTCATGTTCACTAGACCATAAGACAAAACAAGATCTGTGGAATTCAGATCGAAAAGATGGCATAGTAAAATCATGCCAGGTAGAATGAGATTCATCTTAGCAAGTTAGAAATATTAGTTATCTAGTAAGAACATAATTATTGTCATTTACATTTTAGTAAGAAAGCCCTTCTAGACTCTTATTTTTTTTAAATAAATTATTTCTATATTTTGAGAACATCCAATGAGGTATCAATGTACTGAAGCAAAACCTACTGGTAGGACTACATAGAAAAGGTAGGAAGTTGTTTGATTGTCTTAAATCCATATTTCTAATAACTTTAGGTTAACTAATGTACTTTGCCCCATTTTTAAATTTTTTTCTTGTTTTCTAGTATTCCTCAAAATTTAGTATGTTTCTCCAATATGCCAATATATTGTTTTGTATTAATATTGTTAATTAATTTCAATATATTTGCATAAATATCACTTAATATATTTGTACTTTTTTCTTCCCATGTTTTCATACTCCACTTAACTGTTTAAATAGGAGAAAATATACAAAAATATGCCAAATTATATTCCTTGTTAAATAAAATTAATATATATCTTGTTTTAATAAATATATCACTGTGTATGATTATATTGTGTCTCCTGTCACAGTTATAGGTAATTTTCATATACCAATTTTTATTAATGCCAACAATAGAGGTGCAGCACTGTGGAATTATGGAAAAATAAATAATTAGAAGCATGGTAGGATTATGAAAAAATAAATTATAAAATTTAAGACAACAAAGCAAATCAAAATAAAAAGGAGAGAAAAATTTAGAGTGAGTCAGTAAATTATAACTTCTACATTTAGAATCCTCAAATGATTTTTATATTAAAATATTTATCATTCAAAATTGAATATTGTACTATAGTAATTTTCACAAGATAATCTTTGAATGTATGTTATTTATCAATCTTTCATAACTGCATCTTCAATTCTCTCATGCTCCAACGCTTATAAAATTGGTTCAAACAGACAGTGTGAACCAGGAAAAAGCCACATTTGCAGTGTTTCAGTGAAGAAATTCCAACTGCCCACCACTGACTGGGTACATATTTAAGGATTAAAGCATAAACTAGCTCTATGAAATGCACCATTAACGGTTTCCCTTAAAAACTAGTGTCATAAAATTCTTCAGATTATTAATTTAAAATTGACTAAAGCTTGAGATGTAACCTATCAGCTTATATGAAAGAACCAAGAACAGAATTATTAAAAAATAGCAAATTACAGGTCACCTGTATGTGAATCATTTTTATGAATGCTTATGCTTTTATTTAATTTAGAAGTTCAAAGTCAATGGGAGCAGTTCTTATCATTGATATGATGGAATTGCATGGAGTTGGGAAATTCTTTGGCTAAGACAAAAAGAAGAGCTAAACAAT
Organism: Mus musculus; assembly: GCF_000001635.26. Taxonomy (NCBI): domain Eukaryota; kingdom Metazoa; phylum Chordata; class Mammalia; order Rodentia; family Muridae; genus Mus; species Mus musculus. The sequence goes on along the minus strand of NC_000071.6, from coordinate 80,013,017 downwards.
CATTGTCAACAATATTGATTGAAAGACACCATATAGGTGATGAAGTAATCACTACTTTGGGCTCAAGATTCTTACAAATCTTATCCGCAGAGAAAAGAAGAAAATCAAAGTTTGTTAAAGACAAAGGTTAGTGATGAAGGGTAAAGTAACAGAGAGAAGTTTTAAGGAACCTTTTGAACTAAAGTAGATAAAAACAGAAGTCAGCAGGCCAAGAAAGAAGAGACATGGCAGCAATCAGGGTCTTTGATCTGCAATACCTGGATAAAATAGTGCAAATTCAGAGGTCCACAGAGATGAGCTACAGAGAGAGCTATCTGTGGCACTGTCTGACAGTGTGCAGTTGACTCGTTTTATCATCCACCAAACTCAGGATAAGCAAACAATTCTAGAAGAACTATACCATGAAAGGCCCTAATAGCTTTTCCTAAAATCCATTTAATCTGACCAATCATGATGAAACAAAGTACAGACAGAAATGGAAACGGGTCAGGTAGACAGTCTGGGTAAAGTATAGTACATAGTAACTTTTTTATGTGCATCACTTTCTTCAGGTTAGGGAAATTTTCTTCTATAATCTTTTTGAAGGTATTTACTGGCCCTTTAAGTTGGGAATCTTCACTCTCTTCTATAACTAATATCCTACCTATTATCCTTAGGTTTGGTATTCTCATTGTGTCTTGGATTTCCTGGGTGTTTTGGGTTAGGAGCGTTTTGCATTTTGTATTTTCTTTGACAAGGAATTTGAACAGAAGTAGTGGTCTTACCTGTGCTTGCAGGTATGTCAGCTATCCTGCGAGAGCCTCTCTCTTCTGGTGATATTTGTGTAGGTAGCACTGTAGTACAGGATCAGCTCAGAGCACAGAGGGAAGCCTGAATGCTCCTGTCCCAGGCTGCTCCTTGGCTCCTGTGTCCGAAGGGTTCAGGGAACTTCCCTCTGAGCAGCAGTGGTGGTTTTACCTGAGCTCACAGGCTTGTCCACACTCCTGTGAGGCTAGCTCTCTTCCCGTGCTATTTGGGTATGGAGCCCTGTGGCAGAGGATTAGCTCTGGGCCAGCAAAAGTGTTTTTAAATACTCAGGGAAATTTGTTCTAAAAACGTCATCTCAGAAGATATCTAATCTGTGAAAATATAAAGTAGACAAGAATAAAAAACAATGATAGTTACAAGTTAATAGGTAAGGTTGGAAGGCTATGCACAGTTGTGGATGACAATGCTTATCTTTGAGCTTGAGGATTTTAAAAGCAGACAGTGTTAAGAAATGTGAATTTAAAAAATGTGGTACATTTACATAATGGAGTACTACTCAGCTATTAAAAAGAATGAATTTATGAAATTCTTAGGCAAATGGTTGGACCTGGAGGGCATTATCCTGAGTGAGGTAACCCAATCACAAAGGAACTCAAATGATATATATTCACTGATAAGTGGATATTAGCCCAGAAACGTAGAATACCCAAGATATAAGTTACAATTTGCAAAACACAAGAAACTCAAGAACGAAGACCAAAGTGTGGACACTTTGCCTCTTCTTAGAATCGGGAACAAAACACCCATGGAAGGAGTTACAGAGACAAAGTTTGGAGCTGAGACAGAAGGATGGACCATCTAGAGACTGCCATATCCAGGGATCCATCCCATAATCAGCTTCCAAACGCTGACATCATTGCATACACCAGCAAGATTTTGCTGATAGGACCTTGATATAGCTGTCTCTTGTGAGACTACGCCGGGGCCTAGCAAACACATAAGTGGATGCTCACAGTCAGCTATTAGATGGATCACAGGGCCCCCAATGGAGTAGCTAGAGAAAATACCCAAGGAGCTAAAGGGATCTGCAACCTTATAGATGGAACAACATTATTAACTAACCAGTACCCCGGAGCTCTTGTCTCTAGCTGCATATGTATCAAAAGATGGCCTAGTTGGCCATCACTGGAAAGAGAGGCCCATTGGACTTGCAAACTTTATATGCCCCAGTACAGGGGAACGCCAGGGCCAAAAAGTGGGAGTGGGTGGGTAGGGGAGTAGGGAGGAGGGTATGGGGGACTTTTGGGATAGCATTGGAAATGTAAATGAGGAAAATACCTAATAAAAAAAAGAAAAAAAAAAAGACTGATCAACAGTAATGCTCTGCTCTTTTTCTCCATCTAAAAACTCAAACCTCTGAACACTTCCTCACTCAGATGACTTCTCTTAGTGTTCCTGGTGTTGCAGTAGCACCTTCAGAGGATTCCACTTCAGCCTCTAATACTCCTGAGCACCCTATCCACCTTTTGTTCAGATGTTCTTTCTTGATCCATCTTCATGCCATGTGACCCAGAAAATGAATTATTTCAAAAGTTGACTAAATATTTAGTCTTTTACAGAAACAATAATTTAGTTGAGCATATGTAATGAATTCTGGTCTTGGTAGTCCAGGACTATAATTTATGCTTCTGGAGATGCAGAGGCATGAGAACCAAGTTCCAAGTCCCACCTGGGCTACATATGTAACTCACAGAATGCTTATCTAGAATTAATCATGCACTACATTCAATACAATACCAAATAAAATATATCATGGATGCACACACACATGCACATGCACACACACACGAGCACGTCTTGAGACAATGAGAAAATGCCCAGAATCTATTACAGAGTGCAAGAAGAATAGGAAATAAAAAACCCAATATAAAGAGGTTTATAGTAATTTGAGCCAGAGGTAAGAGGGACATTTTGTTTTTAGAATCTCAGTGAGCAAACAAACAAAAAAAAATCAAGAAAATAACAAATTTCAAAGATACGGTAGATTAAAATATTATCAAAATATGTAGATGACATAAATCGTTTTTCTTTTTAGTTATATCAGCTTTACTTTTCATTCACTCTAAGGATATTCTATTACAGCATATCACTAGAGATTCAGAGATTTCTGTTGTCTTCTAGAAAATTATAATATTATAAATGTGTATTTATCTTTTATTTTAAATAACATTTTATTTTACTATATCTTATATATTTTTGATATTTTACATATGACTATTGGATTTACATCATTTTTTCCTTTCATTGTTCCAACAACTACCATATCTACCCTTCGCTCTAAAATTCATGATCTTTCATTTTTAATTATTATCATACATATATAAACACACACATGCATATATATATGTACATATATATATATACATATACATATATACACACACATTTATACTTCTAAGTAGAACTTACTGTTTTCATATAAACTTGATCATATTTACATGTGATTGAGGCTGACTCTTTGAACTTTTATCACCTATGAGGGGCAGTATAGCTACAGAATCCTTATTCTTCCTCCATCAGAAGCCATTAATTTTCTATGTCAGTTGAAGCTGTCCTTGTTCAGGTCTTGTTTAAGCAACATTACCTTTGAGATCTTATAGGTATAGGTTCCATGTTATAAATAAGGTACTATTTTACAGCAGATGACCTTGCCTTCTGGCTTTTATAATCTCTCTACCCTCTCTTTCATTATGTACTGGGAGCCTTAGGTATAGGAGTTGTCCTAGATATGTTTATAAGTTGGTGTGAGGCACCACAAAATAAATTTTACTTACCAGATGGACTAATTATTGATATGGAGAATGCTCTTTACCATCCATGGCAAAAAGCCACTTTGATAAGGTTTAAGAGATATACTTATATGTGGGTATAAAGATACATATTTAGATTATGATATGTATTTTACTGGATTGTTTTTTTAATATCCAGTAAAATTCAACAATAATATATGTGCCCTAAATACCTAGTACAAAATATAGAAATGAAGGAGATAAATCCTCTTCATTGAAACCAATAACGTTGCTAATGACACCATGCACTTCAGACACAGGGCTTGGAAGGAAAAGAGCTCAAACTGACCTGGAAGCCTCCTCCCTGAGGAGCAGGTCTCATAATATCCAAAGATTCTATGCAACATGCCAAGAGAGAAAAGCAATCAGTAGTCCCAGATGTTAAGACTACATTCCCCAATAATGACCAACAAGGCAAGGTATACTCAGATTCAGTAATGGCATTCCAGTCTTGGGGGGTAACCATGATCCCACAAGTATGACATGTCACACTCAATAACAGAGAATTATTTGTTAGTACTGTAAAGTTAGTCATTGACCTGTGATTAGTGATCCTATCAAATCTAGAAGAGAACCTATTACTATAAATCTCCTAGAAAGTATGATCCTCAACTTTATTTTCAATACCTGTCATAATATTCATGTATTGAAAGATTTATAATGGAACCCCTACACCTAAGTTTCAAGGTATATTGCAGAAGAGTGGGTGGGAAGTTTTGAGTAGACAATGCAGCAGGGTATCTGTTCTGGAACAATGTCTTCTCTACATGACAGAGAACTAAACCTATGAGTGATTGTTTAAGCAGGACCTGAGCAAAGACAACACTAGTTGACATGGAAATATAGTTGGTCGCCTACTCATAGGTAAAGAAATACAGGCAATTGATGGCTAATAAGAGAAGATGAATCTGTTGTCTCCAGGTATGAGATACATATTAGGTTATTCAATCACATGTAGTCATCCCTAAAAATATACAGGTATGAACAAAAGTAAATGAACTCAGAAATTTATCTATAGACACATATCCTTACAGATATACATGCATATATATTTATAAAATAATAATAAAAGAAGTCCATAAATTGAGAGGGAGTGGGTTTTTCATGGAGGAGTTGGAAATGGGAGAAGTTGGGGTTAAAATGATATAACTACCGTATTATACACATACACATAGACACACACACAGACACAAACACTCAAAACACACAGGCACACATAAAACAAGTAATCAAAATTTACTAAAACTTGTATTAGCTCTATACATTATGATTTTTCTTTGACAACAGCACTATATTTCAATTATGTTATAAGGAATCTAATTTTTAGAAAATCAGTATAACCATAAACCTTCAGAAGAAAACATTTAGAACCCAATAGAGTGATCTGTTAAATAAGGAAAACCTATTAAGCAACATTTACTTTCCCACAAATTCAAATTTAATATAATTATCATCTGTCAATATAAAGAAAGGAAATAATTCCTTTAATTTAATGGTTATTCATCTAAAGAAACCTGGTCATTTCTTTCTTTTCTTTTTCTTTGTTTGTTTGTTTGTTTGTTTGTTTGTTTCAACACAGGGTTTCTCTGTGTAGCTCTGGCTGTCCTGGAACTCAATCTGTAGACCAAGCTTGCCTTGAACTCAGGAATCTTCCTGGCTCTGCCTCCCAAGTGCTGGAATTAAAGGACTGTGCCACCACTGCCTGGTTGGAAATTTCTTAAACTTATGTTCCAACTAGTAAGAAAGAAACATGCTCCACTATGTTCATAGCAGCCTTATTTATAATACCCAGAAGCTGGAAAGAACCCAGATGTCCCTCAACAGAGGAATGGATACAAAAATTGTATGCCCCTCAACAGAGGAATGGATACAAAAATTGTGGTACATTTACACAATGGAGTACTACTCAGCTATTAAGAAGAATGAATTTATGAAATCGCTAGGCAAATGGTTGGACCTGGAGGGCATTATCCTGAGTGAGGTAACCCAATCACAAAAGAACTCAAATGATATGTACTCACTGATAAGTGGATATTAGCCCAGAAATTTAGAATACCCATATAAGTTACAATTTGCAAAACACATGAATCTCAAGAAGAACGAAGACCAAAGTGTGGACACTTTGCCCCTTCTTAGAATTGGGAACAAAACACCCTTGGAAGGAGTTACAGAGACAAAGTTTGGAGCTAAGACAAAAGGATGGACCATCTAGAGACTGCCATATCCAGGGATCCATCCCATAATCAGCCTCCAAACGCTGACACCATTGCATACACTAGCAAGATTGTGCTAATAGGACCCAGATATAGCTGTCTCTAGTGAGATTACGCTGGGGCCTAACAAACACATAAGTGGATGCTCACAGTCAGTTATTAGATGGATCATAGGGCCCCCAATGGAGGAGCTAGAGAAAGCACCCAAGGAGCTAAAGGGATCTGCAACCCTATAGGTGGAACAACAATATGAACTAACCAGTACCCCCCAGATATCGTGTCTCTAGCTGCATATGTATCAGAAGATGGCCTAGTCGGCCATCACTAGGAAGAGAGGACCCTTGGTATTGCAATCTTTATATGCCCCAGTACAGGGGAATGCCAGGGCCAAGAAGTGGGAGTGGGTGGGTAGGGGGGTGGGGGGAGGGTATGGGGGACTTTTGGGATAGCATTGGAAATGGTAAAAGGAGTTTACATTATTTTTAAGACTTAATTGAATTTAATTTTGTGTATATGTTTATGCTTGTGTATGTCTGATTGAGAATGTGTATAGAGTCCAGAAGAGGATGTCACATTATCTGGAGCTGGAGTTAAATTGTGTATAATATGTTCCAAGTGGGTGCTGGAAACTCAACTTAAGACCATTAGGAAAGCACTCAGAACTGCTAAGTAAAGACTCTCCATCCTTCAGTCTCTTCTTTTGAGATACTGATTACAGGGATAATTAGTAAGAGTTCAGAAGAAAAACTTGGAATTGCTTTAAAACACATGTCTTAAGGAAGAGGTGTATTTATATACTCTGGTGATTCAAGGAGGAGATAAGACTACTTCCTTGAGGTGTTAATTTGATGGTATTTTCAAGTGTGCCAAGAGTTTGGATAGCACAGCTATCCAGAAGAAAAATCCCTCCCATTTTATATGTGGACAATAAATTAAAAATTAATAGAATTTATGTCAATCACATGAATAGGAAAGTTGTATATGGTGAGAGCAGAACTTATGGCGAGAACTTAGCATTGAGTGTTGATAATTAGAAATACTGAAAGATTTCTTTACCATCAACATAAAGATATGTTATTACTGACATTTTTATTCCACAGTGATCTATGTTTATGGATTGTTGAAACAATGCAAAAATAAAACATTGTACAAAATTCCTAGCAAAAATCATGTAAAATTATTATTAATTACAGGGAAATATATGTTCAACTAAAAAAGCCTTTAAATATCTACATCAAAAATAGTATGTGTTCCTAATAAGTCCATACACTGGAATTATTATATTCAATTTTTCTTATATTGTACAGAGTTGAGCATTTAATATTTGATGTTTTCTGAGGTAATAAATATAACAGATATTAAAGTATATGAATCTTGAAAATATGAATGTCATCTATGAAGATAACTATGAGTATTACTAGGAATTTAATATGTAAACAAATGAAATGAGTCCAACCTAATGAGTAGAGGAAAGCAAATGCTTTAGATGTTAATTATCTTCAAAGATTTCTGTAGAGTAACTGCCCTTCTAAACAAACCCAAGCAGCTTGTCTGTAGGTGGATGCAAAGCAGAGCTAGCTTATGTAATTTTTGTGGAAATGTTACAGGGTTAAGATATTCAGAAAATTTGATTAACATAATAGATAATTTATCCTAACAAAATATTTTGTAGAAGATGTGTAGTTAATAGAATGTTGGTTGGCTATAAAACAATTCTGTGGAATAAGGACCACCACCACCACCACCACAACAACAAAAGGACAGGAAATTAAACTTTTATGGATCATTTTAATGACAAATGATTCTCTAGTAGATTTGGAAAGAATAGTATTTTTAAAGACATGACTATGTAAATTAAAGTATTTACCTCCTTTTAACTTCAAGTTGTATTTTAAATGAAGAGGCGTGGTAAAGATTTATTAAAACAGTAACAATAGCTCAAATACTCAACAAATGCTAATTTTAAGTATAAAGAGAGGTTACTTTTTATGACATTTTAAGAGTACAAAGACTTGAAGAAAGATTAGTGAAAAGCAGTCCCCTTTCTTGTAACACAGAAATAAAACGATGTACAAAATATTTCAAATTTTGAAAGCTCAAGTTTTCCATGGAGAAATTGCAGAAATACTCCAATTGTCTCCAAAAGTGAATGCCTGTTCTGTAGCATTTTAGTAGGATCAAACAAGGAGGAAGGAGGTTAAAGTTTACAATGTGAAGAACAACTATGTCGATATCATGCAATATTGCATGTGGCTATTTTAGTCAAATGAATCCCAAAACACTTGTCCTTCAGCCAAATTTCTAACATCAAAATATTGAGTTGGATAATGCACTCACCATTCTTCAGGTGCTATTTGCCTGGGCTAGGCTTTAGAATGAAAAATTGTTACTCTCCCTGAGGAGAGGAAAATATCATCTTTGATTATGTCCATCCTACTTAGCAATTATTTTTCTAAGTATTAACATGAAAATCACAAAAGTATAGTTGTGGACAAGTTATGAGAAATGTTGACTCCAACGCACTGAAAATAGCATAAAGGACATTTTTAAAATGTGCAAAGGATGTCAATGTCTGATATCAATGGGAGGGGAGGTTCTTGGTCCCATGGACATTTGATTCCCCAGCATAGAGGGATGCAGAAGTGGTGAGGCAGGAGAGGGTGGGTGGGTAAGGGAGAACCCTCATAGAGGCAAAGGGGAGGGGAAATTTGTGGAAGATAACCAGGAAGTGGGTTATCATTTGAGATGTAAACAAATGGAATGATAAATATAAATAAATCCTTTATACTCAAACAACCAGATTTGATTTTAAAAATTAGCCAAATTATGGAATTTCTTACTAAGTGTCAAATTTCTCAAATTTTTCATTTCTTTGAATTAAAATTAATTTAAAATCAATCAGATGATCCAAAGGTAACACATGTCTTCATTATCTCTAAGATTTTAATTAAAATGCAATAGTTTTCACTTTATAAGAATTTGATTAATCTTTTCATCGTAAGTCATAGGACATGACAGCAGCTCTGCTTGGTTAAGGTTATCTAAAATAGAATCAATCAGGTGTGTTGCGGAATTTAGAAATTTTATTACTTATATGATTAATTTATATGCATCATTGATTGTTTACTAGATAGTCCCACGATCTCAGTCATTGTTTTACTGATGTGAAGAAACATCATAATCATGGCAACTCTTTTAAAAAGAAACCACTTAATTGGAGCTTTTTTCTGATTTTGGACGTTTAGGCAGTTATCCATATGGTGGCACATAGGCTGAATTAGAAGCTGAATGTTCTAAATCAAAAGAAAAAGGGAAAAGAGACACTGAGCATGGCTTGAGCCTCTGGAAACCCAAAGCACATGGCCATTGACATACTTCCTTCAAAAAGGTTGCACTTCACTGTCAAGTGGTGTTGGTCTCTAATGACCAAGCACTCAAATACATTAACCTATGGAGACCATTCCTATTCAAACTATCATACACACACAAACACACACACACACACACACACACACACACAGACACACACACACACACACGAGACAGAGAGAGAGAGAGAGAGAGAGAGAGAGAGAGAGAAAGAGAGAGACCACAAACACAGACACATACACACACAGACACACATACATACACACACACACACACACACACACACACACACACACACATACACAAAGGTTTTCTTCAGGCTGTTGAAAAAGAGAAAACAACAGTCATTTACTCAAAGTATCTAATAGTCCCAGAACAAGAGATATCAATGATATGATCCCAGTCTGATGTCCGGAAGCTAAGATGTCTGCAAAATATGTATCTGCTCAGGAAGGTGGGACTTGTGTGGCATGAAAACTTTCCCTTATTGCCTTTAATTGTTCACTCTGGATCACAATATTATTCAACGTGGGTTCATGATCCCCTTCAGTTCATAGACAGAGATGACAGTGAATTCCTGAGGCAATTCATAGATACACCCACATATTTTTATCTGTGCATCTTTCTAGTCCAGCTGAAAACTTTGATAACCCATTGTGTAGTCTACATATCTCTATATTTCTATATCTCTATATCTACATATTTACTTGTGTATTTCCCTCAGATTGCAAATCTGTTCCAGAATCCCTAACAAAACATAGTGAAATGTTTCTGTAATTTTATATTCTTGTATTTAATGGCAGTAGTAGACCAATTTATAGATATGTAATCATTCATTCATATTTATATATTTGGTTTGTGTCAGTTTTCTTTGATGAGCATTACAGTTGGAAAAAACTCCCACTTCAATCAACCACAACATTGGCAATGTACTGGAAGTGTATACTTTGGAAGCCAAGAATATGTTTAAAAAGAGTATTTGTGGTGAATATCACAGAAACTAATATTATCAATTCAGTTAACATATGGCACACTTTATATTCATCCAAAATGTCCTTTAATCTAGCAAATTATTACTCTTTTGCCACAGCACAATCAGGATCCTACCATGTGTGGCAAAGAATGTTTCCCAAGACCTCTGCAGTTCTAAGACTCCCTTGGACTTAAAATTTGACTTCGCTATCTCATAGATGTGTTTTCATATTCTCATTTTAAAACACACAAATCAAAGAATCTTGAGTGTCCCTTTATTTTCCTTAATAATACTGGCACATTGGTTTTGATTAGTCCTTTCTAAAATTGTAGAATGTCACAGGGCCCATAATTTGTTGCCTGACTGCTTACTGGAAAATATTTATGTTGGTTACATATAACCAGCATATAGCAAGTTTAGTTGACTCTGTTGGTCTTCTTGTGGTGTCCTTGATCCCTACTACTTGCTCACGTCTATCCCCCTACTACTTGCACGCATCTATCCCCCAGTCTTCCATAGGACTTTGCAGGCTCTACCTAAAGTTTGGCTGTGGGACTCTGCATCTGTGTCCATCAGCTGCTGGATGAAGCCTCTCAGGAGACAGTTATGCAAAGTTCCTGTATGCAAGCATAGCAGAGTATCATTAGTAGTCACAGGTTGGTTCTTCACATAGGGTGAGTATCAATTTGGGGCAGACACTAATCTGCTGTTTCCTCAGTCTCTACTTCATTTTTGTCCCTGCACAAACTGTAGGCAAGCCAAATTTTGGATTGAAGGTTTTCTGGATGGATTGTTGTCACACTCACTCCTCTAGACGTCCTGACTGGCTAGGAAAGATGGCCATTTGAGTCCTTGGTAGCACTCCTTTGTTAGGAATCTAAGCAAGGATAAACCATGTAACTTTCTCATGTCCTCTCCCATCCAAAGCCTCCAGGTGGTCACCAGAAATGCTGCCCTGTTGGACAATGTGTTCTGGGGAAATAAAGCAGGTGGGAGAGAACCCGTGTCCAGCCAGAGCTTCTGTGCTACTGCTGCCACACTGCCACACTCTCTATAGGTAGGCATCTGGCGTGGAAATCCACGGAACCCCAGTCCTGGTGGGTGGGGGGTAGAGAGGAAGCAATCCACGGTCTCTGGGCCTCACAGAGGCCAGAGACAAGTGGCTCTCAGTCTTGGACATCCCAGACATCACTATACATCGAGGAAGAGCTGAGAACAAAATGAGGGGCCCGGAGTGGGGGTGGGGGGCAACTTGGTCAGCCCAAGGGCCTAAAGGAGAAGAGGGCAAGGGGCAGAGGGAACCCTGGGCAGTTCCCACATAGGCAAGAGTCCTTGGTCCGGCCTGGTGGCTGGAAACACTGGGAGGCCTTTCCTGCAGGAGAGTAGACTCAGCTCTTTTTATTTTTTTTTAATTAGGTATTTTCTTCACTTACATTTCAAATGCTATTCCAAAAGTCCCCGATACCCCTCCCACTCCCCTACCCACCCACTCCCACTTTTTGGCCCTGGCGTTCCCCTGTACAGAGGCATATAAAGTTTGCAAGACCAAGGGGCCTCTCTTTCCACTGATGGCCTGCTAGGCCATCTTCTGATACATATGCAGCTAGAGTCACGAGCTCTGGGGGTACTAGTTAGTTCATATTGTTGTTCCAAGCTCTTTAGAGGAAAGCCTATTCCTTCATTCAAGTATGGCAGGTCTTGATGAACAGAGACAGTCCATGGTTTTAGAGCTTTATTGTAGAAAGGCAATGTGGAAAGAAAGGGGAAGGGAGGAGGAAATGGAGAGCTAAAGATGAAAATGAGAGGTTAAAGCTTAAGAGAGAGAGGAGGGCCCATGCAGACCCTTTTATAGTGGGCTGGGCTATCTTGCTGTTGCAGGGTAGCTGTGGGGAAGAGCATACCTGGCTATTGTCAGTTTACTGTGAGGGTGGAGTCTAGCCAGAATGCCAGGAGCTTGGGACATTGTCTACATGACTGATAGTCACAAAATTATGGAGTTGGGTTCTCCGTGATGTCAGGTGCCTGTGTCTGGGAACATGGCTCCCTGTTCCTTCCCTTGTAGAGTTTGCTATTGGGTCTCCGGAGTAAGCATTGCTCAACCAAAATACAGGCTACCTTTCATGGTCCCACAGTGCTCCTGCCCATGACCACTTTTAATCTTACCCCCACCCCCACCCTCTCTCCCCACACCTCACATCCCACACCTGGTTACCATCCACAATCATCTCATTTCCTCTCCGACACAATTGCATCTCTCCATCCACCTCTATTGACTATATAGCCTCCCGTTCTGCATGAAATCCAAGCATCTTCCCTTTAGGATCTACTTTTTAATTAGTTTCTTTGTGTCTGAGGATTGAACCACTGCTATCCTGCAAGTTATGGCTAATGTCTACTTATAAGTGACTATATACCATATGTGTCTTTCTTGCTTTGTGTTATTTCAGTCAGGATGATATTCTCAAGTTCCATCAATTTGCCTGTAAATTTCATAATGGCTTTGTTTTGAATAGCTAAATAGTATTCTATTGTGTAGATGTGTCACTTTTTTTTAAATGCATTCTTCAGTTGTGGGACATCTAGGTTGTTTCAAGCTACTTGTTGTTACAAATAAACCTGCTATGAACATAGTTGAGCATGTGTCCCTGTAGTATACTGGGGAAACTTTTGGATGTAAACCAGAATCTATTTCTTTATTGCTTATACTTTTATTTTCATGTCTTGATAAGTTTTATTTATTTCCTTCACCTATTTAATTGTATTTTCCTGTTTTTTTAAGAGATTTATTTATTTCCTTTATCTAGGCCTCTATAATCTCTATAACAAAGGGTTTAAGGTCATTTTCTTGTGCTTTGATTGTGTTAGAATATCCAGAGCTTGATGTAGTTGACTAGGTATTATCTGAAGGTGTCATATTGCCCTGTCTTTTGATAATTGTGTTCTTCTTTTTTCAAGTTATAGGGTCATTTTATTTTATTTTTTATTGGTTATTTTATTTATTTACATTTCAGTTGTTATTTCCCCCTTCCTAGTTTCCCCTCTACAAGCCCCTTATCCCATTCCCTCCCCACTGCTTCTATGAGGGTGCTCCCCCACCTGCCCACGCACTCCTGCCACACAGCCCTAGCATTCCCCTAAATTAGGTCATTGAGCCTTCAGAGGACCAAGAGTGTCTTTAGCCTTCTATTGCCCCTGGATGTTAGTATTGTAGCAAGCATTGGGAGAGGACCTAACTTCGATGATCCTGGTGTGTCAGTCTTGTGATCTGTATCCTTGGGTTAGATTATGGAACTTGGGGGGGTAGTGTAAGTATCCCAGCAGTTGTCTATGGCCCTGGGGACAAAAAAAAAAGAAGGAGATTTGAAAGTTGGGGTAGAGTATGTAGAGATGTGGCTGGACAATGAGTTTGTGGTAGGAGCAAGTTTGGCTTAAATTTTTAATTCAATGTTTTCTTTTTTTTGTGAATCTTACAAATGTTTTGCTTCCTGTTTTAATTTTTTTCCCATTTTTTATTAGGTATTTAGCTCATTTACATTTCCAATGCTATACCAAAAGTCCCCCATATCCACCCACCCCCACTCCCCTGCCCACCCACTCCCCCTTTTTGGCCCTGGTGTTACCCTGTACTGGGGCATATAAAGTTTGCGTGTCCAATGGGCCTCTCTTTCCAGTGATGGCCGACTAGGCCATCTTTTGATACATATGCAGCTAGAGTCAAGAGCTCCGGGTACTGGTTAGTTCATAATGTTGTTCCACCTATAGGGTTGCAGATCCCTTTAGCTCCTTGGGTACTTTCTCTAGCTCCTCCATTGGGAGCCCTGTGATCCATCCATTAGCTGACTGTGAGCATCCACTTCTGTGTTTGCTAGGCCCCAGCATAGTCTCACAAGAGACAGCTACATCTGGGTCCTTTCGATAAAATCTTGCTAGTGTATGCAATGGTGTCAGCGTTTGGATGCTGATTATGGGGTGGATCCCTGGATATGGCAGTCTCTACATGGTCCATCCTTTCATCTCAGCTCCAAACTTTGTCTCTGTAACTCCTTTCATGGGTGTTTTGTTCCCAATTCTAAGGAAGGGCATAGTGTCCACACTTCAGTCTTCATTCTTCTTGAGTTTCATGTGTTTAGCAAATTGTATCTTATATCTTGGGAATCCTAGGTTTGGGGCTAGTATCCACTTATCAGTGAGTACATATTGTGTGAGTTCTTTTGTGAATGTGTTACCTCACTCAGGATGGTGCCCTCCAGGTCCATCCATTTGGCTAGGAATTTCATAAATTCATTCTTGTTAATAGCTGAGTAGTACTCCATTGTTTAGATGTACCACATTTGCTGTATCCATTCCTCTGTTGAGGGGCATCTGGGTTCTTTCCAGCTTCTGGCTATTGTAAATAAGGCTGCTATGAAGATAGTGGAGCATGTGTCCTTACCAGTTGGGTCATCTTCTGGATAAATGCCCAAAAGAGGTATTGCTGGATCCTCCGGTAGTACTATGTCCAATTTTCTGAGGAACCGCCAGACGGATTTCCAGAGTGGTTGTACAAGCCTGCAATCCCACCAACAATGGAGGAGTGTTCCTCTTTCTCCACATCCACGCCAGCATCTGCTGTCACCTGAATTTTTGATCTTAGCCATTCTGACTGGTGTGAGGTGGAATCTCAGGGTTGTTTTGATTTGCATTTCCCTGATGATTAAGGATGTTGAACATTTTTTCAGGTGCTTCTCTGCCATTTGGTCTTCCTCAGGTGAGAATTCTTTGTTCAGGTCTGAGCCCCATTTTTTAATAGGGTTATTTGATTTTCTGAAGTCCACCTTCTTGAGTTCTTTATATATGTTGGATATTAGTCCCCTATCTGATTTAGGATAGGTAAAGATCCTTTCCCAATTTGCTGGTGGTCTTTTTGTCTTATTGAAGGTGTTTTTGCCTTGCAGAAACTTTGGAGTTTCATTAGGTCCCATTTGTCAATTCTCGATCTTACAGCACAAGCCATTGCTGTTCTGTTCAGGAATTTTTCCCCTGTGCCCATATCTTCAAGGCTTTTCCCCACTTTCTCCTCTATAAGTTTCAGTGTCTCTGGTTTTATGTGAAGTTCCTTGATCCACTTAGATTTGACCTTAGTACAAGGAGATAAGTATGGATCGATTTGAATTCTTCTACATGATAACAACCAATTGTGCCAGCACCAATTGTTGAAAATGCTGTCTTTCTTCCACTGGATGGTTTTAGCTCCCTTGTGGAAGATCAAGTGACCATAGGTGTGTGGGTTCATTTCTGGGTCTTCAATTCTATTCCATTGGTGTACTTGTCTGTCTCTATACCAGTACCATGCAGTTTTTATCACAATTGCTCTGTAGTAAAGCTTTAGGTCAGGCATGGTGATTCCACCAGAAGTTCTTTTATCCTTGAGAAAACTTTTTGCAATCCTAGGTTTTTTGTTATTCCAGATGAATTTGCAAATTGCTCCTTCCAATTCGTTGAAGAATTGAGTTGGAATTTTGATGGGGATTGCATTGAATCTGTAGATTGCTTTTGGCAAGATAGCCATTTTTACAATGTTTATCCTGCCAATCCATGAGCATGGGAGATCTTTCCATCTTCTGAGATCTTCTTTAATTTCTTTCTTCAGAGATTTGAAGTTTTTATCATACAGATTTTCACCTCCTTAGTTAGAGTCACGCCAAGATATTTTATACTATTTGTGACTATTGAGAAGGGTGTTGTTTCCCTAATTTCTTTCTCAGCGTGTTTATTCTTTGTATAGAGAAAGGCCATTGACTTGTTTGAGTTTATTTTATATCCAGCTACTTCACCGAAGCTGTTTATCAGGTTTAGGAGTTCTCTGGTAGAATTTTTAGGGTCCCTTATATATACTATCATATCATCTGCAAAAAGTGATATTTTGACTTCCTCTTTTCCAATTTGTATCCCCTTGATCTCCTTTTGTTGTCTAATTGCTCTGGCTAGTACTTCAAGTACTATGTTGAAAAGGTAGGGAGAAAGTGGGCAGCCTTGTCTAGTCCCTGATTTTAGTGGGATTGCTTCCAGCTTCTCTCCATTTACTTTGATGTTGGCTACTGGTTTGCTGTAGATTGCTTTTATCATGTTTAGGTATGGGCCTTGAATTCCTGTTCTTTCCAAAACTTTTATCATGAATGGGTGTTGAATCTTGTCAAATCCTTTTTCTGCATCTAACGAGATGATCATGTGGTTTTTGTCTTTGAGTTTGTTTATATAATGGATTACATTGATTTGTTTGTTTATATAATGGATTACATTGATGGATTTTCGTATATTAAACCATCCCTGCATTCCTGGAATAAAACCTACTTGGTCAGGATGGGTGATTGATTGTTCTTGGATTCGGTTGGCAAGAATTTTATTGAGGATTTCTGCATTGATATTCATAAGAGAAATTGGTCTGAAGTTCTCTACTTTGTTGGGTCTTTCTGTGGTTTAGGTATCAGAGTAATAGTGGCTTCATAAAATGAGTTGGGTAGAGTACCTTCTACTTCTATTTTGTGAAATAGTTTGTGCAGAACTGGAATTAGATCTTCTTTGAAGGTCTGATAGAACTCTGCACTAAACCCGTCTGGTCCTGGGCTTTTTTTGGCTGGGAGACTGTTAATAACTGCTTCTATTTCTTTAGGTGATATGGGACTGTTTAGATGGTCAACTTGATCCTGACTCAACTTTGGTACCTGGTAACTGTCCAGAAATTTGTCCATTTCGTTCAGGTTTTCCAGTTTTGTTGAGTATAGCCTTTTGTAGAAGGATCTGATGGTGTTTTGGATTTCTTCAGGATCTGTTGTTATGTCTCCCTTTTCATTTCTGATTTTGTTAATTAGGATTTTGTCCCTGTGCCCTTTAGTGAGTCTAGCTAAGGGTTTATCTATCTTGTTGATTTTCTCAAAGAACCAACTCCTCGTTTGGTTAATTCTTTGAATATTTTTTCTTGTTTCCACTTGGTTGCTTTCACCCCTGAGTTTGATTATTTCCTGCCATCTACTCCTCTTGGGTGAATTTGCTTCCTTTTTTTCTAGAGCTTTTAGATGTGCTGTCAAGCTGCTAGTATGTGGTCTCTCCCATTTCTACTTGGAGGCACTCAGAGCCATGAGTTTCCCTCTTAGAAATGCTTTCATTGTGTCCCAAAGGTTTGGGTAGTTTGTGGCTTCATTTTCATTAAACTCTAAAAAGTCTTTAATTTCTTTCTTTATTCCTTCCTTGACCAAGGTATCATTGAGAAGAGTGTTGTTCAGTTTCCACGTGAATGTTGGCTTTCCATTATTTATGTTGTTATTGAAGATCTGTCTTAGGCCATGGTGGTCTGATAGGATACATGGGACAATTTCAATATTTTTGTATCTGTTGAGGCCTGTTTTGTGACCAATTATATGGTCAATTTTGGAGAGGGTCCCGTGAGGTGCTGAGAAGAAGGTATATCCTTTTGTTTTAGGATAAAATGTTCTGTAGATATCTGTCAGGTCCATTTGTTTCATAACTTCTGTAAGTTTCACTGTGTCCCTGTTTAGTTTCTGTTTCCACGATCTGTCCATTGATGAAAGTGGTGTGTTGAAGTCTCCCACTATTATTGTGTGAGGTGCAATGTGTGCTTTGAGCTTTACTAAAGTGTCTTTAATGAATGTGGCTGCCCTTGCATTTGGAGCATAGATATTCAGAATTGAGAGTTCCTCTTGGAGGATTTTACCTTTGATGTGTATGAAGTGTCCCTCCTTTTCTTTTTTGATAACTTTGGGTTGGAAGTCGATTTTATCTGATATTAGAATGGCTACCCCAGCTTGTTTCTTCAGACCTTTCCTTGGAAAATTGTTTTCCAGCCTTTCACTCTGAGGTAGTGTCTGTCTTTTTCCCTGAGATGGGTTTCCTGTAAGCAGCAGAATGTTGGGTCCTGTTTGTGTAGCCAGTCTGTTAGTCTATGTCTTTTTATTGGGGAGTTGAGTCCATTGATATTAAGAGATATTAAGGAAAAGTAATTGTTGCTTCCTTTTATTTTTGTTGTTAGAGTTGGCATTCAGTTCTTGTGGCTGTCTTCTTTTTGGTTTGTTGAGGGATTACTTTTTTGCTTGTTTTAGGGCGTGATTTCCGTCCTTGTATTGCTTTTCTGTTATTATCCTTTGAAGGGCTGGATTCGTGGAAAGATATTGTGTGAATTTGGATTTGTTGTGGAATACTTTGGTTTGTCCATCTATGGTAATTGAGAGTTTGGCCGAGTATATTAGCCTGGGCTGGCATTTGTGTTCTCTTAGTGTCTGTATAACATCTATCCAGGCTCTTCTGGCTTTCATAGTCTCTGGTGAAAAGTCTGGTGTAATTCTGATAGGCCTTCCTTTATATGTTACTTGACCTTTCTCCCTTACTGCTTTTAATATTCTATCTTTATTTAGTGCATTTGTTGTTCTGATTATTATGTGTCGGGAGGAATTTCTTTTCTGGTCCAGTCTATTTGGAGTTCTGTAGGCTTCTTGTATGTTCATGGGCATCTCTTTCTTTATGTTTGGGAAGTTTTCTTCTATTATTTTGTTGAAGATATTAGCTGGCACTTTAAGTTGAAAATCTTCATTCTCATCAATTCCTATTATCCGTAGGTTTGGTCTTCTCATTGTGTCCTGGATTACCTGGATGTTTTGAGTTAGGATCCTTTTGCATTTTCTAATTTCTTTGACTGTTGTGCCGATGTTCTCTATGGAATCTTCTGCACCTGAGATTCTCTCTTCCATTTCTTGTATTCTGTTGCTGATGCTCGCATCTATGGTTCCAGATCTCTTTCCTAGGGTTTCTATCTCCAGCGTTGCCTCGCTTTGAGTTTTCTTTACTGTGTCTACTTCCCTTTTTAGTTCTAGTATGGTTTTGTTCATTTCCATTACCTGTTTGGATGTGTTTTACTGTTTTTCTTTAAGGACTTCTACCTGTTTGGTTGTGTTTTCCTGCTTTTCTTTAAGGGCCTGTAACTCTTTAGCAGTGCTCTCCTGTAATTCTTTAAGTGACTTATGAAAGTCCTTCTTGATGTCCTCTATCATCATCATGAGAAATGTTTTTAAATCTGGGTCTAGATTTTCGGTTGTGTTGGGGTGCCCAGGATTAGGTGGGGTGGGAGTGCTGCGTTCTGATGATGGTGAGTGGTCTTGATTTCTGTTAGTAGGATTCTTACGTTTGCCTTTCACCATCTGGTAATCTCTGAAGCTAGCTGTTATAGTTGTCTCTGTTAAGAGCTTGTTCTTCAGGTGACTCTGTTAGCCTCTATAAGCAGACCTGGGAGGGTAGCACTCTCCTTGGTTTCAGTGGGTAGAGTATTCTCTGCAGGAAAGCTCTCTTCTTGCAGGGAAGGTACCCAGATATCTGGTGTTCGAACCGGACTCCTGGTAGAAGTTGTGTTCCACTCACCAAAAGTCTTAGGATCCCGTGGGGAATCCTGTGTGGGCCCTTGCGGGTGTCAGGCGACTCCGCTGGCAAGGTAGCCCGGGGCTCGAGTGGAGCGGAAGGGGCTTGTGCCCCAGGTCAGGCCCGGGGAAGTCTGCTTCCCTATGTACTGCAGTCTCAGGTTCCGAGTGATTAGATTGGGGCCGGCGCTTTGTTCCACTCACCAGAGGTCTTAGTATCCCGTGGGGAATCCTGTGTTGGCCCTTGTGGGTGTCAGGCGACTCCGCTGGCAAGGTAGCCCGGGGCTCGAGTGGAGCGGAAGGGGCTTGTGCCCCAGGTCAGGCCCGGGTAGTCTGCTTCCCTATGTACTGCAGTCTCAGGTTCCTCGAGATTGGATTGGGGCAGGTGTTGTGTTCCACTCACCAGAGGTCTTAGGATCCTGTGGGGAATCCTGTGTGGGCCCTTGCGGGTGTCAGGCAACTCCGCTGGCAAGATAGCCCGGGGCTCCTCAATGTTTTCTATTATTTGTTTTCACAAAAATATTTTAAAAGTAAACACATAAAATATAAACTAAGATTTTAAACAGAGAAATCACAAGATATCTGATTCTATTATCAAAAGTTCTTTCACTTAGTACATATATGTATAATCCATAGCCCTGCCTAAACTGCTGTCTTTGCGCATGCTTCCTCCATGACATTCTTTTTTTTTTTTTTAGAGTTTAGATTTGTTTATTTGAATTTATAAGCAACTATTTCATACAATCACATAGTTTAGTTTCAACTGCAAAAATACCTGTGTGCCTTGGTGTTTATTATATTTGACTTATTAGTCCTTGAGAATTTAATGTGTTGATGTTAATAATAAGAGTAAATAGATTTTTTAATTTATTTTTTATTAGGTATTTTCCTCGTTTACATTTTCAATGCTATCCCAAAAGTCCCCCATACCCACCCACCCCCAATCCCCTACCCACCCACTCCCCCTTTTTGGCCCTGGGGTTCCCCTGTACTGGGGCATATAAAGTTTGCAAGTCCAATGGACCTCTCTTTGCAGTGATGGCCGACTAGGCCATCTTTTGATACATATGCAGCTAGAGACAAGAGCTCCGGGGTACTGGTTAGTTCATATTGTTGTTCCACCTATAGGGTTGCAGTTCCCTTTAGCTCCTTGGGTAATTTCTCTAATAGATTTTATAGCCTTAGTTTAGTTGAGACAAAGCTGGACATACATTGAAAGGGAACATATTATTGTCATCATGTATTTGGGCGAAAGCCTATTGACCTCCATGACATTCTTACAAAAGCCTTGTAGATAGAGAAGGACAGACAAACTCCTATATATATTGATACCATACTATCATCATCTGTTTTGTACTATTTTCCTAGAAGGTGTAAAACGTGGGGAAGGCTTGTCTGATAATGCCTGCTTCA
The DNA here is from genome assembly GCF_000001635.26 of Mus musculus. NCBI lineage: Eukaryota > Metazoa > Chordata > Mammalia > Rodentia > Muridae > Mus > Mus musculus. Next base: position 79,992,055 of record NC_000071.6, on the reverse strand, counting down.
CCCCAATAGTAATATTCTTCCAATATTCTTCTAATTTTCTACTATAGCACATTTAATTTCTTTAATAATTTTCAAGTCTTAGTAAGTATAAACTAATTCAATATATTAGAGGCTATAAATATGTTTAAAAGCACTGCAGATTATTGCATTGTGCCTATTTATTTTAAATTGATTTTCTAAATTCTTCAGTGTTGTAAGTTATCATTAGATATGTTCTTAGATATTGCCATAGGAAAATTCACATTCCTTTTGGTTCCAACACAAAATTACCCTTTAAAATAGATCATAATATATACAATAATATCCTATATATATATATATTCTCAAGTTCTCATTTTATATGACTGTTTGAGACACTTGAAGAAAATGTTTTTATTCTATAGAAATAGTGCAGCTAGCATCTTTAAAAATTAGGAACCTCTCTTATGTCATTATAATTGCCTTCCCCTTTGAACTCAGTATGAAACTATTTAGATATTTAATTTCCATTTTAAATTATTTATAGCTTCAATGTATTATGGTTTCTGTAGCTTTGCTAAAACACCATGACCAAAAACGTTGGTAGCAGAAGGGTCATTTCTTCTTAGAACACACAGGTCACTGTCCACACATAAGGGAAGTCATGGCAGAGAAATTGAGACAAGAGAAGAACCCAGAGGCAGAAGCTGAAAAGGAAGCAAAAGAGAAGTGTTGCTAGTTGGTTTGCTCAGGCTGATTTCGTTTATACCTTGTGATGATGTGTCAAGAGGAAGCACCACCCAAAAAAGCCAGAGTTTTTTTTTGTTGTTGTTGTTGTTTTGTTTTGTTTTTTTCTTTTACACTAATCATTGATCAAGAAAATATCTCTAAAGGCTTGCCTACACTCCATTCTGAGCCTTCTCAGATCTATCTGACAAAACTCAGCTGTCATATGCAAATCTGTTACACATAATATTACCCAGTATACAGGAGATTTGATTAGTTTAACATTAATTTCTGATGTGTTTCAGCTTCATAAGCCTTACATTTTGTAAGCTATCACAAAGGATAAATGAACAATTGTATTTTCTGCTTTTCTAATAGAAAATAGACTAAAACCAAATAAGACAACACATATTCTCAGCAAAATATTCTTTTGCTCAAAGGTTACTGATTTCTCTGGTAAACATGGGATTTTCATGTTCTCTTCTTTGTATTTAGTGTTAATAATGCCTTATATAGTACGTGTAGGTATTGATACTATTGCTAGAAATGCTTAGAAATCCCTGCTTCCCCTATTTATTAAAAGAAGCAACATAATATACAAGATATTTGCTTGGCATTTATACTTAAAATTGGTTAATTTTTAAACGATTTTCATGTTTTTATATGCATTTAATACATAATTACTATTTGATATTAGAAGTGATGTAGATTTATAGTGTTGACCAGTGAAATTAACAATTTCAATATTAAACTTGCCATCTTAGTCTATGTCTAATTGTTTCTCTCACTGTATCCTTCAATTTCACCATAAAAGTAACAAATTTGTGTGTTTAAAATTTGAGGTTCACCTAGTCCTACTAGTGGAAAAAATATCCCTTTGCCAGCTACAGAGACAACATAACGGGTTAAAACAGAAGTTCATTTCTAAGCAACAGATAATCAACATGTTTATGTTTTTGATTCTTGAAAGCTTCTGGTAGCAGGTGAGGCAGCACAGTGGGTAGAGATAGTTGCTATATAAACATGGTGACTTTGATTTCTTTCCACAGAATCCATGTAAGAAGGGTAGAACCTACAGCAGAAAATTATTCTCTGGGCTCTACATGTCCATACTGGCACAATGCATATATATCAGACAGGCAAATAAATCAAATGATAATTTTAAAAAATGAAACAAATGTTCTTAGGTTATGTGATTCTCCTTTTCCTCCTTACTTCTATGCTTTGGAATTGGAATATTCTTGAAAATAATACTGTCTAGTTTCATGTGATCCTAGAATTATAGGCTGAACCTTTCAAAGAAACTATTTGTACCAAGATCGGAATTAAATAACCAGATTCTGGACTTTAAGCTCATGAAATAACAGATTTCATCTCTTGTAGTAGTTTGAAGAGTTTACTTGGAAGGGTCATCACAAAGGAGAGAAAAATTACTGCTCCCAACCTCCAGTATTGTTTTCAAAGATTCCCTTGCCTTGTCAATCACTCCTTCAGCTGTGATAGTTCATTGCTTCTGAAACTAGACTGTAACAACCACTGTAGCTTTTTTCTTGATTTCATCCCTTCTATGAGTACATGCTTAGTGAGATTCCCTTGTCGTATTATAAGCAATCCTGTGAAAATGCGCCAAGGTAAGAAACAGAAGACTTGTCAAAAAGTGTATAAATTAATCTAGAAGAAATTTCTTCTTAATGTTTCAGTAAAGCTCTAAATGTCTGAAGTCTGACTTTTACATCATGGGAGAAAAATGGATACTAGCAAGTATATTATAGATTCCCAACTTTTTGATATTTTCCACAGGATCCATATGAGAAGGAATAAGATAACCCTCTCCAAATAATTGTTTTGCAACATCTACGTATCTGTTCTGGCAGCATTCATACACCGCACACACACATACACACACACACACACACATACACAAACACACAAGGTAGACAGATACATACAATGATAATTACAAAAAGTAAAACTCAAAGGTTCTATTTGTGTTGATTTTAAATACTATTATCAATTTCTATGGCTTCTATTTCCTAAGTTTTGTTGCCCTAATTTGAAAAGTTCAGGTTAGAATAGGTTCTAATGTGTCATAAAACCTGACCTTAAGAATTAACACTCCTCACTTCTCTTTAGTATTTCTCCTTTTCTTCCTCTAATCCATTTCCTCTTTCTCATATTCTCTTCCTTTGCCATTCCTTTGCTCCCTCCCTCATTCTTTCATTATACATCATTACTTTTCTCCCTCCTTTTCATTTTGTCTTTTTCCATCTTCTTATTCTTCTTTCACCTTCTTTTTTATTATTCTTTTCATCTTCATTCTCTCTTGTTTATTCGTTTTTATTTTATCCTTTTCATTTTAAAAAACACATTTTTCTAATGCCATGTAACAGGTTAATTAATATAAAAATATGTTTCTAGGTATATAAATTCTATTGGGAATTACTTTTAATATAGTGAAAGAAAGACAATAAAACTAATTTATTAAAAAATATATAAATTTAATATGCTATAAGAATTGATAAAATACTTGCTGTGGTTGTACAGAAAGATAAGATATTTTTGAATAGCTAATTCGGAAGAACTGATAATTTTTTTTAAGACAACTTCAGAAGGACTGGCCTGTAGAACATCTATAGTCATAATTCTGTCTTATGTTACCATGGTCATTAGCAATTTATATGTTTCCTCTCTGATAAATATTTTTAGTTCAAGTATGAGTATATGACTTATGAATTGGGGTCTGTCTTCTCTTGGACAGAAAGACTCATTGTCTCATTTGTTACTGGAAGTGTTTATAAAGTCATGTAGTATGTCACACTGAAAACATAGCCAGAATGCTAGGAACAAGAGTGCACAAGGCAAGGAATGAACATTAAGATGCCTGATGGAATCATGCCTGATGTGTGTGCACAACTCTGAACCATGAATTATCTGAAACAATTAATTGGATTGTTTATGCAAGATATGCTTATAGAGCCTTCCTATAATGTGATTAAGAGAATATATGGCTAAGGAGGAGGGCAACCCTGTAGGAGGACCAGCAGTCTCAATTAATATGGACCCCTGAGATCTCTCAAACACTGGACCACCAAACAAGCAGCATACATTGGCTGATATGAGACCCCCAAAACAAATACAGTAGAGGACAGCCGGGTTTGTGTTCTTTCAGATATGATGCACCTAACCCTCAAGGGACTGCAGGCCCCAGGGAATTTAGTGGTCAGGTGGGGTGGGGGATGGGGATATCAACTTGGAGACAGGGGCATGAAGAGGAGGTGTGGGATATGGAGCAGTTGGAGGGTAGATTGTGGGGGATAAGATATGGAGTATAAATAAATAAATAAATAAATAAATAAATAAAAGTATACAGCAAATTGATCTTTGATCTATATATTTAATTTTGTAAGGTTTATCACATTGATGCCAGAAAATAATATATAGTATGTTTGTTTGTGTGTGATTTCAGATACATAGATGGATAGTTAGATAGATAGATAGATAGATAGATAGATAGATAGATAGATAGATAGGTAGGTAGGTAGATAGATAGATAGATAGATAGATAGATAGATAGATAGATAGATAGGTAGGTAGGTAGGTAGATAGATAGATAGATAGGTAGATAGATAGAATGAAGGGGGATATATAAGTAGATTATCAAAGAAAGTTATTTAATTTTATCAATAGGTAAAATAAACCTAACTATGAAAAGAAGTTGATACATAATTGAACTTTATATGACCGATTTTAATTACATTGAATAATATGTAAAAACGTGAAGAACACTCACAATTTTGCACTACAAAAGCAAAGCCACTCTACAACAAAGATCCAAACACCTGTAGAAGATACAAGTGCGAGATTCATGTGCAGAGATACAGGAAGTAATGTGTTCAGGAGAAATATAGACAAATATTTACTGGTGATCCTTGGATTCTTAGTACCCTCTGTTTTTGGTAGACATTTTATATTTTAAACTATCAAATTAAGCTCAGAAAACATTTAATATTAAACATAAGAACTTCATAATTTAATGCTAATTTTCTAATTGACCTGCTTAACTGCAAACATAAAATCATTTTGCCAACCCATAGGCTCTTTATGTTCTTGAGAAAAAAAGATGATTATTCCAATATTTACAAATGATTTGATTATTTTAATGAATAATTCCTTTATTTACATTTCAAATGTTATCGCCTTTCCAAGTTTCCCCTCTGAATGCCCCCCATCCCATTCTCCCTCCTCCTGCTTCAATGAGGTTGTTCCTCCATCTACTCACTCCTGCCTCCTCACACTCGCTTTTACCTACACTTGGGCATTAACCCTTCACAGGACCAAGGGCCTCTCCTCCCATTGATTCCCGACAAGGCCATCCTCTGCTACATATGTGGCTAGAGCCGTGGGTCCCTCCATGGAAAGTAAATACAGACATATAAAGTTACTGTAAATTATGGAATAGTAGGCAACAATTTGACAGAAAATGAGAGCATTTTAAAGTTACAAATATGATAAAGATATAAATCATAAGCATTCTAACCAACCAAGAAGAATGTATCAGAATATTTTAGGGTATTATCAATATATTTATATATTTTATTATTTTATCTATATTAAAATTTGCTTTTAAACTACTTTAATTTTCTAAAAATTCCTTCTGGAGAAATGTCCCAGTTTTCAAATGGATTTGGGAATTTGAGTTAATAATAGCATATGAACTTGCATGGTTATAAAAATAAACTATATTAGCCACTCAAAGCTCCAAAAGTAAAAGTGAAAGATTTAAAACTTAAAAACTATAATATTTATATTTCTTTCTTTTATTTTTCATAGTCATTTATTGACTCCTGAAGAAGGAAGGAGAAACAGATATGTTTTTAAATATCCCAGAGTAGATGGAAGAAGAGCTTATAAAAATCCAACCACTTGCAGAGGAGAATTAAATACCTGAGGGGCCCTGGGGGAAGAAGCCAGTCAATTGCTATTATGTATACCACCCTGATAGACTGAAAAATTTCTGGTGGTGAATGGTTATATATATATATATGTATATATATATATATATATATATATATATATATATATATATATTACACACACACATGCTGAAAGACTGAAAGAGCATTGTGGACTCAGAGGTTTAATAGCAATATACATGAAGAGTCTGGAGGAAAGATTTGGAACTGGTGTGAGACATGTTCGAAAGGAGGGAATGTGAGTGAATTTGATCAATATATCATCTATATGTATGAAATTCTCAAATAAATTCAAATAATAAGGTCCACAAACCAGTGAAGCCTGGAAGTCTTATCATCTTCCCCCATACCCTGGAGCTTTAGTAAAATCTTATTCTTTGATTACTATTCACAGTGCAAAGACTTCTAATCTGTCCAATAAATAAAGCAGAAATTTTAGTATGGAATTGGTATCCACTAGAAGCCAAATTAACATTTAACCATCATGTAATTTTTGTTGTTGTTGTTGTTCTTGTTGTTTTCAAGACAGAGTTTCTCTGTGTAGCCCTGGCTGTCCTGGAACTCAGAAATCTGCCTGCCCCTGCTTCCGCCTCCCAAGTGCTGGGATTAAAGGCATGCACTACCAATGCATGGCTTATCATGTCATTTTTTAAAGTGAGAAATCACAGTGTAGAGAGATCCTCAATATTTAAGAGTATTTGAGGCTCCTGTAGAGAACCTAAGTTTTGTTCCCACAACTCATTCAGAAGCTCACAACTGGCTGTTAAGCCAGTGTCAGGGGTTGGTTCTAACAACCTCTTCTGGTCTGAGTCCATACCAGAAACTTACATGATGTACCTATACACACAAAGGCTCTTAAGTAAACATGTTTAAAAAATCTTTTAAATAAAGAATTAAAAGTGAGAAATCACATGAATCTGATTTAGGGGAACATTAAAAATGACTGGAATAACCAGGTTTTTCACAGTTCAGTACTGTAATATTTGTCCCACATCCTCAAAAGTCTTATGACAATTTTCCTAACACAGTTAGGAATCAGCAACACTGAAAACATAATTTTCAATTGTTGTACTCAGGTGTAATTAACAGATCAATAATATGCAATGATTTTCTTCAATATAAGATATGTTCCCTTGTGTGTGCTGCATTTTTACCAACATTAAGAAATTCATACCCAGATGCCCCTCAATAGAGGAATGGATACAGAAAATGTGGTACATTTACATAATGGAGTACTACTCAGCTATTAAAAAGAATGAATTTATGAAATTCTTAGGCAAATGGTTGGACCTGGAGGGCATTATCCTGAGTGAGGTAACCCAATCACAAAAGAACTCAAATGATATGTACTCACTGATAAGTGGATATTAGCCCAGAAACTTAGAATACCCAAGATATAAGATACAATTTGCAAAACGCATGAAACTCAAGAAGAATGAAGACCAAAGTGTGGACACTTTGCCCCTTCTTAGAATTGGGAACAAAACACACATGGAAGAAGTTACAGAGACAAAGTATAGAGCTGAGACAAAAGGATGGACCATCTAGAGACTGCCATATCCGGGGATCCATGCAATAATCAGCTTCCAAACATTGACACCATTGCATACACTAGCAAGATTTTGCTGAAAGGACCCTGATATAGCTCTCTCTTGTGAGACTATGCCGGGGCCTAGAAAACACAGAACTGGATGCTCACATTCAGCTATTGGATGGATCACAGGGCCCCCAATGGAGGAGCTAGAAAAAGTACCGAAGGAGCTGGGGGGATCTGCAACCCTATAGGAGGAACAACAATATGAACTAACCAGTACCCCACCAGAGCTCGTGTCTCTAGCTGCATATGTATCAGAAGATGGCCTAGTTGGCCATCAGTGGAAAGAAAGGCCCATTGTTCGTGCAAACTTTATATGCCTCAGTACAGGGGAACGCCAGGGCCAAGAAGTGGGAGTGGGTAGTTGGGGGAGTGGGTGGAAAAGCGTGTGGGGGACTTTTGGGATAGCATTGGAAATGTAAATGAATAAATACCTAATTAAAAAACTATTATAGATTTAAAAAAAAGAAATTCATGTTATTATCCATCATGAATAATAGTGAATATTTTTAGTGTTTTTGATTCGTGTTTGCCATATCTATTTCAATATACCACATTTCAAAGACAGAGTAATTCCAACGAAGGCACCATTTTCATAATGTAACATTCACTATTCCTGATTGTTTATACTTCAGATAGCACATATCATATACCTGAATTCACTCAACTTATAGATGACATTTATGCATAATTCTTAACAATGGCCATAAGCACCAAACTATCAAAGCCTGACAAAATCACAATCTATCATCGATTCTAACTTTTGATATTGTTTTAATAGACTATCTTAAGCAATTTTAGTATTTTTGATAAAAGCCTTGATGGGGCAATTTCCTCTATAACAACTCTTTCTATAGGTCTAGGAACTAATTTAAGTTCCTATTACAGATAAAATAAACCCATTATTGATAAACATTCATGATTGAGGAAGTTAAAAGATTTTTCTTGAGACCAGTGAACTCTCTATGACCTAGACTTGGTCCTGTGACTTAAATAAATGTCAGATACTAGTTTTTGGTATTTATCCGGTAAGTCCAGCAGGTCATCAGCATACTACTAAGCAAGAATGTAATGTAATTGTGTGTGTGTAATATATATGTGTGTTTTTGTGTGTGTGTGTGTGTGTGTGTAATTTCAAATAATTTTTCAAATATTCCTTTATATTTTTCTCACAAACCTTAGAAAAAGTCCATAGAATTCTTTTGGAAAAACAAAGATACTGACATCTCAGTGGATATCCCTTAGTGTTGCAGAGATTTTGCTCAATGAAGTCATTCCATTCTTTAGTCGAAACCTTTCTGTGCCCAAGAAATACATCAGATGTAACAGTAGGGCAAGAGAAAGTGAGTATTAACAGGAACCTTCAGCTCCCTTCAATTACATTAGTGATGTCCTATTGTTTAAATTGTCACACTTAGGATTTATAGTTCTTTTCTTATATTTCAAGTTCATAGTATAATGATTTGATATATGAATACATTGTACTATAGTTATCAGAACATAGCTAATTAACATTTTGTCACATGTTCTTGGTATTTATCGATTACATAAAATTAAAAGCATCTATATTTGGTTCCTCTGAAGACTGCCATATGTGCTTACCTATTGTTCTACCATTCTAAGAGGTAGCTCCTCCTAGATCTACATGCATATTCTGTTCATTGTAATACTTTCTACTTCATGCTGATCAATAAGTTCTACAGCCTGGCTTCTGTCATTCACGACCGTCTCATCCCATTGCATGACAGTTCAGTTTAGTAAACCACCTCACATCATCCAAATCTACAGGCAGTTGTTATCACTGAGCTTCTAAGTGTCACCTGTGTGTACCTTTGGAATTTGACATTAATGTGAAAATTAAAAGCCCATTAATTATTTATGCAGAATTTATAAGTTTGTGGTTTCCCTGGCCCTCCAATCTATATTTACTATAGTCTATTTACTTGTGATATTTTTCGAACCCTTTCCAAAATTTTGTATTACCTTTCTTTACTGTTATTACCAATGTTTGTTCCAACTTTCAAAGATTCACCTTGAAATATTAGACATGCTGTTTTTCAAACTTTGTTCATAAATATTGCAGTCTACAAATCATTAACTGGATTTGAGAAATTACCAAAAATAGAATTATAACAGAGGGTTAATATTTTCTTGGAACATTCCTAAGTCATATTATTCTTCTGCAAATTAGTATGTTTTAAAAAGGGAGGATGAACTATACCTGAAGGTCTCTATATTCCCAGAGAATGTTTTTAATTTTTGTGATGATAATTCAATTACATTTCTTCTTTCTCTTAGCCCATACCAATTCCCATCTATTTTGTGTTCCTTCAAATTCATTGCCTCTTCTTTTAATTAGTTGTTACTACATCTTTGATATTCTGCTATATTTATAGATGATACATAGCTAAGCCTCTCTTGCCATCATCTCCTGAAGTGGAACTGTATTCATGAATTGAACAAATCATTGGGCTTTCACATTTTCTCTTGAATTAATTTTATGATTCACCACACCTACCATTTATTTCTTCAATACAATCTCATCTTAGGGAAGAGACTAGACAATTTAACTAAGTTTCTTTATAGACAGCATCTCTTATACCTTTTATGAGCTGATATGATAGAGTTGCCTCTATCATGTTCTTTATACTAGTTTAAATTTTTCTGAGTATTGCCCTTCCAGCACATATTGACAAGATGAACTCCTGAAAAATGTCTAGCTACTAATCTCTCTTTGGAGTTCTATTTTATATTCTATTATAGAAGACCATCCTTGGTGCCAATGGTCTCATACTAAACACCTTATCAACAGACTCAGATGGATGTAAGTGTATCAGTGGGGATATGATATCTTTTCTTGCCAGACACAACTGTATGGAAGTGAATTAGGGAAGAAGAAGATGACAGAAGAAATAATTTAAAATGTATTTAAGTATGTGTATATACATACACATTCCAAATATAACCCACTGAATCCATATAACGTTTCTTGTATGTGTGTTTTTAGAGCTGACCTCTTGGCACTGGACAGCTAAGTCCTGTAGTTGTTTCTGAAAAACAGAATGCAGATGATTTGCTCATCTCTCCTTCTAGAAAAGCCTACTGTCTGGAAGGCAGCAATTCTTGGTCCTGGGTTTTCCTTTATAACCTGATTCCTTTGAAATTGCTTTTTAAAATTATTCATGTTCTTAGACCCTGATATACTTAAATAGTTTAACCTTCAATAGTCTCTTCCATAGGTTCTTCTACGATGTTTTCCAAACGTATGACCACATTTTTATTAATTGTTACACATACACATAAACACATAAACACAAACACATTCCAAAATATATAAATATATGAGATTCCAACAATCAAAACAACTAAGAAATGCTGAAAATGAGAGATAGTTTCTCCAGAGCAAAATGAACTAATTGGTAATCTAATAAATTATCAATGCTGAATATACATACAACTAACCTTGTTCAGATTAATACCATCACTTTAAAGGAAATTAGATGTGCTTTTGCAGAACCATTGAATCTAATAGAAAATACTAAAAGTAAGTTTATTATGTAGTAGATATTGGAAAATGTATACTGTATCTAAAATGATACTTAAATTTTACCATAAAGTCTGCCTCTGAATATTTTCTTTGTGTGTAACATTAACTTACTAAAAGTGGATATATTATGTTTATTCCTAATTTAATCAAGAATTTTACCACTAGTTCTATATCATTTAGTATATTTTGTAATTGTTACTTACCAATACTAAGATAATACTTTGTTTTTCTTCATTAAAACTGTTTCTTTAGTTTTGTGTGCCTTAGTTATGTTTTTATTGCTGTAAACAGACATCATGACCAAGGCAACTCTGAAAAGGACAACATTTAGTGGAGGCTGGCTTATAGGTTCAGAGTTTCAGTCCCTTATCATCAGATATGCATAAATCTATAAGTGAAATCTTTTAAATCACAAATAAATAGTGGAATGAAATGAAGAAAATTGTTCAAGATATGAGAGTAGAAACAGAATCAATAGAGAAAATATAAAATGATGGAAAATGACACATGAAAAACTTAGTAGCTTTGCAGGAACCTCAAGAGAATATGAACTGTGGGAGAAAGAATTTCAAGCATTGTAGAAAGTGGAGAAGGAATGGATACCTTTGGTCAAAGAAAATATTAAAAATCAAAAAATAAAAGAAAAACAAAACAAAACAACAACAAAAACCACGTATAAAACATCCTGGAAATGTGGAACATTACAAAATGAGGAAATCTACAGATAATACAGATAAAAGAAGGAGATGAAAATCAAGTCAAAAGCAAAGAAAATATTTTCAACACAATCATAGAATAAAATGTTCTCCTTTTTCTTTTTTCTTTCTATTTTTATTGGATATTTTCTTCATTTATATTTCAAATGATATCCCCTTTCCCTGTTTCACTCCCTCCAGGAAACACACTATCACAACCTCTTTCCCCTTTCTTCTATGAGGATGTTCCTCCACCCACCCACCCACTCCCACCTCCCTGTCCTCCATTGCCCTACACTGGGGCATATATCAAGCCTTCATAGGACCAATCTCCTTCCATTGATACATGACAAGGCCATCCTCAGCTACATATACAGCCAGAGCCATGTGTACCCCTTTGTTGATGGCTTAGTCCCTGGGAGTTCTAGGGGGGTCTGGTTGATTGATACAGTTCTTCCTATGGGGTTGCAAATCACTTCAAGTCCTTCAGTCCTTTCTCTAACTCCTCTATTGGGGACCCCACACTCACTCCAATGGTTGGCTGTGAACATCTGCCTCTATATTTGTAAGACTCTGGAAGGATCTCTCAGGAGATAGACATATGAGGCTCCTTTCAGCATGCATTTCTTGGCATCCACAATTTTGTATGGGTTAGGTAATTATATATTGATGAATCCCCCAGGTGGGACACTCTCTGGGTTGCCTTTCCTTCAGTCTCTGCTCAACATTTATCTCCCTATTTGCTCCTGAGAATATTTTATTCTCCTTCTCCTTCCTTAGCACCCACTCTTTGGTCTTCCTTCTTATTGAGCTTCGTGTGGCCTGTGAATTATATCCTGGTAATTTGGAGCTTTTGGGATAATAGCCACTTATCAGTGAGTTCATACCATGTGTGTTCTTTTGTGACTGGGTTACCTTACTCAGGATGATATTTTCTAGTTCTATCCATTTGCCTATGAATTTCATAAATTCATTGTTTTTAATAGGTGCTTAATACTCCGTTGTATAAATATACCACATTTTCTGTATCCATTCCTCTGTCGAAGGACATCTGAGTTGTTCCCTGCTCCTGGCCATTATAAATAAGACTGCTATGAAAATAGTGGAGCATGTGTCCATATTACATGTTGGAGTATCTTCTGATAATATGCCCAGGAGTGGTATAGCTCTGTCTTCAGGTAGTACTATGTCCAGTTTTCTGAGGAACTGCCAAACTGATTTCCAGAATGGTTGTCCAAGCCTGCTATCTCACCTGCAATGGAGGAGTGTTCCTCTTTCTCCAATCCTTGCCAGCATCTGCTGTCACCTGAGTTTTTTTATTATAGCCATTCTGACTGGTGTGAGGTGGAATCTCAGGGTTGTTTTGATTTGCATTTCCCTAATGACTAAGCATTTTGAACATTAATTTAGGTGCTTCTCTGCCATTTGATATTCCTCAGTTCAAAATTCTTTGTTTAGCTCTGTACCCCATTTTAATAGGGTTATTTGGTTCTCTGGAGTCTAATTTCCTGAGTTCTTTGTATATATTGTATATTAGCTCTGTATCCAATGTAGGATTGGTAAAGATCCTTTCCCAAATTCTTGGTGTCTTTTGGCCTATTAACAGTGTCCTTTGCCTTTCAGAAGCTTTGCAATTTTATGACGTCCCATTTGTCGATTATTAATCTTATAGCATAAGCCATTCGTTTTCTGTTCAGGAATTTTTCCCAGTGCCCATGTGTTTGACGTTCTACCCCATTTTCTCCTCTATAAGTTTTACTATCTCTGGTTTTATGTGGAGGTCTTTGATCCACTTTGACTTGAGCTTTGTACAAGATGATAAGAATGGATTGATTCACATTGTCTACATTCTGTCAGTTGAGCCAGCACCATTTGCTGAAAATGCTGTCTTTTTTCCACTAGTTGGTTTTAACTACTTTGTCAAAGATCAAGTGACCATGGGTGTATGGGTTCATTTCTGGGTCTTCAATTCTATTCCGTAGATCTACCTGCCTGTCACTTTTCCAATACCATGCAGTTTTTGTCACAATTGCTCTGTAGTACAGCTTGAGGTTAGGGATGGTTATTCTACCACAAGTTCTTTTATTGGTGAGAATAGTTTTTTGCTATCTTAGGTTTTTGATATTCCAGATGAATTTGCAAATTTCCCTTTCTAACTCTGTAAAGAAATGAGTTGAAATTTTGATGGGGAATGCATTGAACCTGTAGATTGCTTTAGGAACATTGGCCATTTTTACTATATTTATCCTGCCAATCTATGAGCATGGGAGATCTTTCCATCTTCTGAGATCTTTGATTTCTTTCTTCAGAGACTTGAAGTTCTTGTCATATAGATCTTTTGCTTGCTTGGTTAGAGTCACACCAAGAGATGTAATATTATTTGTGAATATTGTGAAGGGCTTCATTTCCCTAATGTCTTTCTCAGCCTCTTTATCCTTTGAATAGATAAAGGCCACTGATTTGTTTGAGTTAATTTGATACTTTTTCTAGGGTGTAGTTTTCCTCCTTATGTTGGTGTTTTCCATTTATTTTCCTTTGTAGGGCTGGATTTGTGGAAAGATATTGCATAATTTTAGTTTTGTCCTGGATTATCTTGTTTTCTCTTTCTATGGTAACTGAGAGTTTTGCTGGGTATAGTAGTTTGGGCTGTCATTTGTGTTCTCTTAGCGTCTGTATGACATAGTCTCTGGTGAGAAGTCTGGTATAATTCTGATAGGTATGCTTTTATTTGCTACTTGATCTTTTTCCCTTAGTGCTTGTAATATTCATTCTTTATTTAATGAATTTGATGTTTTGATTATTATGTGACAGGAGGAATTTATTTTCTGGTCCAGTCTGTTTGGAGATTTGTAGGCTTCTTGTATGTTCATGGGTATCTCTTTCTTTAGGTTAGGGAAGTTTTCTTCTATAATCTTGTTGAAGACATTTACTAGTCCTTAACGTTGGGGATCTTCATTCTCTTCTATACTTGTTATCCTTAGGATTAGTCTTCTCATTGTGTCCTGGATTTCCTGGGTGTTTTGTGATAGGAGCTTTTTGCATTTTGTATTTTCTTTGAGTTTTGTGTCAATGTTTCCTATGGTATCTTTTCCCCCTGAGATTCTCTCTTCTATCTCTTGTATTCTGTTGGTGATGCTTGCATCTATGACTCCTGATCTCTTTCCTAGGTTTTCTAACTCAAATGTTGTCTCCCTTTGTGATTTCTTTATTGTTTCATTTCCATTTGTTTTATATCTTGGATGGTTTTGTTCATTTCCTTTGCCTGTTTGATTGTGTTTTCCTGTAATTAGTTAAGGGATTTTTGTGTTTCCTCTTTAAGGGCTTCTAGCTGTTTACCTATGTTTTCCAGAATTTCTTTAAGGGAGTTATTTATATCATTTTTAAAGTTGTCTATCATCCTGATAAGTGACTTTAGATCCCAGTCTTGCTTTTCCAGTGTGATAGTATATCCAGGCCTTGTTATGGTGGTAGAATTGGGTTCTGATAATTCCAAATAACCTTGGTTTCTGTTGCTTATGTTCTTATGCTTACCTCTTACCATCTGATTCTCTCTAGTACTACCTCATCTCACTATAGCTGACTGGAACCTGTCTTTCCTGTAATCCTCTTTGAATCAGAACTCCTAAGAACACAGCTGTCTCTGTGATCCTGTGATTCCTGGATCCTATAATCCTGAGATTCTGGGTGTGTCAGAGTTTCTGGTAGTCAAGCTGACGCTGAGAGAGCCTGAGATCCTGGTGTGACCAAGTTCCTAGAACCCTGGGATCCTCTGATACTATGACCCTGGATGTTCCAAGGAGCATGGAAATGGAGTTTCCTTTGGAGCTGTGGGACTGGATGCCAAGTTTGTGCCCAAGTTAAACCAGGGCATTCCAGATGGAACCCCATTCACTAGTAAGGTGGGGTTCCTCTATCCTTCAATCCTGCTGGTCCCAGTTACTTCAGGTTGTGTTGGAAAGATGTTGTGTTCTACTCACCCCTGATCATGAATAAGGTCCTGGGTATGCTAGAGCACCTGGGAGTATAGCCTCATCTGGGGACTGTGGGTCTGGCTGTCAAGTTTGCCCCAAGGTCAAGAAAATTTTCTTAACCAAAAGATGGAAATGTCTATAAAAGAACAAGAAGCATGTACTGAACACTAAATGGCCTGGACCAGAAAACAAATTTCCCATATCACATAATAATTGAAAAACCCAAATGTAGAGACCAAAAATAGGATATTAAAAGCTTCAAGGAAAAAAGAACAAGTAACACAAAAAAAGCAGATGATGTATGACATGGGAGATTTCAATGTAGACTGCAAAAGCCAAAAGGGATGGATTTTCTACAAACTGCAAGAGAGTATCAGTGCCCCTATAGAATACTATAGACAACCAAGCTGTCTATCACAATACATAGAGAAAAAAATAATAAAAAGTTCAACCAGGGGAACAAGAAAAAATTTTACTTTCAGCAGGTTAATAATAAATAAACACAATCAATACATAATCTCAGAGCAGCAAATCAAAAGCTGGACAAATGCACATACCACAAAATCAAGAAATCAGATTTAATGAACATGTCTCATCGAAAGCTATGGACATCAATAGTCTCAATTCCCCAATAAAAACATACAGAATAACTGACTGGGTACAAAATCTAGATCCACCGTTCTGATGCATCTAGGAAACCAACTTTAAAATCAAAAATAGTGTTAAACTAATTGTAAATGGATGGAAATATTCCAAACAAGTAAACCCAAGATACAAGCAGATAGAAAAAAAAATTAATATTTGACAAATATAGTTCAAGCCAAAACTAATCAGAAGAGTTATAGAGATATACTAAATGCTTATTAAAGGAAAAATATACCAAGAGTACATTTCAATTCAAAACACTTATGTACCAAACACAAAGGCACCCAAGTTCATAAAAGAAACACAACTATATCTTAAATCATTTGACCCTCACAAAATGGTAATGGGTGACTGCAATATCCAATTCTAACCAATAGACAGGTCATCCCCCAAAATATATTAAATGGAAATGCTGAAGCTAAGCAATATCATAAATCAAATGAACTTAAGATACATTTATAGAACTCTTTACTGAAACAGAAATAAATATACCTTGCCTCCAGTGCTTCATGGAAAGTTCCCTAAAATTAATCACATGTATAAATAAAACAGAAGTCACAACAGATAAAAGCACATTGAAATAACGTTAGCATACTATCTGGCCCCTGTTGAATAAAGCCAAATATTGACGGTAGAACAATTTTTATCCAGTAACATGGCTGCTCTAGAAAAACATTCCATCCAAAGAATTTCTAGTTCTATGTGATCTGTCTGGAATGCAGACATGTCCCTAGTACACACTTTTAATTCCAAACTATGAATGTAAGTTTACATTGTAGAATGAGGCAGTCATTTCAGAATGAGGGCAGTTCCTTGAGTAGAGTTCGAATGTTTTTCAGTTAGTTGGGGGTTGAGTGCTATGGAATTGAATTAGTTCAGTGGAGTTCAGTTTGTGTAGAGAGGAGGCAGTTTTCTCAGGGAGTTTTACAGAGACATGTTGAAGGTAAAAAGAGAATGAACCAGAAAATGAAAAGGATCCAAAATACTCAAACAAATTCCCAAAGTTAGTTTGGGGCCTAACAGAACAATTTAATGAGAAGCTGAGAGAAGCCAGATTAAATGAATGAGCTGGAGAGGAGTTTGAACCAAAACAGATTATTTGAACCAGCCAGCCAGAGTTCAGAAATAAAAGAATAAGCTTATTCAACAGTAAGTCTCAGAGGCTGAAAACATTCTAGGCCTAGATTAGATGGTACTGAAGTTATAAATTTTCAGGTCTAGGCCTAGGTTACCTTTACAGACAAAGGCAGTAAACCTGAGACAACAATTACATCAGGTTGATAAAAGTTACAAAGTTACTTTTACAATATACAACTAGGGGAACACCAGTAAACTTACACATTCACTGAATCTAGACAACTCACTGAAGAGGGAGACCATTGCAAAAATTAAGAACTACAAACTTTATATAATTGAATAAAAATCAAAACAGAGGATGCTCAAATTTATTGGAAATGATGAAGGTGATTCTCTTTTTTAAATTTAATTTTATTTGTAATTAACATTTTTCCACTCCATATTCTATTTCCTGTCCCTCCCCAACCACCATGTGACTGCTCCACACCCCACACTTCCTCCCCATGCCACTCCATCTCTGTGTGAATGGCCCCACCTGACCTCTAAACTCCCTGGGGCCTCCAGTCTCTTGAAGGTTAGGTTCATCTCTGAATGAACACAGATCAGGAAGTCCTCTACTGTATGTGTGTTGGGAGCCTCATATCAGCTGGTATATGCTGCCTGTTTGGTGGTCCAGTGTTTGAGCGATCTTGGGGGTCCAGATTAATTGAGACTGCTTGTCCTCCTACAGGATCACCATCCTCCTCAGCTTCTTTAAGCCTCCCCCAATTCAACAACAGGGGTCAGCTGATTCTGTCGATTGGTTGGGTACAAAAAAATACATCTGACTCTTTCAGCTGCTTGTTGAGTCTTTCAGAGGGTAGTCATGATAGATCCCTTTTTGTGAGCATTTCATAGCTTCAGTAATAGTGTTAGATCTTGGGACCTCCCCTTAAGCTGGAACTCACTTTGGGCCTGTCGCTGGACCTTCTTTTCCTCAGGATTCTCTTCATTTCCATCCCTGTAATTCTTTCAGACAGAAACAATTATGGGTCAGAGGTATGACTGTGGGATAGAAACCCCATCCCTCACTTGATGTCCTGTCTCCCTGCTGGAGGTGGGCTCTATAAGTTCCTTCTCCCTACTGTCTGGCATTTCATCAAAGGCCCCTCTCTATGAGTCCTGGGAATTTCTCAAGTCTCAGGACTCAGGTGCATTCTGTGGGTTCCTCCAACCTCCTATTTCCTGAGGTTGCCTGTTTACATTCTTTCCCTCACAGCTTCAGACCCTTTCCCCACCCAATAACAGATCAGGTTCCCCGCATTCCCTACTGCCCCCCAAACTGTCCACATTCCCTCGCAGGCCCCTCCCTTCCTCCTCAGTTGTGATTGCTTTCTTCTCTCTCACAAGTGGGACTGAGGCATACTCACTAGGACACTTCAGCTTTTTGAGCTTTTTGAATTCTGTGGACTTTATCTTGTGTATTCTGTATAGGGCCAAGATGCAGTATCCAAATTAATAAATTCAGAAAGAAAAATGGAGACATAACAACAGAAGTGGAGGAAATTAAAAACAAACAAACAAACAAACAAACATCAGATCCTACTATAAAAGTCTATACTGAACAAAGCTGAAAAATCTAGATGAAATGGATGGGTTTCTAGACAGATGTCACATACTAAAGTTAAATCAAGAGCCGGTAAACTATCTAAACAGGCCCATATCAGACAAGGAAATAGAAGAAGTCATTAAAAACCTCTCAATCAAAAATAGCCCAAGGCCAGATGGATTTGGTGCAGAATTCTACCAGACCTTCAAAGAAGACTTGATACCAATTTTCCTCAAATTATTCCATAAAATAGAAACAGAAGGAATACTACCTAACTCGTTCTATGAGCTACAATTACTCTGATACCTAAACCACGAAAGGACCCATCCAAAAAAGAGAACTTCAGATCAATCTTGCTTTTGAATATCAATGCAAAAATACTCAACAAAATTCTTGCAAACTAAATCCAAGAACACATCAAAACCATCATTCACCACAATCAGGTAGTGATCCCAGGGATGCAAAGTTTTTGTTTTTGTTTTTGTTTTTTAATTGGATAGTCTCCTTATGTACATTTCAAATGATATATCCTTTCCCAGTTTCCTTCCCTCCCTGAAACACACTATCACATCCTCCCTCTCCCTGATTCTATGAGGGTGTTCCTCCACCCACCCATGCACCTACTCCCACATCTCTGCCCTCGATTCCCTTACACTGGGACATCTATCAAGCCTTCATAGGACCAAGGTCATCTCCTTCCATTGATGCATGGCAGGGGCATCTTCTACTAAATATGAAGCTGGAGCCATGTATACTCCTTTGTTTATGGCTTAATTCCTATGATTTTGAGGGGGGGGGATCTGGTTTGTTGATATTATAGTTCTTCCTATGGGGTTGCAAATGACTTCAACTCTTTCAGTCCTTTCCCTAACTCATCTATTAGAGGCCCCATTCTCAGTCCAATGTTTGGCTGCTAACATATGAATCTGTATTTGTAAGGCTCTTACATGGCCTCTCAGGAGACAGCCATATCAGACTCCTTTTAGCATGCACTTATTGGCATCCACAATAGTGTCTGTGTTTGGTAACTATATATGGGATGAATGCCTAGGTGAGACAGTCTCTGAGTGGCCTTTCCTTTAGTCTCTGCTCTACACTTTATCTCCACATTTGCTCATGTGAGTATTTTGTTCTCCTTCTAAGTAGGACCTAAGCACCCAGACTTTTGTCTTCCTGATGAAGGTGATTCTAACAGATAAGTTCATAGCACTCAGTGACATTAAAAATGAAAAACAGGAGAGATCTCATGTTAGTAACAACATACCTGAGTGATCTGTAACAGCAACAATAACAACGGCAACAATAACAAAAACAACAAGAGCAAGAGCAAAATGAAAAATTATACCCTAAGGAGGTAGATAACAAGAAATGATACAAATTAGTGCTGAAATCTATAAAATAGAAGCAGCAGCTGCAACAAAAATAAGAGTACAAAGAATCAATGAAACCAAGATGGTCCTTTCAGAAAATCAATAAGATTAAAATACCTTTAGTGAAATTAACTAAAATGCATAAAGAAGGAAGATTCAAATTAACAAAATTAGAGAGGAAATGGAGGAAATAAAAACAGACATCAAGGAAAGCCACAGAATCATCAGGTCATATTTAAAAGCCTTACTCTATGAAATCAGGAAATCTAAAGTAAATGGGAAAGTTTTTTGATGTATAGCCCCTACTAAAAAAAAAATTCAAGGTCAGATAAGCAATATAAACAGACCTACAATCCCTAGTAAGATAGAAAAATGGAACAAATTAATAAGAATTATAATAATCATAGTAATCATAATCATGATAAGCCCACAACCCAGTGTAGCAATTTCAGTACAGAATTCTATCAGGTTTTGAAAGTAGAGTTAAACCCAGAAATAGAAACAAGAAATCGTATAAACTCAACAAGAAAGAAAATTACAGAACTGTTTCATTTACTAACTTAGTTGCAAAACTATTCAATAAAATATTTGCAAGCTAATTACAAGAACCCATTACAAGGATCACCTAGCATGGTCAATTATCCCTCATTCCAGAGATGAAAAGATGGGTCAACATATATAAAACCATAAATGTCACCCACCATATACATGGACAGGCAAAAGTTACAAAAATATTTCATTAGATTAAGAAAAGAGCTGGAGAGATGGCTCAGTGGTTAAGAGCACTGACTGCTCTCCCAAAGATCCTGAGATCAATTCCCAGCAACCATATGGTGGCTCACAACCATCTGCAATGTGATCTGATGCCCTCTTTTGGTGTGTTTGAAGACAACTTCAGTGTACTCATAATATACGTAAAATAAATAAATACATCTTTAAAAAGAAAAAAAAAGAAAAGGACTTTGACAAAATCCACACCCTTTCATCATACCTTTTGGGGAGACTAGGGATACAAGGTGCATGCCTCAAAACAATGGAGCCAATTAACAATAAGAACACATCCAATATCAACCTAAGTTGATAGAAACTTAACTCATTTGCACTAAAACCAGGAAGAAGTCAAGATTGCTAAATCTACCTGTAGCTGTTGAATATAGCACTTAAAGAGTAATAAAACTGAAGTAGACACTGAAAGGGATACAAACACAAAGGGAAGATTTCAGAATATCTTTATTTGTGGGTCATATGATGGTAAACATTAATAACCCCAAAACTTCCACCAGGAAACCATACCTGATAAACACATTCATTAAGGTAACAGGAGACATAATTAACACACAAAATCAGTAGTCTTTCTATATACAAATGGCAGACAGAAAAAAAAATTTTTCTCCATAGCCTCAAAAAATATTTTTGGAAATTATAACTAAGAAAGTGAAAGATTGTATAATAAATTAATTCATGAGTGAATTAAATCATACAATTTTATCCCTTTACATTCTTTTAATCAAATATCTTCATTTCCTTTTAAATTCTAATATTGTTTATGAATTCATCTATATTGCTGTGTATATCCATGATAGTTCAATGTCATTTATCCATAGCTGTCAACTCTTTGATTGTATCACAATTTATCTTACTGTCTAGGGACTTTCTAACAGACTTAAACTTACAGTATTCTGAACACTGGTTTTTGTACACCCTATGGGCCTGTCATTGTTGAGATATTTGTCATATATTTGCTAGGAGAATAGTGTATCTTACATGCGTTCTCGCGACCAGCCAGGAAGAACGCAGCAAACCGGAATCTTCTGCGGCAAAGCTTTATTGCTTACATCTTCAGGAGCCAGAGAGCAAGAGAGCAAGAGAGCAAGAGCAAGAGCTCTATTGCTTACATCTTTAGGAGCCAGAGCACAAGAGCGCAAGAGCTCTATTGCTTACATCTTTAGGAGCAAGAGAGCAAGAGTGCAAGAGCTCTATTGCTTACATCTTCAGGAGCCAGAGAGCAAGAGTGCAAGAGAGAGAATGGCAAAACACCATCCCTTTTTAAGGAGAATTATCCTCCGCCTAGGATGTGTCACTCCCTGATTGGCTGCAGCCCATCGGCCGAGTTGTCGATACGGGGAAGGCAGAGCACATGGAGTGAAGAACTACCCTTGGCACATGCGCAGATTATTTGTTTACCACTTAGAACACAGGATGTCAGCGCCATCTTGCAACGGCGAATGTGAGGGCGGCTTCCCACAAGTGTATGCTAAATAATTTACATATGACCATGTTTTTCCATTCTTAGCTATTTATATAGATGGGTTTTTTAAATATATAATCTCAAATTGGTGTTTTGTTCATGCCGTTTTAAGTAGGAACTCCATACTACAAAGTAAATTTAGTTTACTGCTTAAAACATCCTGATTGATTAAATATCTATACAAGTATTTAATTTGCTGTCCTGTTTGAGGCTGTTTTGTTTAAGCTATGCAGTAGGATTTATGGAATCAGCACAGATACTTCTGTTACATGAGTTGTCTATAATTCTTATAACGTGTCATTGCCTTTGCATTTTTCAGAGTGACAGTAAAATTCTGATAGTTATAAAGGCTAGTGATATGAGTATCTTTCACTCTGGAATGCAGCAAGAGGTACAGCTCCCAATCAACTATACAATCATGAAGACAACTAATACCAAACACCATTCCTATGTTATAATCTGTACTATATTAAGTAAAGCATATACACTTTTTTGCTCAGTATATTTTCAATTTACTATAGATTTAATGACATGTTCACTATTATAAACTAAAGGGCCCTGGTAACTTCCATTAAGGACACATAATAAATACTGTTACCCAATCATGCAAAACCACTAAAGAAATTTTCACTTAATTTTAATAAGTAGAAATGTCTTCCTGGTAGTAATTGATATAATATTCAGGAAATGTGAAACTTTATCTGTAAAAATAATATGACAATTTTAATTGAAGTATAAATGCACCATTGGGAAGAAGAAATACTGGAAATGGAAGCTTGAACACTGTCAACAATGTGATATATATATGGCACTATTTTGGATCTATCTTTAGCTTGTCTGAAGATTTTCATAATAGAAATAATAAAATTTACACTTCTACAGTTATTATAGTGGCAATAGTCTTTTAAAATAGTAGACACAGTCCGACAGGAACTTTTTTTTTCAAATTTCGAAGTATCATTTGATAGATATTAGAAGCAGAAGATTAACAATGAGGCAGATTTCAGAAACATTTTTAAGTTCTGAGATTTTATAAATAAGCTGATTGCTATAATAAAAACCGTGAAATTTAAATATATAATTACATATATATTTATATGAAATAATAGATATTAAAGCATTAAACCAGGGGAAGAAGAGGAAAAATCAAATCATGGAAAAATATTGATATGAACATAACTGAATAATAATATCAAATTTGGAAACAGGACTAGGTATTTGCCCCTATAATGCAAGGTGCCAAAAAGACCAAGAGGCAATCTCAAGTTCAAGGACAGAATAGGCATCTTAATAAATAAATAAATAAATAAATAAATAAATAAATAAATAAATAATACGTTTTACTGCTTTGGTTTTAACAAAGATAAATAAATAAAGTGCAATCCCCTGTTCTACTAAAAGTAAAACCTCAAAGACCAAAGAGCATAACATGTAGAATATAGCCAATATAGTGTCAAAAGTTAGACTCATCACAGGAACTGCTTCTCCATAGAGAATGCAAGTATATAGTGGAAGTGTATTCATTTGCATTAAGGGAAATCAGTTTTAAAGTTTCAGAAGCCCTTGACTACTGTTATGTCTAAGCACCTACGTTTTACTGCTTTGGTTTTAACAAAGATAAAAAGTTTATTTCTCAAGACAATATAATACAATTTGTTTATAGAATAAGAAAAGAAAATGAGTAGGAACTATAAAAGATAGATAAAGAGAATACTATATGCACACACACTGAGATAATATGCATGAAGCAAATTATGATCTCATAAGTAGTCTTCTTAGAGCTTCCATCTAAGAAGCCTCAATAGTTATCTCTACAAAACCACATAAAAACCACAGGTGAATCTGAACACACTGAGTGGGAAGGTGCTGTCATTTTCAGCCTGATCAGAATTTCTCGTGGTGATTCATAGCAATGGTGGTGCAGGTGCAGCTACTATCTGAACATGAATAGAAGAAAAAAAAAAGCCGCTCTCCAATTTCCTTATGACCTTTCATTTCCAGTACAGAATGACACTTAATGAGGCTGCATTCATTCTGCAAGTGGAGAAAGTGCAAACTTATTTTTTAAAAATTAACATTTGATCCAATCGCCCTTTAAATAGATGCTATTTTAAATGTTCAGAATAATTATTTGATTCTGCTTATCACTAATTACTTCACCTACTTATCATCATATTTTTGACATGTACATTTTTTTTACAGTGTCACATGAGTAAATACTATGAAGTAGAATCTGAAATTTTGGCTTATTTACAAAACTGAAGGCAAAACTTAAGAAGAGATTTTAAAAAGAATCCAGATTATTATCAATGATACTCTGAGTTTTAAAAGTGTCCTGTTTGGATCTGTCTATTCATGGGCTATAATCCTGATAAATAGATCTCTGACAAAAGTTGTTGGACGTCTTGATGAAATTGTGTGTGTTCATAGAACTCTCAATAACACAGTTTAAAGCTGGGTTTGAGTCTTTATTTTATCTACATATAACTTTACAATGGAATTTGAAACACAAGGTAATATATAGTGCAAAATGAAATCAACACCTGCTCATTATTTCTTTTAAGCCTTCCATTCTACCTCACCCATTCTATTCCTTCTCCCTCCCCTCCCCTCTCCTCCCCTATCCTCTCCTCTCTCTTTTCTCCCCTCCCCCTCCCCCTCCCCTCCCCTCCCCTCCTGTCCTCCCTTCCTTTCCCCTCTCCTCCCTTCACCTTCCCTCACCTCTCCTCCCTTCACCTTCCCTCACCTCTCCTCCCTTCACCTTCCCTCACCTCTCCTTTCTTCTCCCTTTTCTTTGTTTTCCTTCTCCTTCCAGAAAAGTTATTATAGAGACAATGATAGAGTTAAAGAAAAAATTAGCACAAGAATATGGGGAAGGTGGCCAGTCAGAATTGAGTATCAGAATACAGGCAGGCTTGAGAAAGCTGTCAGCTTGTAGACTGGGCAAAGTTTGGTAGAAAAAGCAGGACACAGGTTGAGTATGATAGGATTATACCAAACATTACCTTTGAGTATTAGTGCATCTACACTGATAGTAATGATGCAAAATGTAGTTACTCTAAAATCAGCAACAACAACAACAAAATCAAGAAAGCACAATATGCAGTCAATGAACCTGTTCTTGCACAAACTCTCATCAGACAATGACCCATGAAGTCTGTCAGGCTGTATTACTGTGTATCATGGGGAAACACACTCCCATTGACACAGAATGATGTAACTTCTACTTCCTCTTCTTCATCCTCTTTGGCTTTCTTATCTTCCTTTTTCACCTTTTACTATGTGTCTAAATAAAACCAGTTCTCTAAAATTTAAACACGACCTTTGTGCTCTGTCATAAAATAATCTGCCTTGATTCTGGGAATTGTCATAAAAATATGAAGAGACATATTGGTGCTTTGTTGCATATTATGTTGCTAAACTTTGACACATGTATTAAAATCCTTGTGCTAGATAGACATTGTTTTATTTAATTTAATGTAGATTTTTTTCTCTATGATATGTTATATATTCTAATCATCTTAGTTGGAAATAAAAATTTGAAAAGAGTGCCAAGTCTACTTCTGAACAAAATCTATGCCACATAGCAGTTGTGTGGTTCTTAAAACTTTTACAGAATTGCAATAAAAAGGAACATTTCTGGAACAATTTTACATAAATGATTTTTGAAGGAGCCATTGGCCTAGTATGTTCAAATTGAACACAGAGTGCTATACTGTGCTATAGTATATTTTCTTCTAGGCCACCAGGGTACCATTGGAGAAATTACTCTACTGAAAGAGTTAATGCAGCTTTCAAACTTTCTTATAAGGAATGTATTGGGCTGTTACACCCTGAAAAAATATCTGGCTTAACACCACTATATCTGAGAAATCCTCAGACCTTAGAAATTGAAATCATAAGAGTGAAATTGTATAACCCCTTGGTGTGTACTTGAAGTATTCTACCCAAGCTTCATATTGTATTCTGTTTTTTCATGGGGAGAAATGAAAATTCACAGAAGGCAAATCATAAAGTCAGCTCTTCCTAACTTTCCACTGAAGCCTACTGCAGATGGTTTTAGGGTTTTTTTTAAAGGAGAGGGAATTTGGCTTGCAATTTTCAGTAGAGGTTTTCTATTGTTTCTCGTTCACATCCGCTGTTGAATTTTGATTGTAATGGTAAGCTGTAGCATCTCTCACTGGCTTTCCAGAAGAAGTGAGAGTTTGATATTGTTTTTCACTTAGTTTATCAAAACATACAATTGTGTGTGTGTGTCAAGTTTGCTGTTGTATGAGTGTGTGTGTGTGTGTGTGTGTGTGTGTGTGTGTGTGTGTGCAAGTTACTACATTGGCTCAATTTCTAGTTATACAACAGCTCTAGAATCCATATTAATAAAATTCCCAGATAGATAATCATAAGCATTTGACAGATATACCACATTCTACTTTGTGTTCTGAGAATACTCAAGAGCTCAAGAGTAGAAAATCCATCTGAGGCTCTGTAATAGAAACAGCTGGAAAATAAGCCATGTTTTGAATATACATTTTATGATGAGTATATTCAAAGAAAAGTGCAGTCAACAGTGTTTAATGTACAATAATATTCTACTGTTGAGAGAGTCATGAGAGTTTCTTTAAGGACATTCAAGTGTTTGATTCCCATGATCTCTAGGGAAATGGAATGGTCAAATACAGAAAGAAATAGGCAGAAACATCAGAGATAGTATACTGGGACAGTGGACATGTTTTCTGGAAACAACTCTTCTTTAAAGAAGAAAAATTCCATCAAAGGCTCCTAGGGAGATGTCACGTCATGTAAGCACTCAATTCAACCTGCTAGCAAGTTGAGAAGAAAAAAAGGGGGGAGGGGAGTAAAGGCTTATTTTGTCCTCAAATTAATTATCTTTAATTATTAGTGCTGCATGTATACAGACAAAAAATATATATAAATCATGCTGGAAGCACTTAGTGTTGATTGTATGCATATGTTTAGAGCTGACAACTTGGTATTGAACAACCCATGACAGGGATCCTGCCTGTGTGTTGATTTGTCTGCTGCACTCTGTATTTCTTTCTCTCTCTGTGTATCTCTCTCTCTCTCTGTGTATCTCTTTCTCTCTCTGTGTATCTATCTATCTATCTATCTATCTATCTATCTATCTTTGTTTATATATTATTTACAACATTTATATTTGTTTGTATATTATATGCTACATTTATATATTGATTTTATATAATTATATACATAATTTCTTTATCTCTCTAGTTATTAATTGCCTATAATTCTTCATACATGGATGGGTCCTTGTGAGATATCGCTTATCCAGAATGTCATGTAAATTCATGGATTAGTTATGTCTTGTTTAGACAATGATACTTTTGAGATTTCATGGAAATAATTTCATGCCAGGTACATATTGGTCCTTTGAATCTTAGAATTGTATATCCTTCTTCAGCAATGTTCCTTGAGCCCTAACCCCTTGTGTTATAGATTTATAACACAACCTCTGTGATCTTATGGTCTGTGATCTCCCTAATGAGTGTTTTTCTATGTTTTGAGCAGCTGTAAATTTTTTAATGCTCTCAATATGATGAAAAAATAAAGCTTTTAATGAGGGGTAACAACTATATTTATATACGGCTTAACATTAATTACTATTAATACAGCTATAAATTAGTTTTATTTAGATTATTTATGAAGAATTCTCAATGTTATATAAAAATAAATTAAACAGACAAACAGACAGACAGACAGACAAACAAAACACCCAGGATGGCTAAAAAATCCTGTATAGTGAAAGAAGTTCTGGAAATACCACTATATCTGAATTCAAGCTGAGCTACAAAACTACATGGTATTTGTACATGAAGTTTCATGAAGTACATGAAAAACAGAGAGGTTAATCGATGGAATCAAATTCAAGACCCATACACCCATAAAAACTTGAGTTTTGACAAAAGAACTAAAACCATACAATGAAGAGCTGTTGTAGAAATATTTTAAATCCTGGTCCAGGGTTTCTGTCCACCTTTGATTGTTGAGTTCTCAGATTAAAAAACACATTCACAGCCTTTATATGTACAACAACCCCTCAACAGCACAATAGCTGGGCAATGTTATCTACTTTCCTGGTTGTCCCCTACAGAAAACCCCTATCCCATCTCCCCTTCCCCTGCTTCTGAGGGTGCTCCCCTACCCTCCCACTCACTCTTGCCTCCTGACGTGATTTCTCTACACTGGGGGGTATCGAGCCTTTACAGAACCAAGGATCTCTCCTCCCATTGATGCACAGTGAAGCCATCCTCTGCTACATGTGCAACTGGAGTCACAGGTTCCTCCATGAGTGCTCTTTGGTTGATAGTTTAGTCCCTGGAGGCCTTGGGGATTCTGGTTGGTTGATGTTGTTGTTCTTCCTATGGGGTTGCAAACGCCTTCAGGTCCTCCAGTCCTAACTCCTCCATTGGTGACCCTGTGTTCAGTCCAAGGGTTGGCAAGCAAACCTATTCTAGTACTCCTGGTTCCTTAGGCTATGGAATCCAGACATGAATCTAGTACTGTCAGTTTCCTAAACAAGTATAGTCCCTAACTGGAATCTTACCTGTTATCGCTAAAACACATTCTTTAATTTTGAGAGGATGAAGTAAATGTAGAAAGATGATTACTTGCCCATGAATATTGTGTTTGTAAAATTTGAAGGAATCTGATTCACAGACTGCTTAATTACATCTGTAGAATCATCACTAAACACCTCAGGAATTATGAAGGATCTCACTTTTTTCACCTTATGGTATGGAATTTGAGAGTATTTATCCTGACTAGTTACTACCTATCACAAAGCACTTGTCTGAATAATACCTTTGTAAAAATTCCTCCCACTAGAATTATCACTTGGGCCTATGGTGTGTCTTCTCAAACACACACAACATGATTAGACAATTTGATTGTTTATTCACTGATTTGTATCAGCATTTATTTAATCATTAGCTATCCATGGCTCACTTCATGCTTTTGTGTTGTTGAGAGTCTCTTTGGGTTGGTAGGTTTTATATTTGAAACAGGAATTATACATTTTCTTTAAGATATTTTTAGTTGTATATTTAATATAAAGTAGTATCATCTCTAGATATCATACACACACACACACACACACACACACACACACACACAAACACACACACAAACACACACCGCACCACATTTTATTTTGTGCAAACTATGCATTCTAGAAAAAAATGGCCACTGGATGTAAAACATATATGTTCACTATTTTGAGAATCACAATCCTCAAATCCATTATTTCTCAGCTGGCTAAACTGCAAATTATTCACCTCTAATTTAATGGTAGACCTGGAATGAATTTTCCCATGAACCTTTATCATCATAGAGGTATCTACAGTCAAGTATGTACACTTTATGTGACTTCCAAATTTTTTCCAAGAAAAAGATCTACTTAACCCAGCTCAAAAGAGATAGGTTGAAGAAATGACTCTGCTAGCTTATCTTAACCATCTTTACAGAGATTTAAAAGCAAAAAGCATGCCTAAAACGGCCTTAATTTAAAAAACAATCATTTTACAGAAAAAAAGTACGTACTTGCAAGAAGTTTCTGTAAAACACAAGTTGGGCATCAGTTACTCCAAAGCACAAAATTGTGACAATTCTTATTCTAAAATGTTTATTTTTCTTCTTTTTATTAGCACACATATATTTTCAGTAGAGCTCTGAGACTGAAGCTCTGAGCTGTGTGTGTGAATAAACACTGAACATCTTAGTTATTACTAAAAAATATGATTATACTGAAATCACTAAAAATTCATAGAGTTGTATCAAAACAAGTTTCTGCTTTCACATACTAGAGACATGTCTATTCCTGAAAGAGTCACAAAATCTTATTTTGAAAGCCATAATACTAGGATATATACTAGGATACATATATATATATTTCTACTTCATTCATCACTCAAATCAATAGTGGATAAGACTTAGCAGAGCTCCATAGTTAGTAAGACATTCTAAAAACATAGATACTAAAGATCAACTATTTTTCATGATTTATTTATTTATTCTATATCTGGCTCATTGTAATCATAAGTATAAATGGGCTGATAGACTCACATTGTTTCTGTTTATTAAAAAGCTTAACTGTTTAAATAATGAAATTAGTATAAACATTCTCATATAGAATCAAAATCATCCAGACATGTGAAATTAAAGGAATCAAATTTCAAAGTAAGCCTAAATATTAATTCATTACATAAAAACTTAAGACAGGGTGATATAATTCTTAATACAACAGGACACTCCAAATATTTGCTTAAATTTTATATCCTTAATATAATTAAAAGAATACTGAGGAATAACAAACATTCCACATTTATAGCTAGCTACCAAATGAATGTTTGATATAAATATAAAAGATTTAATATTTCCCAAACAACACTAGAAATACAATGGTAAGATTATAGAAAATGTATTTCTCGTCCTTGGCTCCGGGATTCCGCGGAGGGCAGGCTGCACAGGTGACAGTGTGGAATACAGAGGCAAGCCATTTCTGGGAGAGGTGAGAGCCACAGAGCTTCTGAGGTGGCACCATCTTCGGCTCCAGACAACCAGCCACCTTTCTGGTGAGAGCACAGGGTTCCGCTCTGCCCCAGAGGTTTGTGCCTCAGGCCCCAGCGGGAGCCCCCTTGGCTCCGGGACTCCACGGAGGGCAGGCTGCACGAGTGAGGGTGTGGAATACAGAGGCCAGCCGATTCTGGGAAGGCGAGAGCCACAGAGCTTCCTAGGTGGCGCCATCTTCGGCTCCAGACAACCGGCCACCTTCCTGGCCAAAGCAACAGAGCTTCTGGGAAAGATCCTGTTTTGGGCCTTCATCTTCAGCCAGGAGAAGGTCCAAACACCAGATAATTGTGTACCTTCCCTGAAAGAGGAGAGCTTGCCTGCAGAGATTGCTCTGACCACTGAAACTCAGAGGAGAGAGCTAGTCTCCCACGTCTGCTGATAGAGGGTAACAAAATCAACAGAGGAACAATCTCTAAACAAAGACAACTATAACAACTAACTCCAGAGATTGCCAGATGGCGAAAGGTAAACGTAAGAATCCTACTAACAGAAACCAGGACCACTCACCATCATCAGAACCCAGAACGCCCACTTCACCCAGTCCAGGGCACGCTAACACAACTGAAAAGGTAGACATGGATTTAAAAGCATATCTCATGATGATGGAAGAGGACACCAAGAAAGACTTTAATAACTCACTTAAAGAAATACAGGAGAACACTGCTAAAGAGTTACAAGTCCTTAAAGAAAAACAGGAAAACACAACCAAACAGGTAGAAGTCCTTAAAGAAAAACAGTAAAACACATCCAAACAGGTAATGGAAATGAACAAAACCATACTAGAACTAAAAAGGGAAGTAGACACAGTAAAGAAAACTCAAAGCGAGGCAACGCTGGAGATAGAAACCCTAGGAAAGAAATCTGGAACCATAGATGTCAGCATCAGCAACAGAATACAAGAGATGGAAGAGAGAATCTCAGGTGCAGAAGATTCCATAGAGAACATCGGCACAACAATCAAAGAAAATGGAAAATGCAAAAAGATCCTAACTCAAAATATCCAGGAAATCCAGGACACAATGAGAAGACGAAACCTACGGATAATAGGAGTGGATGAGAATGAAGATTTTCAACTCAAAGGACCAGCAAACATCTTCAACAAAATTATTGAAAACTTCCCAAATCTAAAGAAAGAGATGCCCACGAACATACAAGAAGCCTACAGAACTCCAAATAGACTGGACCAGAAAAGAAATTCCTCCCGAAACATAATAATCCGAACATCAAATACACTAAATAAAGATAGAATACTAAAAGTAGTAAGGGAAAAAGGTCAAGTAACATATAAAGGCAATCCTATCAGAATTACACCAGATTTTTCACCAGAGACTATGAAAGCCAGAAGAGCCTGGACAGATGTTATACAGAAACTAAGAGAACACAAATTCCAGCCCAGGCTACTATACCCAGCCAAACAATCAGTTACCATAGATGGAGAAACCAAAGTATTCCATGACAAAACTAAATTCACCCATTATCTCTCCACGAATCCAGCCCTTCAAAGGATAATAACAGAAAAAAAACCAATACAAGGACGGGAACCATGCCCTAGAAAAAACAAGAAGATAATCCCTCAACAAAACTAAAAGAAGACAGCCACAAGAACAGAATGCCAGCTTTAACAACAAAAATAACAGGAAGCAACAATTACTTTTCTTTACTATCACTTAATATCAATGGTCTCAACTCCCCAATAAAAAGACATAGACTAACAAACTGTTTACACAAACAAGACCCAACATTTTGCTGCTTACAGGAAACTCATCTCAGAGAAAAAGATAGACACTACCTCAGAATGAAAGGCTGGAAAACAATTTCCCAAGCAAATGGTATGAAGAAACAAGCTGAAGTAGCCATCCTAATATCTGATAAGATTGACTTCCAACCCAAAGTCATCAAAAAAGACAAGGAGGGGCACTTCATACTTATCAAAGGTAAAATCCTCCAAGAGGAACTCTCAATTCTGAATATCTATGCTCCAAATACAAGGGCAGCCACATTCATTAAAGAAACTTTAGTAAAGCTCAAAGCACACATTGCACCTCACACAATAATAGTGGGAGACTTAAACACACCACTTTCACCAATAGACAGATCATGGAAACAGAAACTAAACAGGGACACAGTGAAACTAACAGAAGTGATGAAACAAATGGACTTAACAGATATCTACAGAACATTTTATCCTAAAACAAAAGGATATAACTTCTTCTCAGCACCTCATGGTAACTTCTCTAAAATTGACCACATAATTGGTCACAAAACAAGCCTCAACATATACAAAAATATTGAAATTGTCCCATGCATCCTATCAGATCACCATGGACTAAGGCTGATCTTCAATAACAAAATAAATAATAGAAAGCCAACATTCACGTGGAAACTGAACAACACTATTCTCAATGATACCTTGGTCAAGGAAGGAATAAAGAAAGAAATTAAGGACTTTTTGGAGTTTAATGAAAATGAAGCCACAACATACCCAAACTTATGGAACACAATGAAAGCATTCCTAAGAGGAAAACTCATAGCTCTGAGTGCCTCCAAAAAGTAACTAGAGAGAGCACACATTAGCAGCTTGACAACACACCTAAAAGGTCTAGAAGAAAAGGAAGCAAATTCGCCCAAGAGGAGTAGAAGGCAGGAAATAATCAAACACAGGGGTGAAATCAACCAAGTGGAAACAAGCAGAACTATTCAAAGAATCAACCAAACGAGGAGTTTGTTCTTTGAGAAAATCAAAAAGATAGATAAACCCTTAGCTAGACTAACTAGAGGGCACAGGGACAAAATCCTAATTAACAAAGTCAGAAATGAAAAGGGAGACATAACAACAGATCCTGAAGAAATCCAAAACACCATCAGATCCTTCTACAAAAGGTTATACTCAATAAAACTGGAAAACCTGGACAAATGGACAAATTTCTGGACAGATACCAGGTACCAAAGTTGAATCAGGATCAAGTTGACCATCTAAACAGTCCCATATCCCCTAAAGAAATAGAAGCAGTTATTAATAGTCTCCCAGCCAAAAAAAGCCCAGGACCAGATGGGTTTAGTGCAGAGTTCTATCAGACCTTCAAGGAAGACCTAATTCCAGTTCTTCACAAACTATTCCACAAAATAGAAACAAAAGGTACTCTACCCAACTCATTCTATGAAGCCACAATTACTCTGATACCTAAACCACAAAAAGACCCAACAAAGATATAGAACTTCAGACCAATTTCCCTTATGAATATCGATGCAAAAATCCTCAATAAAGTTCTTGCTAACCGAATCCAAGAACACATCAAAACAATCATCCATCCTGACCAAGTAGGTTTCTTCCCAGGGATGCAGGGATGGTTTAATATACAGAAATCCATCAATGTAATCCAGTATATAAACAAACTCAAAGACAAAAACCACATGATCATCTTGTTAGATGCTGAGAAAGCATTTGACAAAATCCAACACCCATTCATAATAAAAGTCTTGGAAAGATCAGGAATTCAAGGCCCATACCTAAACTTGATAAAAGCAATCTACAGCAAACCAATAGCCAACATCAAAGTAAATGGTGAGAAGCTTGAAGCAATCCCACTAAAATCAGGGACTAGACAAGGCTGTCCACTCTCACCCTACCTATTCAACATTGTACTTGAAGTCCTAGCCAGAGCAATTAGACAACAAAAGGAGATCAAGGGGATACAAATTGGAAAGGAAGAAGTCAAAATATCACTTTTTGCAGATGATATTATAGTATATATAAGTGACCCTAAAAATTCCACCAGAGAACTCCTAAGCCTGATAAACAGCTTCAATTAAGTAGCTGGATATAAAATTAACTCACACAAGTCAATGGCCTTTCTGTATACAAAGGATAAACAGGCTGAGAACGAAATTAGGGAAACAACACTCTTCTCAATAGTCACAAATAATATAAAATACCTTGGCGTGATTCTAACTAAGGAAGTGAAAGATCTGTAGTTTTTTTTTTTTCCATTTTTTATTAGGTATTTAACTCATTTACATTTCCAATGCTATACCAAAAGTCCCCCATATTCACCCACCCCCACTCCCCTGCCCACCCACTCCCCCTTTTTGGCCCTGGTGTTCCCCTGTACTGGGGCATATAAAGTTTGCAAGTCCAATGGGCCTCTCTTTCCAGTGATGGCCGACTAGGCCATCTTTTGATATATATGCAGCTAGAGTCAAGAGCTCCGGGGTACTGGTTAGTTCATAATGTTGTTCCACCTATAGGGTTGCAGATCCCTTTAGCTCCTTGGCTACTTTCTCTAGCCTAGCAAACACAGAAGTGGATGCTCACAGTCAGCTAATGGATGGATCATAGGGCTCCCAATGGAGGAGCTAGAGAAAGATCTGTAGTTTAAGAACTTCAAGTCTCTAAAGAAAGAAATTAAAGAAGATTGCAGAAGATGGAAAGATCTCCCATGCTCATGGATTGGCAGGATCAACATTGTAAAAATGCCTATCTTGCCAAAAGCAATCTACAGATTCAATGCAGTCCCCATCAAAATTCCAACTCAATTCTTAAACGAATTAGAAAGGGCAGTCAGCAGATTGATCTGGAATAACAAAAAACCGAGGATAGCAAAAACTCTTCTCAAGGATAAAAGAAGCTCTGGTGGAATCACCATGCCGGACCTAAACTGTACTACAGAGCAATTGTGATCAAAACTGCATGGTACTGGTATAGTGACAGACAAGTAGACCAATGGAACAGAATTGAAGACCCAGAGATGAACCCACACACTTATGGTCACTTGATCTTTGACAAGGGAGCAAAAACCATCCAGTGATAAAAAGACAGCATTTTCAACAAATGGTGCTGGCACAACTGGCAGTTATCATGTAGAAGAATGCGAATTGATCCATTTCTATCTCCTTGTACTAAGGTCAAATCTAAGTGGATTAAGGAACTCCACATAAAACCAGAGACACTGAAACTTATAGAGGAGAAAGTAGGGAAAAGCCTTGAAGATATGGGTACAGGGGAAAAATTCCTGAATAGAACAGCAATGGCTTGTGCTGTAAGATCAAGAATCGATAAATGGGACCTCATAAAATTGCAAAACTTCTGCAAAGCAAAAGACACCGTCAATAAGACAAAAAGGCCACCAACAGATTGGGAAAGGATCTTTACCTATCCCAAATCGGATAGGGGACTAATATCCAATATATATAAAGAACTCAAGAAGGTGGACTCCAGAAAATCAAATAACCCCATTAAAAAAATGGGGCTCAGAGCTGAACAAAGAATTCTCACCTGAGGAATACCGAATGGCAGAGAAACACCTGAAAAAATGTTCAACATCCTTAATCATCAGCGAAATGCAAATCAAAACAACACTGAGATTCCACTTCACTCCAGTCAGAAGGGCTAAGATCAAAAACTCAGGTGACAGCAGATGTTGGCGAGGATGTGGAGAAAGGGGAACACTCCTCCATTGCTGGTGGGATTGCAAGCTTGTACAACCACTCTGGAAATCAGTCTGGCGGTTCCTCAGAAAATTGGACATAGTACTACCGGAGGATCCCGCAATACCTCTTCTGTGCATATATCCAGAAGATGTCCCAACCGGTAAGAAGAACACATGCTCCACTATGTTCTTAGCAGCCTTGTTCATAATAGCCAGAAGCTGGAAAGAACCCAGATGCCCCTCAACAGAGGAATGGATACAGAAAATGTGGTACATTTACACAATGGAAAACTACTCAGCTATTAAAAAAATGAATTTATGAAATTTCTAGGCAAATGCATGGACCTGGAGGGTATCATCCTGAGTGAAGTAACCCAATCACAAAGGAACTCGCACAATATGTACTCACTGATAAGTGGATAATATCCCAGAAACTTAGGATACCCACTATATAAGATACAACTTGCCAAATGCATGAAATTCAAGAAGAACGAAGAGCAAAGTGTGGTTACTTTACCCTTTCTTAGAAATGGGAACAAAACACCCATAGAAGGAGTTACAGAGACAAAATTTTGAGCTGTGACGAAAGGATGGACCATCTAGTGACTGCCATATGCAGGGATCCATCCCATAATCAGCTTCCAAATGCTGACACCATTGCATACACCAGCAAGTTTTCGCTGAAAGGACCCAGATATAGCTCTCTCTTGTGAGACTATGCCGGGGCCTAGCAAACACAGAAGTGGATGATCACAGTCAGCTATTGGATGGGTCACACGACCCCTAATGGAGGAGCTAGAGAAATTACCCAAGGAGCTATAGGGAACTGCAACCCTATAGGTGGAACAACAATATGAACTAACCAGTACCCGGGAGCTCTTGTCTTTAGCTGCATATTTATCAAAAGATGGCCTATTCGGCCATCACTGCAAAGAGAGGCCCATTGGACTTGCAAACTTTATATGCCCCAGTACAGGGGAACGCCAGGGCCAAAAAGGGGGAGTGGGTGGGTAGGGGATTGGGGTGGTGGGTATGGGGGGACCTTTGGGATAGCATTGATAATGTAAATGAGGAAAATATCTAATAAAAAAAAAGAAAAAAATGTATTTCTCCTCTGGGGAGTGATGACTAGAACAAACAGAATACTATGTTTTGATATGAAATTCTACAGTTTAAAAAATAAATCATATAATAATAAGAATCATATGATAACAGATTATTTGAAGAGATTAAAACTATCCATTTTTAAAAGGGTAATATTAATTTAAGTTGACTAATGCCCTACATTTAAATAAATTTCAAGTTCAAAGCAAGGTAGCATTTACTCTTTTCTCTGAGAATCATTATGAAGAAAGGGATATAAAAATTACTCATAAGCAAATATTGATAAAAATAATAAGTAAATAAAATTCCATAATAGATTTGTAACTTTATATCTTAACACATCATATATATGGCTCTAGTATTTGACTATGTTCACCACATGAAGTTTTTAATCAAAATTTAATGTTGTTAGTGTATGGAACAGGTATGAGTAACTAATAAAACAAAACAAAACAAAAAACATTCATTGGTGCAAAGACATGAACATTATGAGAGGAAGCATTGAAGCAAAGATAAGATGGTAATTTATTAGAAAATTAATAAATGAGCCTTATTACAATTTCTACTGAATACAATAACCTGTCCTTCATTTGCTTTATTTCAGAATATATGTACAAATATTTTCTCTATGTGTAATGTTGGGATACTTTCTCCCTTTACTTTCAAATGGGAAAGTGCCTGAAGCAAATGTACTAAAATCAGAGACTAGTCAGGGCTGCCCATTCTCTCCCTGCCTACTCAATATAGCACTTGAGGTTGTATCCAGAACAACTAGAAAACAAAAGGAGATCAAGGAGATACAAATTGGAAAGGAAAAGTACAAATATCACTATTTGAAGATGATGTAATCATATACTTAAGAGATACCAAATTTTCACCAGAGAACTCCTAAAACTTATAAACAATTTCAGAAAAGTGGCTAGATATAAAATTAACTCAAACAAATCAATTAGGGAAATGATGCCCTTCACAATATTCACAAATAATATTACATCCCTTGGTGTGACTCTAACCAAGCAAGTGAAAGATCTGTATGACAAGATCTTCAAGTCTCTGAAGAAAAAAAAATTGAAGATCTCAGAAGATGGAAAGATCTCCCATGCTCATGGATTGGCAGGATTAATATGGTAAAAATGGCCACGTTGCTGAAGGCAATCTACAGAATCAATGCAATCCCCATCAAAATTCCAACTCAATTCTTCATAGAGTTAGAAAGAGCAATTTGCAAAATCATCTGAAATAACAAAAAGCCCAGGATAGTGAAAATTATTCTCAACAATAAAATAACTTTTAGAATCATCATCCCTGACATCAAGTTATATTACTGAGCAATAGTGATAAAAACTTCATGGTATTGGTACAGTGACAGGCAGGTAGATCAATGAAACAGAATTGAAGACCCAAAAATGAGCCCACACACCTATGGTCACTTGATCTTTAACAAAGGAGCTAAAACCATCCAATAGAAAAAAAAAAGAGAGCATTTTCAAAAAAATGGTGCTGGTTCAACTGGCCGTCAGCAAATAGAAGAATGCAAATCCAAAATCCATCCATTCTTAATTCCCTGTAAACAGTCAAGTTCAAGTGAATCAAGGACCTCCACATAAAACCAGATACACTGGAACTAATAAAAAAGAAAGTGGGGAAGAGCCTTGAGCCTGTGAACACGGGAAAATTTGTTGAACAGAATAACAAGATCTAGAATTCTAAGATCAATAATTGACAAAAGGAACCTCATAAAATTGCAAAACTTCTGTAAGGCAAAGGAAACTGTCAATAAGAAAAAAACAGCAACCAACAGATTGAGAAAAGATATTTACCAACCCTACATCCAATAGAGGGTTAATATCTAATATGTACACAGAACTCAAGAAGTTAGACAGCAGAGAACCAAATAACCCTATTAAAAATTGGGGTACATAGCTAAACAAAGATTTTTCAACTGAAGAATATCGAGTGGCCAATAAGCACCTAAAGAAATGTTCAACATCCTTAGTCTTCATGAAAATGCAAATCAAAACAACCCTGAGATTCTACCTCACACCAGTTAGAATGGCTAAATTCAAAAACTCAGGTGAGAGCAGATGCTGGTGAGGATGTGGAGAAAGAGGAACACTCCTCCACTGCTGCTGGGATTGCAGGCTGGTAAAACCACTCTGGAAATCAGTTTGGCAGTTCCTCGGATAATTGCATATAATACTACCTGAGGACCCAGCTATACCACTCCTGGGCTTATACCCAGAAAATGCTCCATATGTTCATAGTAACCTTATTTATAATAGCCAGAAGCTGGAAAAAACCCAGATGTCCTTCAACAGAAGAATGGATACAGTAAATGTGGTATAGTTACACAACTTACTACACAGCTACTAAAAACAATTAATTCTTGAAACTCTTAAGCAAATGGATGGAACTAGAAAATACCTTCCTGAGTGAGGTAACACAATCACAAAAACATACATGGTATGCACTCACTAATAAGAGGATATTAACCGAGAAGCTGGGAATACCGAAGATACAATTCACAGACCATATAAAGCTCAGTAAGAAGGAAGACCAAAGTATGGATACTTCTGTCCTTCTTAGAAGGGTGAACAAAATACCCATGAGTGGAGATACAGAGAGAAAGTGTGGAGCAGAGACTGAAGGAAAGACCATCCAGAGACTGCCCCACCTAGGTATCCATTCCATATACAGTCACCCAAGCCCAGACACTATTGTAGATGCCAACGAATGCTTGCTGACAGGACCCTGTTATAGATGTCTCCTGATAGGCTTCTCCAGTGCCTGACAAATACAGAGGTGGATGCTCTCAGCCAACCATCTGACTGAGCACAGAGCTCCCAATGTTGGAGCTAGAGAAAGTACCCAGGAAGTCGACAGGGTTTGGAACCCCAACAATAGGAACAAACCAGTACTCCCAGATCTCCCAGGTACTAAACAACCAACCAAAGAGTACACATAGAAGGACCCATGGCTCCAGCCTTAGATATAACAGAAGATGGCCTTGTTGGACATCACTTGAGTAGAGGCCCTTGGTCCTGTGAAGGCTCTATGCCCCAGTATAGGGGAATGCCAGGAAAAGTAAATGGGAGTGCGTGTATTGGAGACCAGGGGATGGAAGAATAGGATAGGGGGTTTCAGAGGAGAAACCAGAAAAGGTTTTCTGAAATTTATATTTGAAATGTAAATGAAGAAAATATCTATTTAAAAAATGTCTAAAAAAATAGAGAGAGAGAGCCGGGCAGTGGTGGCACATGCGTTTAATCCCAGCACTTGAGAGGCAGAGGCAGGCAGATTTCTGAGTTCTAGGCCAGCCTGGTCTACAGAGCGAGTTCCAGGTACACAGAGAACCCCTGTCTTGAAAAACCAAAATAAAAAAATAAAGAGGCAGAGGCAGGCAGATTTCTGAGTTCTAGGCCAGCCTGGTCTACAGAGCGAGTTCCAGGTACACAGAGAACCCCTGTCTTGAAAAACCAAAATAAATAAATAAATAAATAAATAAATAAATAAATAAATAAATAAATAGAGAGATAGAGAGATAGAGAGATAGAGAGAGAATAGACACTGGCATCTGGTAGGACAAATAGTTTGGTAAATACTTCACAGAAATGGGGTCTATGAAATTTTGGTTTTCTAACTGAAAATGTAGATTATGCAATTAGGAATCTATACAAAATAGGTTATATATTGCTAATATATCACGGATAGCATTATTTCTTACTTTCTGATATTTCTGTCGTTTTGTTTCATTTGATGGTAATATACTTTTTGATTGTTCACCATTGCTCTTTAATGCTCATCCTATCAGAAGAGGACTATACAGAAAGAAGGTGGATATTTAATTAATAGATAATGAACACTAAATATTTGAAAGTTTCAGAAGAACTAATAGTATAGATCTGAACAGAATTCATACTTTTTGTTTTTTAGAGTTTTGTTTGTTTTGTAATATTACATATTCTAAGGTAGATGTTTACTAATAGTAAAATGGATTTTTGCTTTGCCTATTTATTTAGCTATGTTATGAATGATACTAAAATAATATGAAATATTGCAGACTTGTAAACATGAAAAATATTCTTAGACCAAGCATCAGATATTGTCCTGAATGTCTGACCTAACGAGAAGCAACGAATTTTGATATTAAATGGCATGACCCTAACATGATCAGAGGAGGAAAAGGACACATATGTTAGAGATAAGGGAATGAGAAGTCAAAAGGGAAAATCATGGATTATGAAAAGCAGTAACCCAATCACAAAAGAACTCACATGATATGTACTCACTGATAAGTGGATATTAGCCCAGAAACGTTGAATACCCAAGATATAAGATGCAATTTGTGAAACACATGAAACTCAAGAAGAACGAAGACCAAAGTGTGGACACTTTGCCCCTTCTTAGAATTGGGAACAAAACACCCATGGAAGGAGTTACAGAGACAAAGCTTGGAGCTGAGACAAAAGGATTTACCATCTAGAGACTGCCATATCCAGGGATCCATCCCATAATCAGCCTCCAAACAGTGACACCATTGCATACACTAGCAAGATTGTGCTGATAGGACCCTGATATAGCTGTCTCTTGTGAGACTATGCCAGGGCCTAGCAAACACAGAAGTGGATGCTCACAGTCAGCTATTGGATGGATCACAGGGCCCCCAATGGAGGAGCTAGAGAAAGCACCCAAGGAGATCTGCAACCCTATAGGTGGAACAACATTATGAACTAACCAGTACCCCGGAGCTCTTGACTCTAGTTGCATATGTATCAAAAGATGGCCTAGTCGGCCATCACTGGAAAGAGAGGCCCATTGGACATGCACACTTTATATACCCCAGTACAGGGGAATGCCAGGGCCAAAAAATGGGAATGGGTGGGTAGGGGAGTGGGGGGGGGGTATGGGGGACTCTTGGGATAGCATTGGAAATGTAAATGAGGAAAATAACTAATAAAATTAAAAAATAGAAAAGCATTTAAATAACAGAGATGAGATATTGAACTCTGCATTTTCTTCATAAAGCTCTAAACACTCTTTCACACATGATTTAAAACTTCATAGGAGAATTGAATATTTCATCTATGTGTAATATTAGCATTTCCACTAAATTTATCTAAGGAAAACAGATAATAAACATGAAAGCAAAGAAATGGACTCATACAGTGATGGGCCTACTGAAAGTTATGATCAACATAATTACAAATAACATGTCTTTTAGTTGGAAATTTTGAAGGAGATTGAATGTGTCTGTTAGTGGCATGACAACTCTGTTATGTGAGAATAAGAGACATAATTCAATAGCAGAGTTATGTTATGCTCTTTATCAATAAAAATCAGCATTTTCTCATTTTAGTAAAAAACTTAAAACAAAGAAGATGGTTAAGTGCCTACATATTTTGACATTATCTATATATTTTTTACAAATGGTACATGATTCAGAATATGAAGCTATACATGAAATTTATCCATTGGATATTGATTTTCTAGATCCTTATAAGTTAGAATATATGATTCTTTTAAGATCCATAGTATGCAGATTTGCACTCTACTTAAACATTTTTGCTTAATGGATTCTACAGTTGGAGAGTTTTCTATTCACTTTATTTAATAGAAATGACCTTTTCTTATGTACAAATTCCAGTGGCCCTTTGGTTGGAGCTAACCTGACTGAATTCACACTGAGTACTGGGTTTCATGGTACTAGAAAGGACAATGTAGATATACAAAGGAGTTAAGCAGGAAACCAACAGTTCTCCTCCGCTATCATACCAATTATCCACATTAACTCCCATTGTGGCACAGCAAGAATACTCTAGTAACCCCCTTACCTTGCCAGCAACCATCAGCTCTGTGTGGTTTGATTTAAAACCCAAGCAATAAGAGGGAATCCATGCCTGCTACTAGAAAAAGTCATTTACCATATTCACTGGGAGTGAAGTCATAGATATCAGAGAGGATATCAGA
Source organism: Mus musculus (assembly GCF_000001635.26). NCBI lineage: Eukaryota > Metazoa > Chordata > Mammalia > Rodentia > Muridae > Mus > Mus musculus. The sequence goes on along the minus strand of NC_000071.6, from coordinate 79,948,562 downwards.
GAGGAACACACAAGCACTATGTTATTAAACCAACATAATCTCTAAGAAAAATCTAAGCATATGTCATTATACCCACAGATGAGAGGAGTCTTCACCTCTCCTCAAATAATCTCTTCTTAACAGAAAAAGAAAACTACAGAAAACAATAAACAGTCAAAATGCCAAGTTGTAGAGCCCAGGCCCAGTGGATCCATCTATCAAACACAAATAAGATTAAATAAGTATGGAGGAAGGGTTCCGACAAGATGTAAGTGCCAAAAGATCAAGGAGTTTAATATGAAGTCTGTCTCTTGGTAACCTCAGAAGCTGTGCCCATGAAGACTCACTAGTATGGCTACCCAAATATCAGCTGAATGAGGAAAGCATCAGTTGGCATACCAAATTAGACAGGGGAATACTCATAAGTTCTCAACTCTACATAAAGAACTATAAAAAAAGTTAAGGAATTCTGAGATCAGGAGAAATAATATTTTCCAGGGAAGAACTCACTGTTAGGCCAGTCATTCCAGTATACCATAACACCTTAGTTAGTTGAATAATGAGTGGCAGAAATTGATTTGTTCTGAAGCTGAGCACCCACAATTGAAGTGTTGTCAGATTCCTACCAAAGATTAGTTTTCTGACACATACATGGTCATCTTATATTTACTGACATGGTAGATGAAGCAAGTTTTGTCCAGTATCTTTTTCTTTGCTGATCTCATTTCATTTTTAGCATGACTTCTGTATTTTAGTTTTATTAATTGAACATGGCTCTATGCTCATTGTAAACATGCATGGCATGCCTCCACTGATATGCATCTTATTTGCCTGGTTTTTCTGTAATAATGATAACAATACCAGTCATGAGCATTCCACCATCCTAAACAACCTCTCCAAACATCATATCCTCTAAAACTGTAATGTTGGCATTGTAATTAAGTAACATCATCTGTTAGACTATTGGGGATTCATTACAATGTGATTATATCATATTTTATTATATTACCAAGTATTTATTATATATTCTCAAATCTTTCCATATCTACTACCACATTCCTTCATCCACATACCTTTGTGTATTTTATAAACCCCACCAATATCATTTTGTGATGCCTAATATTTCTAATATGTGGTTGTCTTTTTATTCTAGAGTATGACAGACTTTCTATGGATATCCTCAGAGAAAACTGTCTCTCTCTCTCACAATAGTCAGTGATTGCCAGTTGCTTCTTGTCTAGGGATATTATTTTGTGCCCAACTCATTGTTCTATTCTGAGACCTGACTTCATTTTAACATGCAATTATGAAGGCACTTAAGTATTCAAGCAATTGCATAAAACCCCAACATTTTTACTGTGTCTTAATCTGCCTATTAATAACTAGAAAGAAAAGAGGAAACATATAAATTATGAAAGTAATTGACAAAGTGTGTGGTTTCAATTAACCTTCACTATACTGAGGAGAATAAATTGTAATAAATTTTGGATAACATCAGTACATACAAAACCTGTGAAGTGTTTAAGTTACTATGATTAGATTCAAAATATAGAAAAGCAAACAAAATTTAAAAATTATTACTGGAAGTCCTCAACCAAACTAATTATAGTACTAGAGGTTTATTAAAAATACAAAATCATTTGAGATTTTCCTCAATAGGAATGGCATATAAACAATTTAACAACCAAAGTAAAAAACCATAAAAGAAATTATACGTTTAAGGCTTCATAATACCCCAGAAACTTAAATCCTAATAGAACTCAGAGTTTTAATACAACCCAAGGAAGTAAACAAAACTAAAGGATATGTGTGTGAAAATTACTTCATTCTTAATTTAATTATTCTCCCTATTAATGCCTACTATCTTTTCTTTATTTCTGATATAGTTGTTCCCCATAAAATGAAAATAATATATTTCCTTTATAAGCAACAATCATGGACAAGACATGTACTTTGTAGATAGAAATATATAAGATAAAATTAACAAGTAAGAAAATCATAATAAACTATAGTAAGCTAATTAGAATCTTTGCCTTTAGCAGACACTATATCACTTTTATATCCTATGCATACAGCTATAGATTTCAGGTGACCAATGATAATTTAATATGGTAAGTGCTCATTATTTTATAAGTGTATTTATTACATTCCTTGCAATGCTAATTTGTTAAATTGATTTTCAAAACTAGGAAAAGAATGGGCTTAATGGTCTGCCACATTTCTTGCTTCTAGACAACCATGCCCAAAGGAATGAATATTGAATTATCTGATGAGTTGTTTCAATAATCCTTCAGAGTCTTTCATTAAAATATATGCTTTTATTTTAAGTAGAATATAAAGAGTTTATGTTAAATGTGGATATTCAGCACTGATGCATTATCATAAGGATCTATGTTTGAAAAAAATGACAGAAATGCATTTCATTTTTTTTGTGCTTATTTGACTACCTGTGAAAGACTAGGAGGAGTATCTACTACCACCTCCATCAAATAGTTTCTCCTCACTAGACAGATATGATTCAAGTACTCAAATCTGTATTTTTCAATCATAGCAAATCAGATACCCAACATTGTGTACTGAAGAAATCTATTTTCTTATTGAAAGAGGTAAAGATGAAGGTTGAAAATTCTTTAATGGACAAATATTGGCCCTAATATCAACTGCCAATTCATAATCTCCATTTTGTACCATTTCTCTCCTTCAAGTAAGAGAGATAAATGCTTATGCCCCAGTCTGTCAAGGATCCTATTTGTGGGAGTAAGCTTCATCATATTCTCAAGTCTTTTCTGCTTACTTTGTTTCTTATAATTAGGAACAATTTTCATCTCTTTTATGTAAAGGTCATTCTCTCCTATCAATAATTATATTTTCTGTAAGTACCTAAACACTATAGAACTATTACATTAATTAGTCTTATCAATATTATTCATAAATGCCTACGGTTAAAATAACATGAAATTTTACAATTACAATTATCTTCATTTTTTTTCTAATTTTAGTGAAAATAAAAACAATTAACCATCCATTTAACTAATTAACCATCAATTTATTGCCTCAACTTAAACCTTACAGATATCAAAGACTTACATCTGAAGGTATCATAATGCCTTTTGTGAAAGAAAGCTTCTAAAGGTTTGCTGTTGTTGTTTTTCCTAAAACTCTGATGTTATTACCCTTTCCCTGAAATTCTACAAGGGTTTCTGTGCACTGTTAGTGTTGAAATCCAATCAGGGACTACACAAATGAAAACTGTATTGAATGCCATTTCTAATTTTCCTCCTTTTTCTTCATGTAAATTTCTTAAAGATAACAATTTAAAAGTTTATATACTTCATAGAAAAAAATGAGCATTATGCAACATCAACAAGTTAACTACAAAACCCTTACATATTTTAGCAAGGAAGTAATTAACTACCTTTTACTAAACTATAGTAGGCAAGACCTCATGGAAATACATTAGAAAAAAAGAATCCACAGCAGTAGTTAAGAATTTTAATAGTAAAGCCTGAGTTATTGATAGCTAATGTGGGTATATAATCAGGAAGGGTATAAGTGAGTCCAACAGCATGATCAACTTTGTCATATTGAAAATAATCTTAACTTTATTTAAAAAATAATTAAAATGGTCTTAACTTTATTTAAAGGAAGAGTACATGCCATATATATTTTGGGGTTGCAAAGAATTTAAAGTTATATATATATAACAACGTTTTGCTGCTTGCAGGAAACCCATCTCAGGGAAAAAGACAGACACTACCTCAGAATGAAAGGCTAGAAAACAATTTTCCAATAGTTAGTTAGTTAGTTAGTTAGTTAGTTCCTCTGCAGATATTTTGAATACTATTACATTGCCTAAAATATCATACTGATTACTTTATTTATGATGATTTTAACCTCTTTGACCTGATTTGACACACTATGTAAGAAATACAAAATATTCTCTACTTAGCTCTTACATCTGCATTTTAATGTTTAACTTAATTCTTAATATATAAATGGTGCTGGCAGCACTATGCATTACATGGTTTGAAACTAAGAATAAATTAATTTGTATAGTAATAAACAACTCCTTAGAAATAAATTAACTGAACTATGAGAATATTACTTCATATGGAATGCACCCATACAAAACTAAATAAGCCCAAGTAATTTTTGTTTGCTTACATATTTAATTGTTTTTACATAAATATTTTTATTAGATATTTTTTAATTATTAGGTATTTATTTCATTTACATTTCCAATGCTATCCCAAAAGTCCCCCATACCCTCCCATACCGACTCACCCACCCACCCACTCCCACTTCTTGCCCTGGCATTTCCCTGTACTGAGGAATATAAAGTTTGCGCGACCAATGGGCCTCTCTTTCCACTGATGGCCAACTAGGCCATCTTCGGATACATATGCAGCTAGAGACATGAGCTCTGTGGGGGAGGGGATACTGGTTAGCTCATATTGTTGTTCTACCTATAGGTTTGCAGATCCCCCCAGCTCCTTGGGTACTTTTTCTAGCTCCACCATTGGGGACCATGTGATCCATCCAATAGCTGACTGTGAGCATCCACTTCTGTGTTTGCTAGGCCCCAGCATAGTCTCAAAAGAGACATCTATATCAGGGTCCTTTCAGCAAAATCTTGGTAGTGTATGCAATGGTGTCAGCTTTTGGAGGCTGATTATGGGATGGATCCCCGGGAATGGCAGTCTCTAGATGGTCCATTCTTCCATCTCAGCTCCAAACTTTGTCTCTGTAACTCCTTCCATGGGTGTTTTCTTCCCAGTTCTAAGAAGGGGAAAAGTATCCACACTTTGGTCTTCGTTCTTCTTGAGTTTCATGTGTTTCACAAATTGCATCTTATATCTTGGGTATCCTAAGTTTCTGGGCTAATATTCACTTATCAGTGAGTACATATCATGTGAGTTCTTTTGTGATTGAGTTACCTCACTAAGGATGATGCCCTCCAGGTCCATTCATTTGCCTAGGAATTTCATAAATTCATTCTTTTTAATTGCTGGGTAGCACTCCATTGTGTAAATGTACCACATTTTCTGTATCCATTCTTCTGTTGAGGGGCATCTGGGTTCTTTCCAGCTTCTGGCTATTATAAATAAGGCTGCTATGAACATAGTGGAACATGTATCCTTCTTACCTATTGGAACATCTTCTGGATATATGCCCAGGAGAGATATTGCAGGATCCTCCAGTACTACTTTGTCCAATTTTCTGAGGAACCAACAGGCTGATTTCCAGAGTGGTTGTACAAGCTTGCAATCCCACCAACAATGGAGGAGTGTTCCAACTGGTGGTTATCATGTAAAAGAATGTGAATTGATCCATTCCTATCTCCTTGTACTAAGGTCAAATCTGAGTGGAACAAGGAACTCCACATAAAACCAGAGACACTGAAACTTATAGAGGAAAAAGTGGAGGAAAGCCTCGAAGATATGGGCACATAGGAAAAATTCCTGAATAGAAGAGCAATGGCTTGTGCTGTAAGATCGAGAATCAACAAATGGGACTTCATAAAATTGCAAAGCTTCTGTAAGGCAAAAGACACCGTCAATAAGACAAAAAGGCCACCAACAGACTGGGAAAGGATCTTTACCCATCCTAAATCAGATAGGGGACTAATATCCAATATATATATTTATATATATATAAGAAATCAAGAAGGTGGACTCCAGAAAGTCAAATAACCCCATTAAAAATGTTGTTCAGTGCTAAACAAAGAATTCTCACCTGAGGAATACCAAATGGCTGAGAAGTACCTGAAAAAATGTTCAACATCCTTAACCATCAGGGAAATGCAAATCAAAACAACCCTGAGATTCCACCTCACACCAGTCAGAATGGCTAAGAACAAAAATTCAGGTGATAGCAGATGCTGGTGAGGATGTGGAGAAAGAGCAACACTCCTCCATTGTTGGTAGATGTTTTCTTTTTTTACTTTTCCAACTTTATCCCCTTTCCTCTGGAAAGGGAAGTGCAACTGGGTGGGTTAGTGAGCAGGGGGGGGGGGGGGATGGGAGAGGAAAGGGGATAAAAAAATTTAATTGTTTTAACCAGCCCCCATCCCTCCTTTGCTTTCAGGCCCACCCTTGCTCTTCCCTTCTTGCATTCCCTTGTCTCATTCCCCCTCCACAACCAGGTACCAACCTACCCAAGCACATCACATCTCAAAAGGACTGAGCACATCCTTTCCCATTGAAGACAGGCAAGGCAATCCAAAATGAGATCTACTCCACGGGAGAGAGCCAGTCTCTGACACTATTAATGATACTCAGTTATAGTAGCAGACAGGAGCCTAGCATACCTGTCTTCTGATATGATTCATCTAGCAACCAATGGAAACAGATGCAGAAAACCACAGCGAAATGTTTGGCAGAGGAAAGTAATTTTAAAAGTCATACCTGTTGCATGTAGTTTTATGCTCTACCCACCTTTACTACAGGAGATGACCTGCTACCAGACCCCACTAGGCTTCCTGTGAATCCTCAGACAAACACACACACACACACACACACACACACACACACACACACACACACACACAGTTTGTTCCTTTTTTATCTTGCCTTTGGACAATTTTGCTGGGCATTGCTATCTCCCACCTGAAAAGGATGCTCTTTCGAATGTCTGATCTCTCCACCTGCCTTTTACTAAACATGGTTTGCTAAACTCTCCGGATCAACTGCCTGTTGGAGCACACTGTGTGGCCGCTCTGTTTCAAGATCTCACATGGTTGCCACCTTTCTCCATTCTCCAAAACATAGATAACTCTGCTCCTTCCTCGCTTCTCCCTGTCTCCTCTAGGAACTCAGAAATCGCGCTTGTCAATTCCGCCCAGAACTTGTCCCACAGCCTTCTTTATTGACAGATCAAGAACCAATTGGGGAACAGGACAGCATCAGAACTGCTCCCTACATAGACTCTTTGTTTGTTTGTTTGTTCGTTTGTTTGTTTGTTTATTAAAAATCCCAGTCAACTTTTTTTTTTTTTTAATGACACTTCCTTGTTGCTTTACTTTAAGGGTAATTCATTGAGATAATAAAATACCGACAGTAAAAAATAATACATGGGCTTGATATTTTTATAAAGAGAGCACATTGTTTAACTGTTTTGATAACGAGCTTTAGGGAAGTGATTAACAGATGGGATATCAAGAAATCTGAGTTCTAGTCTTCTCTTTGACTTGTGAGACTCAAGTCCACTTGGTTCCCTATCATTATAAGAACCTAATCAATTCAAAACAAAGCCAAACTAGAAAAACACACTATGGAGTCAATAGTAGAAAGGTAAGAATGGTGCAAATAAGACAAACTAATACACTTAAAAATACATTAGATGGTGTCAACAGAATTATCCTTGGGAAGATTGCAGTGTCTTTATAGATATTTTGAATTACAGATGGGAGAACGACTTGGGTAGGCTGAGATCTATAGATCTATCCTCAGTGTTTTATGTTATTTATGTGTCATCGATTTTCTTTTTACCTTAATTTAAGAAGTATAGTAATCTGAAACTTAAATATATTGTAGATATGAGTAAATTAATAATTTACCATTGAGAAAAAACTGAAATATGATCAAACCATCTGGTAGCTGTCATTATTACATTTTCTATTTATGCCCAATTTTTTTCATACAACAAGGTATTGTGTAAATTTCGAAATTGCTGTTTATCTTAAAATATTTTGGAATTTACCTGTTTTCTTCTGTTGTTGGCTGTTATTATTAGCTTCTTTGCTTCATGACAAAGTCAACTTGACTCAGTCAGATGGTTTTGTGGTACTCAGTGTGATGTATTTCAGCACATCTTGTATTACATACCTTGTTAGCATCATCCTGCTCAGATGTAGAGAGTCAGAGGGAATAATCGAGACATAAAAACATGCAAATATTCTTTTAAGATTACAACAATGTTTGCTCATTTGCTTGAAATGATTGTGCCTGCAATCCATAAGCAATACTCTGATCTACATTTTATGGTTAGCTAATACCATTTTAATTTCTATGAAAGATTACTTTTAAAAAATGTATGGTCTATGAAGAACAGCACAAACTTGAATCTCTCGTTACACTATGTGTAAGTATGTGGCATGATTTAAGTGCTTGCTCCTGTAATATTCATAGTAAAATCAGTCGTGCTGCAATAGTATTAATTGAGAGTTTCAGACATGTGACTAGGCCATGGGAGAATTCCCATTATATATTGGTTAAGTTCCTTAATAATAATAAAAAAATTATTCATGATTTTCTTTTTAATCTTGTTTTTTTTCTGGAAATACTAAATATTGAAAATAGGGCCCTATTATTTTAGACAAGGAATCTACTACTGAACAACAACACTAGCTATATTACTCTTTGTTAACAACACTAGCTATATTACTCTTTGTTATACAACTAATTAGATGATAAGACCCTATCAAGAAGACAACACTAAAGTCAATTGCAGGGTAAATTGAAACCAAGATGAAAATCAACTAAAAGTCATCATGGTGCCAACTAGTGCCATAAGGTATATGTGACGTTAAAAATTATTAAAAGCACCAGTAGTCTTACTCAGCTATGAACAATACAAGCTGTGATACAAAACTGTCTGTCAGGATATTCCCATGTGCAATGCTGGCATGACTTCTATCAGATAACAACTAATTGCTGATTGAATTTGAGGCCAACTTTCTAGTCAGAAATCTGTATCTGGTAGTATGAACCCCCACAAAAATCCAAGGGATGGAAGGTCCTAGCACCTACACAGAACTTAATTTTGTTGCTGGTTTAAGTTTTCAATAGTGCCAAACCACCTTCTAAATATAAATTTATGCCCATAGACTAAAATGTTTTCACTGCAGTATTGCCTCTGATGACAGTGACTAATATCTGTACAAGGTACAGAAAAAAAATGGCATGTGTTTGCTCAGCTCAGAATAATACTCTTTTACCATTGCGTAGGTTTAGAGAATATCATCAAAGAGGAAGTAGAAAGGTTGAAAGAGCTGAAAGACAGAGGGAAACCTGTGAAATGTCAACTTCTGGGAGGGCAATAGCCATTGCAATCATTAAATTCAGTAAGCATGGGTAGCTACACTTGGTCTGTGCAAGGATAGACCATCATCAACTAAGCAACACTAGAAAAGAGACTCTGAGTGTCTGATCCTAGACTGTGGAATAATCTACTGCAGACACATTCATGGAAAGGAAGATGCTTTAGTTGTATGCCCACTGATGACGTAACATTCTCAATGTATGGTCCTAATACAAAGGTCACATAAGAAGCCATCATTAAACTAGCACGGTCCCATATGAAATCAGAAGATGTGATTTTAGGAAATGGACAGATAGAGAAGACATGGGTAGAAGGAGAGGGGTTTATTGAAAGTGTAACCACCTGCCATATAGACAGGAATGGAATTATCGAAATGATGGTTTACTAAATTTTTATCTAGCATATTCTAGGATTTTATATATAAAAACATTCTTATTAAACTTTATCTAGTATCTCTCTCTCTCTCTCTCTCTCTGTCTGTCTGTCTGTCTCTCTGTGTGTATGTGTGTGTGTGTGTGTGTGTGTCTTTCTATCTTACAAGAAATGGATAGTGAATGCTCCTTCCACTGAATAATGCCACATTTAACAATCCTGTTTGTGGAACAAAATAAGATCTCTGACCTGTTAGCAATTCAGTCTTGAATTTCCTGGCTTTCAGGATGATACAAAAATAAACCTAATTTTGCTATCAATTGCCTAGTCTCAAGTGTTCTTTTATTCTCAGAAAGATGGAGGAAGGCAATTTCTTTGTACAAGGCCTAACATGAAGAAAGACCTATAAAGTAAATGTTTTCTAACTTCTAAACTGAGATAGCACCTCTACCATAGACTCTGATGACTCTGAGTGAGACTTATCTGTCAAGGAAGGAGTCTCAGACTATTGAGGGTCTAATGAAAAGGAGGCAGTAACCAGAGTTTCTGTAAATTCCCTCCTGTTTTTGTTTTCTACCATGGTCCCTGTGGGAAAGCTATGGTGTAGATGCTTAATTTCTGTTCTCATGAACAAACAAAAAAAAAGTGGAAAAGTAAAATGTTCAAGTTGCTTGAAGCCATAACTATCACTCTCCAACTTGGCTCAAAACAATGAATGAACAAAATTCAGAGGGAAGTCACAGAGCAAGAACCCTTTCCTCATTCAAAGAAAGTGAACTCTCTCGGTTTGATCTCTAACTCATCTCTTTCCCCCTTTCCAAACAATAACCAAATCAATATTTTTCTTTTCTCTTTTGGTTTGTAGTGCATTTATTACTGTGTGTCCCTCATACCTGCATGCATGTATATGGGTATATGTGTGCATGTGATAGTGTTGGCCAAATGAGGCTATCCTTACTCTCTTTACATGCAGTTTTTCAGACAGAGTTAATGGCCAAGCTCTGAGCTCGATGACTGTACAGACTGCTAGTCTGTAAGCTTTGGTGATATATCTGTCTCTATGTTTCTGAGGTACTAATACTGCAGACATGTGTCAAAACAACTGGATTTTATGTGGGTGCAAGGGATATGAACTCGGGTCCTCAGGTATGTGGACTAGGCACTTTATTGACTAAAACATCCCCTAGCCGCAATACCTCTTAAAAAATTTAATACTCAAACAGGATACATTTCCCTATAAATTAATTAAAAAATTATCCTTAAATTTTAACATGACTCATTCTAAATATGCATATAATCTGCATAATTTAAACTATCACACAATTTTCTCTACAATGAGGATCACTGAAAATCAAACATTTCACTGACAAATTATCTGACAAAATATCGATTACTAGAAGTCCACTACTTTGTAGTGAACACCAACAAAATTGGTACAAGATGGGAGCATACTGATCAATTGGAGATGGGTTTGGACAAACAATGGATACAGCATGTAATTTAACCTTGGAAATCCTGAAACAGAATATGTTCACTGTAGATATGCACTATCTAAAAGATCAGTCAGTTTGAAAATATTCATTTAAAAAATGTGCTCTATATTTCTCTTATAAAAGAAAAAATATAAATGTGTTGAACTATCTTTTGTAAATATTAAATGTTATCTAAAATATTTAGTAAGCTGCTTTATATTCCACAGCTACTGAATTATAATAGTAACCAGATTCATAAGAAATGTGTGAAACATTTCCTGAGGCACATTTTAATTAAATAAATACTCAATTTGGGGTATAGTCATAATCCGTTAGATAAAGCCATTTCCCTATCTTGAACAATTCAGTCTTTATCTGTACCCAGTCAGATAAACTAACATCATGGCTTCTCTCAAAAAGCAGAGTTTGGTCAGCTAAGAAAAATTTAAAGGAGAATGTTGCGATTGCAATCTTGTAGTTTAGAAATTAGAACAATTCTAAGGTCATTTACTTTGCAAAGAGAAATCTTGACTCAGCATATCAGCTTGTGTCTAGGAAGACTATCAGTTCCTTCTCACTCATCAGTTTAGTGACGCACTCTACATTCTCAAATTGACTAGGCTAAGATTTTGATGGTGCTGATGACCTCAATCACTCCCAGACTGAGATCTAAGCCCTGGATAGGTGTAGGAGATGAACATTTGAGTCACAGTAGTAATCAAACATAACTGGACTGTAAATGATTGAATTGCTTATTAGGTCACCCTTGCAACCAGACTAGATGACCCAATCAGCAATCAAATCTCACTGCTTCGCTACCCAAGCAATTGGGCAAAGAAAATCAAGTATCAGTGACGAATTCCTTATTTATAGATATCAATTGTGTTCCTAATCATACAGAGTGATATTGCTTACCCTTTTCTTCCTAGCTTGGGTTCTCGGTTGACTCTGACATTCTACCCTATTTGTTTTATTGTTATTTAAATACTCTGGCTAAATACATACGTACATGTTTTAATAAGACTGCCATTATTTTTGTCTTACACTTGTTTTGGTAATAGCTTTTAATTTTATAACATTTCTTTTATTCTGTAAAATAATAAGGATGGCACTTAGAATATGGTTGAAATGCATCCATTTAAAATAGAAATCCAATAATGGTAATATCCAAACAAAACAAAACAAAACAAAACAAAACACCTCTTGTTTGCTCAAGAGAGTGTAAGTCCTGTGCTGTGGGGCAGGGCAGTGAGGATCTGAGGCAGCATGATTTGTACTCCATTCCCAGAAGCAAACATGCTGACAACCTGAAGTGATAAACAGTTACCTCTCCACACCAGGGATTTCTGCTGTGATTTATCCTGGGAAGTTACTGCTCCTTCAAACTTTGGACATTGGGAAGTGGAAATGGCTCTTATGCTCAAAGAATTTTAAGTCTGTGCAGTGTCTTTTCTAGTATACTTTCTTAGTTTCACTGTATAGTGAAAAAAATGAATAGAAAATAAAAGAAAGCAGAAGTATATACATATAAAAAGATTATAAATATATTTATACACATATTATATATCAAACATATATTAGCTATAGTATTATATAAGTGTATAATGGTAGGGCACATTTAATGAGTGCTTTTCTGATGGAACTCTGCTGTGGAAAGGCCCATGAAAACCCCTTCAGGACATTGAGTGAATTTGGTGACCTCAAGGCTTACTACCTTATAAGGTTGCATGCATTATACCCTCTCCTTGCTTCCACTATGCTGTGTATACTCATGGCAGTATTTAGTTTTACTTTGTCAGTCATGGACAAGGTCCAGATCATACAGGCCAAAGTCCTACCCATGACTCTTTCTTTCTCAATACTCTTGTGAAGAGTAGAATTCTCCTCTCCTCTCTCTGCCTTAGAGATCCTCCAGATCTGACCATTATTCCTGGGTGTTTTGGGACACATAGCTATGCCCCAAGAGAAAGATCTACAGTCACACTGAGAAAACCTATGGCAGTTGTGAGAGCAAGTCTTGATTATGTAACTGTTTTGAGGAAGGTGTGTCCAAGTAGCAGAGACATAAAAGTGGGGAAGCTTTAAAGTTCTAAATTGTAGATCATTCCAGATATAGTTACGTTGACAACCAAGAATAGCCATCACAAACTTGTCAATTTGGCACAAAATCACATCTCCTTATGTCCAAATGAAAACAATAACCAGGTTGTAATAGCACCTAACATGATATAATTATCCCTTGTTCAACTGCAAATGAATAAACAATAAACTTTAGCAGGGTGGGATCTTGCCTCGAGTTTCCTCCTCCTATAATACCATCTTATATCACTGAACGCAGAATTTAGATCAATTCCATTTACTGGTGACTCTTTAATCTTTGCACCATACATTTTGTATATTTCCTATGTCAGCTTCCTCCTTTTTATCAAAAGAGTGAACTTAAGTAACCAAAAATTAGAATTTATGCAAGGCTATTTAGAAATTTCCTTTGCTGAGAAATTTAATTGAAAACTCTTCATTTTAGCCTCAGGCAGACTCTGCAGAGAAGGGCAAAAAGCAGCCTCATCCTTCACCAAAGTATCACAAGCATGACCTCTAGACAACATGATAAAATTTTCTCTGAAACTTTTTTGAGCCAGCCCCCATAGTTCATATCGCCCTCACATAAATGTCTTCTATACCCCTACTATGCTGGCCCATTAAGTACTTCTTATGTCATTTTACCACTTTCTTTACCCAAATTCCAAAAATATGCATCCCTCCAAACAAAAATATGTGTAAGCCTATCACAGCTATATCTCATAATCCCAATGTCCATATTTCTCCAAACAAAACATGGCTCGACCTGACACAACAGTACTCCAGACTCCAGACTCTGGTACTGACTTCTGTCTTAGGACGTTTCATTGATCTGATGGACTCGTACATTTAAACAAGCCTATGAGAGCCAGAGAGTGGAATTCGGTGGTTTAAGTGCTTGACTCATGAAATATGGCACTATTATGAGTTGTGGTCTTATTGAAAGAGGTGTGGCCTTGTTAGAGGAAGTAAGTCACTGTGGAGGTAGGGCTTTAAGGTACCATATATTTGCTCAAGTCTGATCAGTGTGATTCAGAACCTCCTCCTGGCTGCCTGTAGAAGACAGTCCCTCTCTGCTGTCTATGAATCAAGATGTATAACCCTCAGGTCTTTTAGCACCATGTCTGCCTGCACACTGCCTGCTTCCCTTCATTATGATATGAAACTGAACATCTAAAACTGTAAGCCAGCCCCGATTAAATGTTCTCCTTTATACGGGTTGACTTGGTCATGGTGTCTCTTCGCAGCAATGAAACCCTGACTAAGACAACATGTCAGATCAATAGAGAATTAAAAAGTAGTTCTTAGAAACATGGTGTCAGAAATTGATAGGTACATAGTAGGAAAGGTTGCTTGGTACAATGAACATGTCTCTGTCTGCAGTTTAAAAAGTATTATGTCATGGAAATGCTATTCGATGAAAGGACTTATACCCACCAATGATTAATCTATCCCTCATCTTACACAACTATGTAACACCATTTGCTAACAGCTGGGTATCTGCTCATGTACAGAGGACATGCCTGGCTAGGTATTTACTTTTGGCTTGCTTTAATTGTGCTTTGTAGTGCAAAATAACATTGGTGTGGGATGATTGACCCAGCTGGAGAGCAAGGAGAAAGGGAAACTTTGGATGGAGGGGGAGGGTTACACCAATGGGGCATTTACAATGCTGATGTTATGAAATCTTTGAATAAAATAAAAAATGATGACGATGCTCAGGTGAGCAGGCTTATGATTATGTAAATAGAAATTGCTCAAGCTATACAGGGTCACTTGCCTTAAAGTCAACAGGTAATCTAGATTTTCATTTGTCTATGCCCCTCTCCCTTGTCTCATGACCTGAGCTTTTCACTGGAACTTGTCTCTAGCATTATAAAATCTATTCATATGTAGAAGTATAAAACATGTATATTTGCCACGGCACTCCAGGCGAGTCAGCTTGTCAGGCAGTGATGCCTAAAAGTCACTCATGAGGCAGAGTTTCAAGGAAGCTCTCCTCCTGGAGTCTGGCGTTCTCTCTAACCCATACATTAACTTACCATTCCCAAGTTAGTCTAGTGGATGGATCCACATGCTCTATCTCAGTATTATCCTATTATAAGTGCCTTTTAAGATTGAATTCTGACATAGCTAAAGCCTTCCACCAGTGTTCCAACAGTCCTAGAACATCCTTGAGCAAGACCGTGGGCTTGAAATTCAGTAAGAATGTTGCTAATCAGAATAGCCTCTGGTACTACACTATCACTTTGAATAAATGCTAACTCACTCCCTTACACAGGAATTTACCATCACTAAGGAAGAAGGAAGTTTCAGACTAAAGGAGAAACCAGAATAGATACTTAGAACTATATCGAAGTTACACCCATACACACGTATTTACAATGGCCTAAGGGTAAGGTGGACTATACAATAGACTAAAATAGGAACTATGGCAAGGGCGTGAAGCCCTTGACCCTGGCTTCTAAGATTAGTGAATCTTAGGTGGAGTGCTTGTTGTTCCCAGTTGTTATAAATGAATTCTATTCCAGGTAGTTCCTATTAGAATTTTTTGTGTTTGCATTCCTCTGTTTTATGTAAGATTCTGGTTACCTCATTTGTACCTTGCAAATATGTCACCCAACTTCCTTATTGTCTTCTGCATAAAAAGTCTGATGCTCAATTTGAAAAATACATTCAGATCCAACACAACCTCTCCTGTGTGCATCTGTCTGTCAATTCATCCTATGCTTTGCCCACCCATGACTAGAGACCTATTCCACACAGACAAAGGGACCCAGAGGGTCTGTGGCATATATTTATGTTTATTATATGTATTATATAATGTTATTTCCAATAGAAATGAACTCTGTATTTCTTATAGTGTTTTAGTGGTGTTTGGGATTATCGCCTAAGTTCATTAATTGACTATGTTTTTCAAAATCCTTTCTTTAGTTGTGATATTGAGTATTTTAGACCTTTTAAACCTACTTTTTATTGTTAAAGTACAAATGCCTAATAAGCGGTTGGTGTTTCTTGATCATTTGCCAGCATTCCATATAATAGGTGATGTTACCAAAAAATAAAACAAACAAAAAATAATTATCAAGGTATAGGCTGTATATGTGTATTATTATTAATATATGTATATAATCTGTCAGATGAATATAATTCCATTGCAGGAACAAATGTTATGGATGATCAAACTATCCCTTGCTTAGTCAATAGGAACTCATTTCTGTTTTTTTTTTCTAAGTGATTAAGCAAAGGTTAAAGTAGTAATAATGAGGAGAAGAAAACTATGAAAACTGTTTATTTCAATTTTTAATTTTGTGTTCAAAAATTTTTAGAATGTGTATGAAAAAAAAATGGCTTAGCTTATCCTAAAGTAGTCCAGGTATACTACAGATAAGTTAACCTGAAACTGTATTTTTTTCAAGAAACAAATTGATGGAACATTTATTTTTAAAGAAGCAATGTGGCACTCTACTGAATTTAGTATATCATACATGTCAGATCATGATTTTGTACCTGTAATATATTTGCATTATTTTTCACTTTTTCCCTACAAATGTATTGATTGTTAAATTCACCTGTCTTTGGGTTTGGGTTTGTTTTCTACATAATGTGAACAGGATTTAAAGTTCAAGTTTCCAGGAACAAAAACTTGGTTCTTGCATCATGATAAAAAAAAAAAAAAACAAGATGTGCACAAAATCACACTACAAATTACTAAACAAGAATATTGAAATAGGAGACATCTTGGTTCCCGGATTCCACCTACACTGGTCTGCACAGACATCCGGGCACCTTCCCTGCCAGAGGAGAGGTTTCCGCCTAGCCCGGGAGAGAGTTGCCAGAGCATCTGCAGGAGACATCTTGGTTCCTGGATTCCACCAAGACTAGTCGGCTCAGGTGAGAGTGTGGATTATAGAAGCTAAGAGCTTCTGGGACAGGCAGGAGCCACAGAGCTTCTGAGGCAGACCCCTTTTTGGGCTCCAAATATCCGGGCACCTTCCCTGCCAGAGGAGAGGTATCTGCCCTGCCCAGGAGGGCTTTGCAGGAGTACCTGAGGGAGCCATGCTGGTCCCTGGACCACGCTGAGACTAGTCTGAACAGGTACAAGTTGGACTACAGAAGCTAACAGCTTCTGGGACAGGTCCTGTTTCTGGCCTTCATCTTCTGCCAGGAGGCATGTCCGCACACCAGATATCTGTGTACCTTCACTGAAAGAGGAGAGCCTGTGTGCAGAGAGTTCTCTGACCACTGAAACTCAGGAGAGAGCGTGTCTCCCAGGTATGCTGGTAGAGAATAACAGAACCATGAGAGGAACAACAAGCTCTAACCAGAGACAACTACAACAACTGACTACAGAGATTACCAGATGGTGAAAGGCAGACATAAGAATCTTACTAAGAGAAACCAAGACCACTCACCATCATCAGAACCCAGCACTCTCACCTCAGCCAGTCCTGGGCACCCCAACACACCCGAAAACGTAGATTCGGATTTAAAGGCATTCCTCATGATGATGGTAGAAGACATCAAGAAGGACTTTAATGACTCACTTAAAGAAATACAGGAGAACACTTCTAAAGAGTTGCAAGTCCTTAAAGAGGAACAGGAAAACACATCCAAACAGGTGATGGAAATGAACAAAATCATACTAGACCTAAAAAAGGGAAGTAGACACAATAAAGAAAACCCAAACTGAGGCAAAGCTGGAGATAGAAATCCTAGGAAAGAAATCTGGAACCATAGATGTGAGCATCAGCAACAGAATACAAGAGATGGAAGAGAGAATCTCAGGTGCAGAAGATCCATAGAGAACATAGGAGAACAATCAAAGAAAATGCAAAATGCAAAAAGATCCTAACTCAAAACATCCAGGAAATCCAGGACACAATGTGAAGATGAAACCTACTGATAATAGGAGTAGATGAGAATAAAGATTTTCAAATTAAAGGGCAAGCAAATATCTTCAACAAAATTATAGAAGAAAACTTCCCAAACCTAAAGAAAGAGATGCCCATGAACATACAAGAAGCCTACAGAACTCCAAATAGACTGGACCAGAAAAGAAATTCCTCCCGACACATAATAATCAGAACAACAAATGCACTAAATAAAGATAGAATATTAAAAGCAGTAAGGGGAAAAGGTCAAGTAAGACCTATCAGAATTACACCAGATTTTTCAACAGAGACTATGAAAGCCAGAAGAGCATGGACAGATGTTATACAGACACTAAGAGAACACAAATGCCAGCCCAGGCTACTTTCAATTAATTAGCCAAACTTTCAATTACCATAGATGTAGAAACCAAAGTATTCCAAGGCAAAACCAAATTTACACTTTATTTTCCCACAAATATAGCCCTTCAAAGGATAATAACAGAAAAAAAACAATACAAGGACAGAAAGCAATTACTGGAAAAAGCAAGAAAGTAATCCTTCAACAAACCTAAAAGAAGACAGCCACAAGAACAGAATGACAACTTTAACAACAAAAATAATTGGAAGTAACAATTAATTTTCCTTAATATCTCTTAATATCAATGGACTCAACACCCCAATAAAAAGACATAGACTAACAGACGGGCTACAGGACCAAACATTTTGCTGCTTACAGGAAAACCATCTCAGGGAAAAAAGACAAGACACTACCTCACAATGAAAGGCTGGAAAACACTTTTCCAAGCAAATGCTCTGAAAAAACAAGCTGGAGTAGCCATTCTAATATCTAATAAAATCGACTTCCAACCCAAAGTCATCAAAAAAGACAAGGAGGGGCACTTCATACTCATCAAATGTAAAATCTTTCAAGAGGAACTTTCAATTCTGAATATCTCTGCTCCAAATACAATGGCAGCTACATTCATTAAAGAAACTTTAGTAAAGGTCAAAGCACACATTGTACATCACACAATAATAGGGGGAGACTTCAACACATCACTTTCATCGATGGACAGATCATGGAAACAGAAACTAAACAGGGACACAGTGAAACTAACAGAAGTTATGAAACAAATGGACTTAACAGATATCTACAGAACATTTTATCCTAAAACAAAAGGATATACCCTCTTATCAGCACCTCATGATACCATTGCAAAATTGACCATATAATTGGTCACAAAACAAGCCTCAACATATACAAAAATATTGAAATTGTCCCATGCATCCTATCTGATCACCATGGACTAAGGCTGATCTTCAATAACAAAATAAATAATAGAAAGCCAACATTCACGTAGAAACTGAACAAGACTCTTCTGAATGATAACTTGACCAAGGAAGGAATAAGGAAAGGAATTAGGTCTTTTTGGAGTTTAATGAAAATGAAGCCACAACATACCCAAACTGATGAGACACAATGAAAGCATTTCTAAGAGGAAAACTCATAGCTCTGAGTGCCTCCAAAATGAAACTAGAGAGAGCACACACAAGCAGCATGACAAAACACCTAAAAGCTCTGGAACAAAAGGAAGCAAATACACCCAAGAGGAGTAGATGGCAGGAAATAATCAAACTCAGAGGCTAAATCAACCAAGTGGAAACAAAAAGAACTATTCAAAGAATCAACCAAAGGGGGAGCTGGCTCTTTAAGAAAATAAACAAGATAGATAAACCCTTAGCCAGCCTCACTAGAGGGCACAGGGAAAGCATACTAATTAACAAAATCAGGAATGAAAATGGAGACATAACAACAGATCCTGAAGAAATTCAAAACACCATCAAATCCTTCTACGAAGCTAAACTCAAAACTGGAGAACCTGGATGAAATGGACAAGTTTCTAGACAGATACCAAGTACCAAATTTAAATCAAGATCAGGTTAATGATCTAAACAGTCCTATATCCCCTAAAGAAATAGAAACAGTCATTATAGTCTCCCAACCAAAAAAAGCCCAGGACCAGATGGGTTTAGTGCAGAGTTTTATCAGACCTTCAAAGAAGATCTAATCCCAGTTCTTCACAAACAGTTCCAAAAAAATAGAAGCAGAAGGTACTCTACCCAACTCATTCTATGAAGCCACAATTACTCTGATACCTAATCCACAAAAATACCAAACAAGGATAGAGAACTTCAGAGCAATTTCCCTTATGAATATTGATGCAAAAAATCCTCAATAACATTCTCGCTAATGGAATCCAAGAACACATCAAAACAATCAACCATCCTGACCAAGTAGGTTTCATCCCTGGGATGCAAGGATGGTTCAACATATGGAAATCCATCAACTTAATCCAGTATATAAACAAACTCAAAGACAAAAACCACATGATCATCTCCTTAGATGAGGAGAAAGGATTTGACAAAATCCAACACCCATTCATAATAAAAGTCTTGGAAAGATCAGGAATTCAAGGTCCGTAATTAAAGATGATAAAAGTAATCTACAGCAAACCAGTAGCCATCAGCAAAGTAAATGGTGAGAAACCAGAGCAATCCCACTAAAATAAGGGACTAGACAAGGCTGGCCACTTTCTCCCTACCTATTCAACATTGTACTTGAAGTCCTAGCCAGAGCAATTAGACAACAAAAGGAGATCAAGGGGATACAAATTGGAAAGGAAGAAGTCAAAATATCACTTTTTGCAGACGATATGATAGTATATATAAGTGACCCTAAAAATTCCACCAGAGAACTCCTAAACCTGATAAACAGGTTCAATGAGGTAGCTGGATATAAAATTAACTGAAACAAATCAATAGCCTTTCTGTACACAAAGGATAAACAGGCTGAGAAAGAAATTAGGGAAACAACACCCTTCTCAATAGTCACAAATAATATAAAATACCTTGGCGTGACTCTAACTAAGGAAGTGAAAGATCTGTATGATAAGAACTTCAAGTCTCTGAAGAAAGAAATTAAAGAAGATCTCAGAAGATGGAAAGATCTCCCATGCTCATGGATTGGCAGGATCAATATAGTAAGATGGCTATCTTGCCAAGAGCAATCTACAGATTCAATGCAATCCCCATCACAATTCCAACTCAATTCTTTAATGAATTAGAAAGGGCAATCTGCAAATTCATCTGGAGTAACAAAAAACCTAGGATAGCAAAAACTCTTCTCAAGGATTAAAAAAAAAAAAAAAAAAAAAACCTCCAGTGGAATCACCATGCCTGACCTAAAGCTGTACTACAGAACAATTGTAATAAAAACTTCATGGACCTAGTACAGCAACAGACAAGTAGACCAATGGAATAGAATTGAAGATCCAGAAATGAACCCACACACCTATGGTCACTTGATATTTGACAAGGGAACAAAAACCATTCATTGGAAAAAAGACAGCATCTTCAACAAATGGTGCTGGCACAACTGGTGGTTATCCTGTAGAAGAATGTGAATTGATCCATTCCTATCTCCTTGTACTAAGGTCAAATCTAAGTGGATTAAGGAACTCCACATAAAACCAGAGACACTGAAACTTATAGAGGAGAAAGTAGGGAAAAGCCTCAAAGAGATGGGTACAGGGGGAAAATTCCTGAGTAGAACAACAATGGCTTGTGCTGTAAAACCAATAATCTACAAATGGGACCTCATAAAATTGCAAAACTTCTGCAAGGCAAAAGACACCATCAATAAGACAAAAAGGCCACCAACAGATTGGGCAAGGATCTTTACCTATTCTAAATCAGATAGGGGACTAATATCCAATATGTATATGATATCCAATATATATATATAATCCAATATATATATAAAATCCAATATATATATATATATATATATATATATATATATACATAAATATATGTGTATATATATAACTCAAGAAGGTGAACTCCAGAAAATCAAATAACCCCATTAAAAATGGGGCTCAGAGGTAAACAAAGAATTCTCACCTGAGGAATACCGAACAGCTGAGAAGCACCTGAAAAATGTTCAACGTCCTTAATCATCAGAGAAATGCAAATCAAAACAATACTGAGATTTCCCCCTCACACCAGTCAGAATGGCTAAGATCAAAAATTCAGGTGACAGCAGATGCTGGCGAGGATGTGGAGAAAGAGGAGCATTCCTCCACTTTTGGTGAGATTGCAAGCTTGTACAACAATTCTGGAAATCAGTGTTGGGGTTCCTCAGAAAATTGGACATAGTACTATCGGTGGATCCTGCAATACCTCTCCTGGACATATATCCAGAAGACGTTCAAACCAGTAAGAAGGACACATGCTCCACTATGTTCATAGCAGCCTTATTTATAATAGCCAGAAGCTGGAAAGAACCCAGAAGCCCCCTTAACAGAGGAATAGATACAGAAAATGTGGTACATTTACACAATGGAATACTACTCAGCTATTGAAAAGAATGAATTTATGAAATTCCTAGGCAAATGATGGACCTCGAGGGCATCATCTTGAGTGAGGTAACCCAATCACAAAGGAACTCACACACTATGTACTCACTTATAAGTGGATATTAGCCCAGAAACTTAGAATACCCAAGATATAAGATACAATTTCCTAAACACATGAAACTCAAGAAGCACGAAGACCAAAGTGTGGACACTTTTCCCCTTCTTAGAATTGGGAACAAAACACCCATGGAAGGAGTTACAGAGACAAAGTTCAGAGGTGAGACGAAAGGATGGACCATTTAGAGACTGCCATTCCTGGGGATCCATGCCATAGTCAGCTTCCAAATGCTGACACCATTGCATACAATAGCAAGCTTTTTCTGAAAGGACCCTGATATAGCTGTCTCTTGTGAGACTATGCCGGGGCCTAGCAAACACAGAAGTGGATGCTCACAGTCAGCTATTGGAAGGATCACAGGGCCCACAATGGAGGAGCTAGAGAAAGTAACCAAGGAGCTAAAGGGATCTGCAACCCTATAGGTGGAACAACAATTTGAACTAACCAGTACCTCCCAGAGCTCGTGTCTCTTGCTGCATATGTAGCAGAAGATGGCCTAGTTGGCACCCTTGCCATAGTTCCTATTTTAGTCTATTGTATAGTCCACCTTCCCCTTAGGCCATTGTAAATACGTGTGTATGAGTGTAACTTCGCTATAGTTCTAAGTATTCTGGTTTCTCCTTTGGTCTGAAACTTCCTTCTTCCTTAGTGATGGTAAATTCCTGTGTAAGGGAGTGACTTAGCTTTAACATTCTTACTGAATTTCAAACCCATGTTCTTGCTCAAGGACATTCTGGGACTGTTGGAACACTGGTGGAAGGCTTTAGCTATGTCAGAATTCAATCTTAAAAGGCACTTATAATAAAGAGAGTACGTGGATCCATCCACTAGACTAACATGGGAATGGAAAATTAATGTATGGGTTAGAGAGAACACCAGATTCCAGGAGCGAGTTTCTGTGAAACTCTTTTTGCTTCATGAGCAGCTTTGAAGCCTCTCGGCTTGTCTAACTGACTTGACCGGAGTGCGTGGCAGATATGCAGTTGGTGGAGGGGAAACCAGGAAAGGGGATAGCATTTGAAATGTAAATAAAGAAATATCTAATAAAAAATTATATTAAAAAAAGTAAACTGGATCAATTTTTTAACATTGTTCATGAATCTAATATCACAGTGGAATATAGTATTGGGGAGACATATGTTCCTCGGCCATGGCTACTCCTACTTGGCTCAAGAGTAAACTATCTCCTATCCCTTTGAAGTGAAAAGCTGTTTTTTATTTATTTTACCTGCAAACATATTTATTTATTTATATGTTTTACCTGCAAACATAAACAACTCTTAATTCCACTCTAACTACCTTTCCCCGAAGCCATGCAATTCTTTCTCAGCGTCATCAGCATCATCAGCTGCAGCAGCATCTTCCTCATCATCATCATCAATAGTAGTAGGAGTAGGTAGTAATAAGTAGTATATAACTTATTGCATACAGTTAGTATTCCCAAAATGTGCATGGTTATGGGACCATGCAACCAGCTATCAACAATGTCCCAGGGCCACACCCCTTAAGAAAATTGGTTCTTTCCTATCATTCAATAGCTATTCTTTTATCAGTGATATTTTTGTAACCCCTATCTGTCAGTGCTTGGATCTTAATTAGCTTAATCTTCCACAGATTCTTTTTGCAGGTAATTACTGCTATGTGAGTTCATGTGAGTAACAATGCTATCTACAGTCCTGACGATATCAGTAACCACCAGATCCTCCACTTCCGGTACAATCAGCAAATGCTGCATCTCTTGGGATTGCATGGCCCATAATGCTTGAGTGAGGCTGCACTGTCTGCAATGCGTACTATGCCCACCCCTACTTCATTTTAGGAAGAAGTTGTTTGTTGTTGTTGTTGTTGTTGTTGTTGTTGTTTGTTTGTTTGTTGTTTGTTTTGTTTTGTTTGTTATTTTTTACAATCCCGCAAAAAAAAAAATTCTTAGTTTGCCAAATAGTAAGGTAGGGCAGGGCAGCATACAGTCTACTTTGTTATGCTGTGCTGTGTTGTATTTTGTTTGAATTTTTCAAGCTCTATCACAAAGCATTGTGAAGCCAGTAGTACATTTCTGACATTAAAGCAACTTTGTGTTTTATTCCAAGTTGACATTAGCACTACAACATTTAATTGCCTTTAACATATGGAATACTTTGGTATGTATTTTATGTCCTTTTTTTCAGCAATCATGCTCTGTTCTATACCTGCTATCCACTTGTTCTCTTCCAATGTAACCTATGTATTTAAACTATATCTTCCTAATATTATCTGTCTGCATTCTGGTTTTTTGGATGATTTTCCTTGTGCATTCGCATCAATATTTTGTAATGGATATGTTTTCATTGGTTGTAGTTGAATTGATACTATTCTTATTTGACTGGAAATAGCCATGCAGGAAAAAATGGCATGCATGCATTTGGAATCTCACTGACTACGTTGCTTAGGAAAATATCCTTTAAATTAGGTAAAATTGTATAAAATTTTGATTTCTATTTTCTTCCATCTGATGAAATAAAAATGTGATGTGTAAAGATAATAACACTTACACTATTAGCATTTTAGAGCTATTTGCTTTTATAATGTCTGGAATTTATATTGCACTATTTTGCAATTTTCCTTTCCATTATCTACTATAATTTTACCTCTATTTACTGCTATACCTATTATTGTTTTTAGAAACAAAATAAATCTTTATCAGGCTTCATAATTAATTATGAAGAATGTAATTTTTTAATTATGTATTTTCTTATTTTACATTTCAAATGCTATCCCAAAAGTCCCCCATACCCTCCTCCCCCCACTCACCTACTCACCCACTCCAATACTTGGCCCTGGTGTTCCCCTGTACCGGGGCATATAAAGTTTGCAAGACCAAGGGGCCTCTTTTCCCAATGATGGCCGACTAGGCCATCTTCTGATACATATGCAACTAGAGACATGAGCTCTGGGGGTACTGATTAGTTCATATTGTTGTTCCACCAATAGGGTTGCAGACCCCTTTAGCTCCTTGGGTACTTCAATTATTTCAATTTCATGAAATCATTCTCATAATCTTCTATGATATAATATTATGCATCTTCAGAAGGAATTAATTTATTGACAATTTTATATTCTGAATGTTTTATTGATTCCAAACATTATACCCTATGCTTTTAATCAATGGGTAATTACATATAATTACAAAAGTTAATACAGTAATATGAGAAATCTATCCTATAGAGACTTTCCTATTTCAACTTTTGATTTTATCAAATTAATTCTAGTAGGTCAAAAATATTTCTATCTGGCTTCTGCATATTTAAGAAAAAGATTGGCAGTATATTGAATATTTAATTATATGATTTTACCATCTTTTTCTTGCTATGTTCACTCTAAATTCAGTTCATTTGTTTTGCTTGTCCTTTTAATTTGCCAGATACAGAAATTTCAGAAAAATTTTCAGTACCTTTGCAAGTTTTAATAAAATACTTCATATTAACTTTTATTTTATTTTTGTAAATAAAACCTATAATTCTTTTCTCTTAAGATTATTATGATTATTATATGTCCATATATAATAGTAAAATTACATCTGTAATTATAACAATTAGTAAACTTTCAAAAATTTTGATCACATGTAAACCCAAAGGGAGATTTAATTGCTTACGGTGAGTCTAAACGTTTACTAACAAGAATTCAATTTGATCTTTGATTATTTTGAATTAATTTAATTTATTTTCCTTAATTTCATAAATATTTATAATCAACATTTACAAATTTGTTTCAAACTTTTAAAAAGTGTAAATTTGTCAATCATACATTACTTAAGAGTTTTTCCTTCATAATTTATGTAAATGATATTAACAGGGTTGATATCAGTCAACATTCAAGTTCCTTAAAAGATAATTCTCTATAGTCAAGTAGACACCAGAAATCAGTTTGTGTATTTTATAACACTACATTTGGTATACCTTCATTTTGAAGAACTAAAATTGTCATTCACAAAAAAGTGTCTCATTTCAAATAATGTAGTTTTATAGTTGAAAATTATCAAATGCTGTTCCTCCTATAGGGTTACAGACCCCTTCAGCTCCTTGGGTATTTTCTAGCTCCTCCATTGGGGGTCCTGTGTTCCATCCAATAGATGACTGTGAGCATCCAGCAATATGAACTAACCAGTACCCCTTGAGCTCATGTCTCTAGCTGCATATGTAGCAGAACATGGCCTAATTGCCCATCATTGGAAGGAGAGGCCCTTGGTCTTGCAAAGAGTATATTCCCCAATACAGCAGAATGCCAGAGCCAGGAAGCAGGAGTGGGTGGGTGGGGAGCAGGGCAGAGGGAGGGTATAAGGGACTTTTGGGATAGAATTGAACTGTAAATGAAGAAAATATCTAATAAAAATTTGTTTAAAAAATGAATAGGGGGGTTGGGGAGCAGAGCAGAGAAATGTATAGGGGGCTTTGGGGATAGCATTTGAAATGTAAATGAAGAAAATATCTAATAAAAAAAGAAAAAAGAAAATAATGTGAAGGCTTCGTATATGGAGGAACAAAAATAATTGTCAAATGGAACATATATACATAGTGATAGACTTTCCTATTCTTCAATTTCCTTCAACACATGAAACTCAAGAAGAACGAAGACCAAAGTGTGGACACTTTGCCCTTTCTTAGAATTGGGAACAAAACACCCATGGAAGGAGTTACAGAGACACAGTTTGGAGCTGAAACGAAAGGATGGACCATCTAGAGACTACCATATCCGGGGATCCATCACATAATCAGCCTCCAAACGCTGACACCATTGCAGACACTAGCAAGATTTTGCTGAAAGGACCCAGATATAGCTGTCTCTTGTGAGGCTATGCCTGGGCCTAGCAAACACAGAAGTGGATGCTCACAGTCAGCTATTGGATGGCTCACAGGGCCCCCGATGGAGTTGCTAGAGAAAGTAACCAAGGAGCTAAAGGGATCTGCAACCCTATATGTGAAACAACAATATGAACTATCCAGTACCCCCCAGATCTCGTGTCTTTAGCTGCATATGTATCAGAAGATGGCCTAGTCGGCCATCAGTGGAAAGAGAGGCCCATTGGTAGTGCAAACTTTATCTGCCTCAGTACAGGGGAACTCCAGTGCCAAGAAGTGGGAGTGGGTGGGTGGGGGAGTGTGGGGGAGCGGGTGGGGGACTTTTGGGATAGCATTGGAAATGTAAATGAAATAAATACCTAAAAAAAATAAAAAAAGAAATTTTCTTTGATATTGAAAAAATAATGTTTGTTATAGTTAGTCTGTCAGTGTAGAAAGCTGACTGATAAAGCAGTCTTAAAATCAATATTAAGTGGTGTCTTCTGTGTAGTAATTCTTCTGCCCATTCCTCAGGAACAAGTACTTTGCAGCCACCATCAACTATTATTGCTAATAATAGATATCTAATTTTTATATACTCTTTTACTCTCCTCTTCTGATGACATGAATAGTTTTATCCAGTTGTCTTCTACCATAAAAACCTTAATATCCTCAAAACTTGAGATATTTTTTCATTTCTATGGATGGAACCTTGGATTACACACATTAGAGACAAATTCTGTAACACAGATCGTTATCAGCTATATCTTATTTCACTTCATAAACTAAGACAGGATCTCATTACATTTCCCAGGTTTGTCCTGAACTCACTCTAATTTCAGGCAGCTTGGAATGTGTGATCTTTAAGCCATAGAATACTGAATTCTGTACCGCCAGGCCCACCATTAAAGCATTAGTCTTTAAACTTTATCAATGTTTGTATGCTTGCATAGTTGATTCATTAACTAGTAACACCCCTATTTCCATACTGCAAATGATGGTTTTACTATTTCTTTGGAAGTAGTTCACTTAGAGCAGGAACACTGAGTAAGAATTTTCATTGTGGCTTGATATCAAAATAATGTGTACACTCAAAGAAATTGTGAACAATTTAATTTTGTTGCTCTTTGCTTTGCTGTAGATGCCTTCATTTTCTGTGGATTTACAATTATTACAGAAAGAAAATGAATAATTTATGAATTTCCATGCTCTAACCAGATATGTAAAACAACAGCAAACATTTACTAAATGGTTATTTTTTTTCCTGATTGCAATTAAAAGCTTTCTGTCCATTTTTGCTTTTCAATAATCTCATATGGTGCGTAATAACAATATTCCCAATTGATGAATGAAACATCTGAGATTTAGTGTTAGTATATCAACCAATATTAGACAACTAATGTTTGCATATTGACTACTGCATAAAATTCTGTATTCAGAGTTTTTCTTTCAGGATGTTTTTCATGGCTAGAAGCATTCGAGTGGTATTTCAAAGTGAGATTAATAGTGCAATATATTTGCCATCTATGGGGATTTAGTTTTGTTTTACAAAGTAGTCAAGACGAAATGTTTCTTACATACAAAGACTATTTAAATGGAAGTCTTTTAATACAATTTCCATGAAAAAAATAATTTATTTAATGAATGTTTACCTACAATTTGGATAAAATAATGATTATTCTAAGTGAAATAATGTGTTCTTTTAATAGAGAGATACTCAAATGAATATCAGTGGAAGCTATTGATGGTGAACTGTCTGGAGTATATCTCAGAAATGCTGAATGTCATCATAAAGATTTGTTCCCCTTAGATTGTGGTACCACAGAAACTGTAATCTAGGTTTCCTAAGACTTTGTTAATGAAACAATGTGTGCTGTCTAAAATGTTGTCACAATAAATGACTGCCTTTTAGGTTGATTGAAAGCTAATTTCAACAAGGGACATTTGCCACAAAGTAAACTTCCTTCATGAAGGCTCCTGTGAGTTCTTTCAAGGTCCTCACAAGATGAGATGGTCACGCAAAATGTTTCACAATTGATTTCTCTTTTTCTTGTTTTCCATTTAAATATTAAGCTTTTATGAACTAATTTATTTTTTATTTGCATTGCATTGAGGTCGCAGCTTCCCCTTCCTCCTACCCTCCTCCCAGTCCCCCCTCTCACCTAACCTCCATAAATTCCCCTTTCCATTTCTCTTCAGATAAAGGGCAAACTTTCCATGGATATCAATACATACTGGTATATCATGTTGTAGTTGGACTGGGCATATCTTCTTGTACTGGTGCTAGACAAGGCTGTCCAATTAGGGGAAAGAGAGCCAAAGCCAAGCAATTGAATCACATATAGTCCCTGCTTCTGCTGTTATAGGTCCCCTATGAGGATCAACATATACATCTGTAGCATATGTGTAGAGGACTAGGTCTTTCTCATGCATGCTTTCTGTTTGGTGGTCCAGTCTCTGTGGGCCTCTATGAGCCTGCATTGGTTGATTCTGTAGATTTTCTTGTGGTATACATAGAGTGGCTACTTTTCTTTATCTCGGGCTTGCTCACAAATGAATGAGGTTGACAAGATGCATAAAACATTATGCCTACTTTTCCCTCTTTTTGTCTGATTAAAAGCTCTTTCTGTTATAATAATAAATTATATACCATGATCAAAATTAGCAAACAATTATGAAATACTAAGGTATGAATTATATACGTAAAGTCCAGTCAGCCATGTATTTGGCAACTTAAGACCAAGTATTCTACTATCCTATCTTGGTGAGTTTAGAGTTCTTTACTTAACTTCTCTCTTAACTTACATTACCAACCTAAAGACATTTATTTTGACCTAAAGCATTTTCTTAAATCCAATACAACTTAAACTTAATAGCAAAGCTATAAATATTTAGGCCTCAACCTCGCTAGACACTTGAGAAAGAAAAAAAAATATTTCCTGAGTAAGAAGGAAGTGCAGACTTGCAGCTTCCATAATTATAGAAATGAAAGAGAAGTGGCTGCCTGGAGAGTCCCCCCAAAATTGTGTCTATAACATTGGTGCATTAATCTTCAGTCTTTTGGTCCAGTATATCTGACAGACATTCTGTAAACAGAAATTACAAAGGACTGCTTACATTATCTTTGCACAGCTCAGCACTCAACTTCTCTGTGTCCATGTTTGTCTATTTTGGACAGCATACTGTCCCCACTTGCAGCAAGGCCAGATTTTTTTGTCCAATGGGAGCTTGCCATATAGGAATATATGAAGCAAACTTCTCATGGAGGTTCTTTCATGCTCATCATCCTTTTTGAAGTAGAATGAGGGTACTTATCACATGGAGACTTGCCTCATTATCAAAAAAGAGTCTTTAATTATTAAAATGTCTTCAATTGCCATATTCTGTGGACCTCTGATTTTTTAAAAGAGCATCTATCTATCTATCTGAATTGTCAAACATTGTTTGTTCTTAACTATTTACTACCTGTTCAAATCAGAAAGCATATTTGTGACAAGCTAGTCTAGTGTCTAACATGGCCATGAGTTTGACTATTAAATTTATTTCTTACTCAACCTTAACAGTTTGCATTTCCAGGTTTCAAATGGACTATAATTTCCCATTATATTACTAAGAATCATCTAGGCACAATATCTCAAATAAGAGTTGAATGTGTGTGTGTGTGTGTGTGTATATATATATATATGTATATATATATATATTCATATATAATGTTAATGTATTTTAACATTATATATATACATTGTATATTGTATACACATATATACACAATTGTATATATATAGTTGAATATATATGCATATACATATGTAAAATGTTAATGACTTTAATTTTTATATCAATACACAGACACCTAAACCAATGTAACAAAATATAACCTTAATTTCTATCAATTACAAAGATCTCTAATAATATATTATTACAGCCTACTAAATATTCCTTGGTTGAAGAGTAGATTCAATAATCAACTTCTTTTTTCCAATTTTTCCTATAATAATTCTGTATCCCTCATTGTATGATAATGGTTAAAAGTATGGTAATTATCAATGATAATTTATATTTCAAGAAATTATATGAAAATAAATTATATTTATCCCAGTGATAAAGAATTTTTACATGTGTTTCCACATTGTTGAATACTTGAGTTTATAGAAATAAAACTGAATTTATGACAAAACTAAACTATATATTTTAACCTCGAATTATACTCAGTGAATTTTCTATATTATTATATATTTGAGAGGAAAATCAGTGCTATATATAGTTATTTCTGGGTGCCATTCCAGAATAATGGGCCTTGTGTTGTTTATAAGATTGTGTGGTTCAGTGCATAGCATTATGCTTAATCCAAATTACAGGGATTTTTCTTATATGTGTTTTCCCCAAATTCAGTTTTTGGAATAAAAGTAATTAAAGAAAAATGTTATTGTACCTTTGATATGATAGTATGTGAATTTAATCAAATTTAGAGTCTTTTAAACTACTAGTCTTTTTTTCAACTAATTTCCCCAGGAACTTATTTAAATTTTTGTTATTAATTAATTCTTCTATCAGTTTTGAGAGTCTTTCAATTGCAACCATCATCTCTTTTAAAAATAAGAAAAAAATCTAAGTAGAAACAATATACAAATCAGAATATGAAAATGTTTATATAATTGATATATATTTTGCATAATACATTCATTATTTCACTTTTAACTGAGAGGATATGATTTTAGCTCAAGAGTCTATTTCAAAGATCACAATGCACATCTACTAAAGGAGTTGCAAGAAGGAGTTGAAAGTGTTTACCTGACAATAATGACAAGAATTAAGGACACTCATCTGCAACTCTTCTGTTTTGGCTCCTAAGGAAACCACTGATATTTAATCACAGGGAATATGTGATGTTAATACTACTGAGTCTTAATCATCTTCCCAAAGTTTGTAGTTGTAATTCTGTAGTAGCATTAAAACTTTACCCTCTTAATACTTTTCAATAAAGAACAAAGGGTGCACATATACATCCCATATAGTGAAGTAATTATTTTATGACTAAATGTTTGTAAATGAACCACAAGTTTTTTCTGAACATGCAATTTTTTTCTAATTTATTGATGGTATCTCTTCTTTCCCCAATTTCCTTGCCCAAAATGTTAATTCCTTACTAATATTTATAATCACAATTTGATACATATCTTATATAATTAGGTGAAGAGTAAATAATTTAGCAATGTGGTCAGTACTAGCACATATTAAATTAAACGAAATTACCTGTCTTATCCCATATATATATATATATATATATATATATATATATATACATATATGTGTGCACAATATACACATATATATATGTGTGTATAATATAAGCATATATATGTAATAATATAGGTTACTTTTCAGTAATGTAAAATGTTTTGTGGTATGTATATATATGTAGATTCATGTAATCTACCCCTTTTTCCAATTATTCCTATAATATTCCTATACCATTCCTTGTATAATAATGGTTAAAAATATGGTAACTGTACATGATAAGTAATATTTCAAGTCACTATATGGAAATAAAATGTATTTATGCCAGTAATAAATAATATATGTGTTCATATTGTTGAATACTTGAATTTACAGAAATACAAATAGAACATATGACAAAGCTAAACTATGGATTTTATGGCAAAGTATAAATGTGTATACTTATGGGCCAAAAATGATCTCACTAAGATTACCCTATATGTTTTCTGGAGAGTTTTTAATCTTCATTCTTCATAGAAATTATTTACCATAAAAATATCATTCCAAAAGCTTTATTTCAGTTTCCCTAATTTACCTTTATCAGGGATTTTATTCCCTTTCTTAGATTCAGATTTCAGCATGATATGTTATGATTCTTAGAGCTATTTCCCTACCATTTTATTTTATTATATAACTTTAAAACAGTGTCCGATGATGTAATTCTGGATGTCCTGGATGTCCTTAGTAGGTAGTACATGCTGGCCTTACACATACATGAGAGTCAGCCTCTGGAGTATTAGGGCTTAGTGTATGACAGAATGCCCTGGTCTAACTCTTCCTTTTATCCTACTTATTTTTAGTTAATGAAGCCCAAAGTCAGTGTGTTACTTCATTCCTTTCATCTCCTCCTAGTTCTTCATTGATGGTACATTTATTAGTAGTTTTCATCCAATATATTTATTTTCTCCTATCTAGCATAGTTAGAAGTGCAAAGATACCTTATGTAAAAAATTTTAAAAAGCCAAATCTACTAATTGCAAATGAAATATACAAAAAGAGAAACTCAAACAATGCAAATATAATTAATTTCAAGAGAAGTATAGCAATAAATACATACATATTCCTAGTGACATTCAGCTATACTCAAATCTGTGCCATGATCAGCTATCCTTAGAGAAGCTTCCTCCTTCAGCAAATGGGATCTAATACAGACATCCACAGGCAGACAATATGCAGAGTGAGAGACCTTGGACTATTCAGTCCTAAACAAGAAGTCTCCATTAAATTCCTCTCATCAGAGCACAGAAACTCGGCAGAAGTGGAGATGGGGAGAATGTAGGAAACACAAGAGATGGAGAACACCAAGAAATCAAGACCTTCTAGACACATCAGAGCTTTCAGAAGGGCAGGATTTACAAGACCTCTGTGGGTCTGCATGCGTCCTAAAGCTCACAGGAGCTCAGATAGGCATATACCCATCTTTAAGCCAGATGCTATATCAAATTGTTACCTAGTGGCAAATGAAAAGTTAGGTTTGTCCTAAGGAGTTTCACTTAGAAAACAAACAATTCTTTTTTATTATTAGGTATTTATTTCTTTTACATTTTCAATGCTATCCCAAAAGTCCCCTACACGCTCCCCCACCCACTCCCCCACCCACCCACTCCCACTTCTTGGCCCTAGCATTCCCCTGTACTGAGGCATATAAAGTTTGCTCTTTCCACTGATGGCCAACTAGGCCATCTTCTGATTCATATGCAGTTAGAGACATGAGCTCCGGGGGGTGGGGGGTGGGGTAGTTAGTTCATATTGTTGTTCCACCTATAAGGTTGCAGATCCCTTTAGCTCCTTGGATACTTTCTCTAGCTCCTCCATTGGGGCCGTGTGACCCATCCAATAGCTGACTGTGAGCATCCACTTCTGTGTTTGCCAGTCCCTGGCATAGTCTCACAAGAGACAGCCATATCTGGGTCCTTTCAGCAAAATCTTGCTAGTGTCTGCAATAGTGTCAGCGTTTGGAAGCTGATTATGGGACGGATCCCCGGATATGGCATCCTCTAGATGTTCCATCCTTTCGCAAAGAATTCTTAAGGGCAGGCTGAATGTTCAGCAGTAGATGGCCAATACAAAACAAACTCAGTGGTATCTTTGAAGGCTCTTTGTTTCATAATGTGAAGTCCTTGTATTTTATTTATTTATTTATTTATTTATTTATTTATTTAACCTTACATGTATTTGGCATACATATTTTGATTTCTAGTTTGAGGATTTTATGGGATTTCTATTTGTGCGAACATGCGTTTTTCTGTGTCTATGTGTGTTTCTACTGACACTTTCCTTGGCTCTTTCTCATATTTTGGAGGATGTGGCTTGAGACAGGATCTCTCTGTATAGGCTTGGCTGACTGAAAATCACTTTGTGGTCCAGTCAGACCTTGAACTCACAGAGTTGTATCTACTCTACCTTCCAAATGCTGGGATTAAAGAGTGTGCCATCAGTGCGGAGCTTGGTTGTTTTAATGATTTTATTTTATTATTATTCTTCAGATGCCTGTTTGTTTTCTAACAGAAGACAAAAATGAATGTATCTGGAAAGGAGGGTTTATGGGGAGGAACTAGGAGGAAAGGTGAAAGGGGAAACTCTAATCATAATGCAGTATATGAAAAGAATCTATTTTCAATGAGAAAGATTTTTTTCATCAAATGTGATCCATCAATGTTGAGAGCTAATTCCCCCTTTTGCTCAGAGCCACATATCTGTGTGGTTACTCTTGTTCCAATTTTTAAAATATTAGTTTACTTCCAAGTAAAATTCATACAATGCATGCCCAGGCATATTGAACCACATCTATTTCTCCATATATTCATAATTTCCATTAATTCTCCAAAATTTTCTGTCATATGAGGACCATATATGTAAATCACAAACAGAACATATATATTCAACTTAGTTTAATTTTTCTAGCTACATGCATGTCTGAAAGTCAATATCACTCCCAAGCCTGTAATACATATTGGAGCCAGCGTGACATAAAGATTCAATGCACTGATCTGGATTAAGACGACCTAAGTTTAAACTGATTTTCGAGTTCAGCTACATTTGTTACTTCATACAACCTAAAGTGTCTGTGCTTTGGATTTCATAACCTTACATTTTAAGTTTCTCATTACATTTCATTAGTAGAATCGTGATAAGACTATGAATGTATGTGTGTACATGTATATATGTCAGACTACATACCTGTCCAAGAATGGAGGCCCAAGGAGAAATTTGTGTTTCCTGTTCTAGGATTGCTCTCTTATTCCTTTGGGTTTGGATCTATTAATGAAACCAGAATTTTTATTTTTAGGCAACTTTTGTGGTCATCATCCTCAGCCCTCCCAAGCCTCTTGTCTTTACTCTACCCAACATTACATTACTGATCAATATAGTCACTCATGTCTTTTTGATCTAAAATAAATTCATTTTAATGAAAAACCATGTATGTGAGAGAATCTCTTCACAATACGTAAACACATATATGTCTTTGCACTGTTTGAATACCTGTTACCCAATGATTCCAGAAGAAAGCATCTGATTTCCTGGATCTGGAATTATGGGTAGTCCCAAGTCATCTGATAAAGATGCAAGGCTACAACTGTGGGTACTCAAAAGAGCAGTACTACTAAGAGAACTCTCCAGGTCCTAAATATGTCATTATGATGTAGAAGGTAAAAGATGAAGATTCTCCATTAGTCCTCTCTCTTCTGTCACTTGAAAGTGATGAAAGTCTTTGCTATGACCATGTTGTCATTGAAGGATTCAATAAATTTCTATTCCTCTTTAAATGAATTATCCAAATTGTCTCTTGTTTTCATTGGTAAGAATGTTACCTTAGTGTGAGTAAGGACAATTAAAAATTTTGAAGTAGAGATGAGCCCAGCCATATTATATTAGAAAATATTCCATAATTTGAAATATGCTATTCTTTATGGATTTTGTTGAGGAGGGATCTTTCTATATTAGCCATAGATGTTTGAAACCCATGCAATTTACCAAGCTGGGCTCAAACACAGAGAGATCTTCTTGAAACTGCTTTGCAAGGGCAGATATTACTGAAAGCACCACTACCCACAATTGAGTTTCTTTTTTTAATTTGTAAAATAAATTATTTTATTTATTTACACACCAAGTATTGCCTCCATCCCCCACCTCCAGAGTCCTTCACCCTGTCCCCATGAGTGGGTGCCCCTCCCTACCTAGGATCCCCTTTCTGGGGCATGAATTCTCTAGAGGTTAGGTGTATCTTTCTCACTGGGGCCAGATGAGACAGACAGTCTCCTGCTACTTATGTGTCAGGAGCCTTGAACAAGCCTGTGTATGCTCTTTGGTTTATGGCTTAGTCTCTTGGAGCTCTGTGGGGTTCAGTCTCTTGGAGTACCTATGAGGTTGCCATCTCCTTCCGTGCCTTCAATCCTTCCCTTAAGTTTTCCATAGCGGTCCCCAACCTCAGTGCAATGATTGGCTGTAAGTATTGGCATCGGTCTCAGTCAGCTTCTGATAGAGCTGCTCAAAGGACAGCCATGCTCCTGTCTTTATGCACAACATGTCATCAGGAATATTGTCAGGGTTTGGTGCCTGCCCATGGGATGGATTCCAAGTTGGATCAGTCACTTATTGGCCATTCCTTCACTCTCTGCTCCATTTTAGTCCCTGCATTTTTTTAAAGATAGGAATAATGGGTCAAAAATTTTGAAGGTGGTTTGGTGTCCCCATCTCTCCACTGTGGGCCCAGTCTAATTACTAGAGGTGAGCTCTTCAGGTTCCATCTCGGCACAGTTTATTCTGGCTAACATTAAACCACATTGACCACAATCTCTGGGACTTCCATCCATCCATTTGTCTGCAAAATTCATGATGTCCTCATCTTATTACCTGAGTAGTATTCAATTTCGTAAATGATCCACATTTTCTGTATACATTATTCAGTTGAGGAACGTCTGGCTTGCTTCCAGATTTTGGCTTTTAGAAATAAGACTGTTTTGAGCATAGTGGAGCAACTCTCCTTGTGTTATGGTGGAGGATCTTTTGAGTATATGCCGAAGAGCATTAGCAGTATAGTTCTTCAAGTAGAACTATTTCCAATTTTCTGGGGAGCTGACAGATTGATTTCCAAATTGGTTATACAGGTTTTCAATCATACCAGCCATTTCCTTTTCTCACCATCCATGCTAGCATGTGCTGTCACTTGTGTTTTTGATTTTAGACATTCTATTTGGTGTAAAGTAAAATCTCAGGGTTGTTTTGATTTGCATTTCCCTGAAGACTAAGGATGTTGAACATTTTTTTATTGCATATTTTCTGTATTTACATTTCAAATGTTATCCCCTTTCCCAGTTTCCCATTCAGAACTCCCTATCACATTCCCCTCCCCATGCTTCTAAGAGAGTGCTCCTCCTACCCACTCATCAACTTCCACCTCACTGCCCTGGCATTCCCCTACACTGGCGAATAGAGCATTCACAGGACCAAGGGCTTCTCCTACTATTGATGCTAGACAATGTCCTGTGGTACATAGGCAGCTGGAGCCATGGGTCCCTCCATGTGTACTCTTTGGTTGGTGGCTTAGTCCCTGGGAGTTCTGAGGGATCTGATTGGTTGATATTGTTCTTCCTATGGGGTTTCAAATACCTCAGCTTCTAGAGTCCTTTCGTTGACTCCTCCATTGGGGACCCCATGATCAGTTCAATGGTTAGCTGTGAACATCTGCCTCTGTATATGTCAGGCTCTGGCAGAGTCTCTCAGGAGACAGCTATAACAGGTTTCTGTCAGCAAGGCTTCTTGGCATCCATAATAGTGTCTCAATTTGGTGTCTGTTCTTGGAATTTGAGATTCCTTTGTTGAGAATTCTGGTTAGTCTGTAACCTAGTTTTAGTCAGGTTATTTGGTTTTGGGGTTTTTTTTTGTTGTTGTTGTTTTTTTTTTTTTTTGTTTTTGTTTTTTTTTGTTTTTTTTGAGACTAACTGCTTAATTTCTTCATGTATTTGGGATATTAGCCTTCTATCGGATTAGGATTAGTGAAGATCTTTTGTAAATCTGTAGGTTGCTCTTTTGTCCTATTGATAGTGTCTTTTGACTTACTGAAGCTTTTCAGTTTTATGAGGTCCCATTTGTTAATCATTAGTCTTAAAAGCCTGAGCCATGTGTTCTTTTCAGGAAATTTCCCCCTGTACCAATGAATTCAAAGCTATTTTTCTCTTTCACTTCTATTAGATTCACTGTGTCAGGTTTTATCAGAAGTCCTTGCTCTACTTAGACATGAGCGTTGTACAGGGCGATTAATATGGATCAACTTTCATTCTTCTATGTGCAGATCACCAGGTAGACCAGCACCACTTGTTAAAGAGACTTTGTTTTTTTACCACTGTATGGTTTTGGTTTCTTTGTCAAAGATCAAGTGTCCATCCATCAGTTTCTTTGGAAATATTTCTGGTTCTTCAGTTCTATTCCATTGATCATCCTGTCTCTATATCAATGCCAGGAGTTTTTTATGACGATCACTCTGTAGTAGAGCTTGAGGTCATGGATGGTGATTTCCCCCAGTTATTTTATTATTGAGAATTGTGTTGGCAATCCGGTTTGTTTGTTTGTTTTTCCATATGAAGTTGTAATTGCTCTTTCCATGTGTGGGAATAATTCTATTGGATTTTGATGGTAACTGCATTCAATCTAAAGATTCCTTTTGGTAAGATGGGCATTTTCATTATGTTAATTGTACAGCATGGGAGGTCTTTGATTTCTTTCTTCAGGGACTTGAAGTTCTTGTACAGCTCTTTCACTTGCTTGGTTAGAGTCACCAATACCAAGAAATTTTATATCATTTGTGACTATTGTAAATGGGGCTGTTTCCCTAATTTCTTTTTCAGCCCATTTATCATTTGCATAATGGAAGGTTACTTATTAGTTTGAGTTAATTTTATATCCTGCCACTTGGCTGAAGTTGTTTTTCAGCTTTAGGAGTTCTCTGGTAGAAACTTGGGAGATGGTTATGTATTCTCACATATAATCTGCGAAGAGTGATACCATGACATTTACTTTTCACTTCATATCTCCTTGTTCTTCTATGGTTGTCTTACTGTTCTAGCTAGAACCTCAAGTACTAATTTCAACAGATAGGGAGAGAGTGGGCAGCCCTTTCTTGTTCCTGATTGAGTGAAGTTGCTTCAAATTTCTTTCCATTTTAATTTGAAATATATATATATGACAAGGTCATGGATTTAAGTGAGTTAAAAAGTATTTTATGACACTGGCTAAAGGGAGAAAAATGGGGAAAATTGTATAACTGTAATTTTAAAAATATATAAGTTCTAAAACTCTATATTTTTTGGAAATTAGTTTTTGTCATCAGTAATGAAACAAATCTTAGTACCTGGAAACTGGAAAATATAATTTGAAAGAATAAGACAAAAAAAAAAAAGAATAAGACTATAACATCATAGTCTTGAAATTGAAGAGGTTATTTCTATTTAGCAACCATGCTATGCTTCCAATCATGTAAAATACTGCAGAAAAATGACAAGTTATAATAGTCAATATATTCTATAGTTTGACACCTGTTATTAAAGTCTGTTTCTAAATTACTGCTCTGCTTTTACTCTTCTCATTTACTTTTGTGTATAATAAAGCATAACTCCTTCCTTAATGGACACTTTTCAAAAGAACTTATAAAAATGTCCAGCAATCATATACAAATGTACTGAACATTATTAACTACATGCAAATAAAGACAATAGAAATGACACATTATACCTCTAATATGGGTGGTATAAAATGTTATTTTTAAAACATACATTAGAAGATCTGGAGAGAAGGGAAAGTCTACATACTCATTCAGCTATTAAGGAATATGAGTTAGGACAATCGTTAAAACTAATATTGAAGTTTCTTAATAAATGTTGAGTGGAATTACATAGAGGCACAAGTCAGAACTCACAGTATACTTATTAAATATATTAAATATATATAGTTCTTTCTATCATATCTCATTAATTCAATGTTTAATCTAGCTCTAAGATGTTTATTTGTGATTCATGTATAGACTGCTTTGCATCTTCCTTCCTTTCCTGCTTTCTCTCTTCCTTTCTCTCTTCCTTTCTCTTTCTATCTTTTTCAGTTCTTTTCTTTGCCATTTCAGAAACTCTGTGCACTTAAAGTCATGTTTTAGTTCTCAGAATAGTTTATAGAAAACCTGTTTTTTTCTCTATATCACTATATAAATTCTTCTCTCTCTTTTCTTTCTGCTCATGTCTTACCTCTACTATAACACTAATCAATTTAATGATTTGCCCATTCTATACATAACTGTATGTTGCATAATTAAAATCAAGATTGAAATTATTTTTACAAAGACAGTTTAATCAATTTGCATGTTATAGGTGCAAACATTAATATTAAGTTAATAAAACACATCAATGATACTAAGGTAATAGGTATAATTATAGTAAATGCACAAGTGGTTGCTTTAAGTTCTTTGAAAGCACCATCCATAGAGGGGTATTCTATGGTAAGGGAGCAAAATTAAACAAAAATATATACATGAGATTTATTGGGTGGCTGACAGGATGTGGTACAGTTAGTTCAACAATGAATTGCTACCAACAGGAAGTCCAAAAATATAGTTGTTCACTCTGAGACTCCAATGTTTCAGCTGGTCTTCAGTAGAATATAGAATTCTAAAAAATCATGCTCTAGTATCATGAAGTAACAGCCTTGCCCTCCAGAATAACACTAAGCTGGCCAGGAGTAAAAGCATTCTCATTTCATATCCTTTATACAGACTGACAACATCTGGATTAAAAGTGGATCTTCCCACCTCAAAAGATTTGGATTAAAATATGGTTTTCCTACTACAAATTATTTAATTAAGAAAAAAAACTTATAGATATACCCAGCTGATTAGGTTTTATTTAATTCCAGATGTAGTCAAGCTGACAGGCAGAAAAAGGCAATCACAAAAGATTCTTGTAAATATCTTTAATATCATAAAAATTTTTGGTTATTTATAAGGTATAGATGCTTTATTTTGAAAATGATTTTTGTTTGTTTGGTTTTGCTTGTTTGTTTGTTTGAGACAGGGTTTCTCTATGTAGCCCTAGCTGTCCTGGAACTCACTTTGTAGACCAGGCTGGCCTCGAATTCAGAAATC
Organism: Mus musculus; assembly: GCF_000001635.26. Classification (NCBI taxonomy): domain Eukaryota; kingdom Metazoa; phylum Chordata; class Mammalia; order Rodentia; family Muridae; genus Mus; species Mus musculus. The sequence goes on along the minus strand of NC_000071.6, from coordinate 79,906,996 downwards.
CACCTGCCTCTGCCTCCCAAGTGCTGAATTAAAGGCATGCACCACCACGCCAGCAAAAATGTGAATATTTTACAATGGCTATAAATGTTGTGAGAGCTACAGAGGATCAATAGTTTCTCCCAGAAACAAATTCTACATGGGCTCAGGAACAACTCTACTTGGTCTTTCTGATTAATTATAGGTCAAAAGAAAAATTAAAATCTCTTTTGACATATCTAACAGAAGTGATCATTTTTTCATAATGTTCAAACGTTTTTCCTAATAAATTACTAAATATTTTAAGGATTCCTTAAAGAGGTGTATTCATGATACTTAAAGTTTTTCAAAAGTGAGACTCTTTGTTCTTTTATATTAAAATGTTTTCTAAACTTAAAAGTTCAGTAATTTTAACATGTGATCTAAAAAGAGTGTCTAAATTGGTAAAGACTAGGAACTTACAGGTCTGTGCAGGATGAGTTCAACCTGGAGTTTTGTGTCCAAATGTGCCTGAAGCTACTGCATCACTGATGACTGCTGAACACATAGTATAGTGAATCAAAATGGCTTAGTATAGCCCTTTCACTATTGTGAGTTAAATGTGATATCCAAGAATGTTATAACCTTGAAAGCAAAGCAAAACAAAATAGAAAATTTAATGATTACTTTTTTTGGTTAAGGTAATGAACAGATTCAATTGTTGCTTACAAATAAATAGTATCCCTAGCACCAGCAGTACAGAGCATACATTCGGATGCATACCAACCAAAGAGCATACATTCAGGTGGACCTAGGTTCCTTACATTCATGTAACAGATGTACAGCTTTGTCGTCATGTTAGTCACCAAACATCTGGAGCGGAAGCTGTCTCTGACTCTGTTGCCTGCCTTTGAACACCTTTCCCATAACTAGGTTCATTTGTCTAACTCCATAGGACGAGGCATGTTGCTATACATGAGAGGCTTCTCCTTCTCTGAGGAGAAAAAGATGGGGTGGGGACTGGGAGAAGGAATGACTAGAAGGAGAAGAGAGAGGGAAAGCTTTGTTCAGGATGTGAAGTATTTAAGTAAATTAATAAAAAAAAATACATAGTAGCTAAAATTCTTGCCTTAGCAGTCATGTAAAGGCTGTTTGAGTCCCAATTTTCCACTTACTAGCTCTCTACTTTGTTTTCTTGTTACTCAAATGTTTAACTCTGAATTATTTTTTAAAAATGTTATTAAAAATAGATGGGGTATTGCCAAAACAAACAAACTAACAAAAAGCAACAAACCATTTTTATCTTAAAACATCCGTTGCCCTACTTGACTGCTTTTAATAACATCTGGATAGAAAGTTTCTGCTCATAGTCTCTGAGAATTCCATTCCTCACACGGGGGAAGCTGGCAGCGCAGAGGCTTTCTGTTCACAAGTCTCACATGCCACTTATGCTTCATTTCCTGAGCTATCAGCTTCAAGGCTTTCACATTAAAGCATATGGCTTAGATCACTGTGTTTCCCTGCACACTCCCATTAGGTCTGCCCACATCTTGGCTGGCTAGAATAGCTGCTGTTTTGGCCAATGAATCCTCTATCCCTGACTGAGTAGAAATAACTGAAGTCATAATTGACATATTTTAGCCATTGCTAGAAAAAGCTGCTAGGTCGAAAGTCCTCCTCTTTTCAGTGGCTCTAAAACGCATTTCTGAAACCCCAGGAAATGGGGCATTTATGCTAGTGTTCAATTGGCTGTTTGTATTTCAGGCAAGAAGTACACTCATCTTTAGAGGAGTTTGGTCCTTTATTTGGTACAGACAATGAAGTCATGAGAATATTTCTTCTGTTCCATCTTAGTCATAAAATACAGCAAGAACTAGTTTACTATCTCTAGGCATATGTGAATTCATAGAGTGTAATAATGAATGCCTAGAGACAGAAGGTCTGGAGGCCTGGTGTTTTTGTTTTTTGGTTTTTTTTTGTTTTGTTTTGTTTTTTTTAATAAAAAGAACAAAGCTAGGTTATTGTGTTTATCTGATGAACATGTTCTTTCTACTACATTAGTTTCCAATTGTATTCATTCTATTTAAAAATATTATGGGACTTTAAGTATATTTGATGAAGAAAATTAAGGCCTGAGTTATTTAAAAAGTACAAAATACTAGCAGACACACAATCATTTCACAGCACAATGAAAACGTCACATTTACAGAGTAGTAAAATAATTATATGGCACAAATATACACACATGAACACACACACTACTCTGAACCTATAATTCATAATGAAATGTTAAATAACAGTTGCCTTTATTACATTGATTAGATCTCACAATTGAAATTTTAATAAATATATAACTTCATCAAATGATAATATAACCAATTTCTGATATGGATAATTGTACTTAAGGTTCCTACACTCTGGAGAACATAGACAAACAAACATGAAACACACAGGAACAAATACCTACATATTTTAAAAATAAATAAATATTAAACAAAATAGCTCACGGATTTTTGATATGTATGTATGATTTAATGATTTTGCTTTATAACTTTCTTCATGATTTCAAGGACAAATTTCAAGATAAAAATATTCACACTAGCAAGATTTTGCTGAAAAGACCCAGATATAGCTGTCTCTTGTGAGACTATGCCGGGTCCTAGTAAACACAGAAGTGGATGCTCACAGTCAGCTAATGGATGGATCACAGGGCTCCCAATGGAGGAGCTAGAGAAAGTACCCAAGGAGCTAAAGGGATCTGCAACCCTATATGTGGAACAACATTATGAACTAACCAGTACCCCGGAGCTCTTGACTCTAGCTGCATATGTATCAAAAGATGGCCTAGTCGGCCATCACTGGAAAGAGAGACCCATTGGACTTGCAAACTTTATATGCCCCAGTACAGGGGAATGCTAGTGCCAAAAAATGGGAGTTGGTGGGTAGGGGATTGGGGAGGGGGAGGGTATGGGGGACTTTCTGGATAGCATTGGAAATGTAAATGAGGAAAATACCTAATAAAAATATTTTGAAAAAAAATATTCTCAAAAGGTTTCAGAATCAGGCTTCCCCTACATGATTCATCATCCCTTATACTCATTCTGAGAGATTTTACCGTGTGCTCATATACAGTTACATTTTGAACCAGATTGAAGAAATAAATAGACCAGAATGTTTAATATGGTAATTTATACAAAAGTGGACAATAATAAACAAATGTATAATTGACTTAAATACAAATATATATGTGTGATTCTTTCAGAGTTTGATAAACTAGCAAAGCATAGATGTAATAGCAGCTGACTCGGGTGAGTGAGATAGAATGAGGCTATAGAGTATAAACTCAAGGCATTTTAGATTTGCTGACTCAATGGTAACTTTATTTAGGAAAGTACTTAGGGCCTGCCTGTTTTTGCCCAAAGACTTTCACAAGTTCAAGACATTTAAAATTCCAGCATAAAATAAATAGAGGTTCTTTTTTTTTTTTTTTTCTATTGTTAACTGAGAAACTAATGGTTGTTGGCTACTGAGGGAGGAGAGATCACTTTTCTCTGGAGGTGGTACAGCCATTTATAGTATTAAAACACCCCAGTAGATGACCTTAAATACACACAGAGATACACACACACAAACACATACACAAACAAACAACAAAAACAAGAGCAAAATTGTACCATATAGAAAATTTTTAAAAATGAAATAGTTGAAATTGAAAGAGTTCACAAAATACCACAGGGAGCTCTGGAAAGCTGAATTGTGAATGCATGCAAGATACATTGTATCCATGTATGGAACTTTAAAATAGTCAGGAGGAGTTAGAGGAGGTGAATGCAAAAAAAAAGAAAAAAAAAAAAGCCAAACTCTCTCCTGTTATAATAAAAACACTGAAAACACTGAACAATGGATATTTTCTAGGGCTCAAACAATTCTAAAACAATTGTTAGAAGATTTTATCAAAATCTTAGATGGAACATGCATGTCGTAGAAGCTCTCATTGCCATACCCACAAAGAGTTGCCTTTTTCTCAAACAAATCTCAGTTTATCTCAGTTTGATTCATACTTTACCAGGAAAACTAACTCAAAAATGTAGTTATGAGAATATGGATGTCTTTGAATCCCAGCACCCACTACAGTGTGCTCAAGTCCATTGAATGATAAAAAGCAGAAGGAACTAGAGAATGAGCACAAATACATATGAATATAAAAATCATGGTGATGCATAGGGTTTGAAATATGACAGAATACCAGTTATAGTTCTCAATTAGAACTAGACTACTTAAAATATTTTACAACGTCACGATGGGGTCAAACAGGGTCAAATTCTTAAATAGCATTCAAACAGAGATACCTGACTTCAATAATCAGAAACCATGATAGAAGGAGTGTAGCCACTGTCAAAAGATCTTTAACTTGGATAAGGAGGAGAACACTTGCACAAAAATAGTCATATATACATCCCAAATACACACAAACTCACACACTCACACAATCTCAAACACACACACACACACACACACATACACACATACTGTACAGCCCCACAAACAAAAATTTAAAGAAAATTTAAAATATCACTTGATGAAACTGAAATAATAAAATTTAAGTCTTTCAATTTTTCCATATAAATACTAGAAACTGGAAACTATTTTCTATATAATACTATTATTTTAAATACTTTACTATCCTCTTAATTTCTTTCTTTCTCTCTTTCTTTCTTTCTTTCTTTCTTTCTTTTCTTTTCTTTCTTTCTCTTTCTTTCTCTCTCTCTCTTTCCTTCCTTCCTTCCTTCCTTCTATCATTTATTTTCCCATGCCCTCAGGTGTACATGTGCATGCTTACAAAAATGTATTTCATTTGATGAATAATAATTTGGGAATATAAACATTCTAGTTAGAAGAATCTGATAAATTCACAAAAAGTTCAAGTCTGTGAATTTAAGTTACTCTTTATAGACAAGATAGACAAAACTCAAAACAGAATAGTAGAGAAAGTTTATTTCTTTTGATTTATAAGATGTTGATGGAATTTAGTGAGAAAAATATGACCAGTGAGAAAAATATAAACTTCAATAAATGTTCATGAACTTAACTGTTATTTAAAAAACATTAAACAGTACATATTAGTTAGAAAAAGAAAAAGGGAAACAAAAAAACATATGAGGTATTAAAAAGAGACTTAATGTGAAATCATAGAAAATATTCTATATGCTGTTGACACAGATGAAGCTGATGTACCTGGGATCCAGAAGAGTGGTTACCTTTGCTAGTAACTGTTATCAATCTAAAGAATTCCAGCTAACAGAGCTTGTTTATGATTTAGTTAAAGGCCTATTAGTGTGAATCTGTAAGTATCTTAAGTATATTAAGAAAGGACTAGTACAAGCTTTATGCATTTGCCATAACAATAAAGTATAAATGAACACCTCATTTTCTTGTTATTACAAATTTCAGATTGACTACATTTCTAGATATAATGGATTACCTTCTAATGAACAGAAATACGGCTGCAAAACATAAAGCATCTTGAATTGAGTGTGAAATGAAGTGTGCTAAAATTCATCTTCATGAAGGAACAAAATAATATCAGAGAGAAATAGTTGAAGAGAGACAGCAAGACAGACAAACAAACAAACAAACAGACAGAACGAAACAAGAGTGATATAGACACACTGAAAGGACAGAGAGAAAAAAAGAAGTAAAGAGACAAGTGATAGAGAGATAAACACACAGAGACAAATTTGGCAAAATTTTATATAGAATGGAGGAAATTCATAATACTATCAACTATGAAATATTTCCCCTTGACAATTCTAATTCTAATATTTGTGAATATTGAACCCAAGCTTATTTAGCAATGTAGGATTATTTTATAAACTGCATCAGGAGAGATAGGAGAAAACCACGACTATTAAAAGAAATCTAAAGAAGAGAAAACATGTGTGCATAGAAATATCAAAGATGATTCAGTATCGAAGTCTAACACCGGCAGTATAAACCCAGCTCTGTATTTGGTCCTTCTCTACATTTCACTACGCAGCACATTAGGAAACTAGCAAGCTTTAGAAGCAGATGCTACTGTCAATTCTGAATTTCCTGCTGTTCTTTTTCCTTTGCATCTATGAAAGTTCACACTATTTTCTTCAGAAATCTTGGAAATGTACCATATGGTCCCGGTGATTTATTGGACTTGAATTTCTCTCCTCATTCTATAACTCCCCATTGTAGATGTCAATCTTTGTCAAGGGCACCATCTGATGTTCTATGAAAACTGCCTTAGGAATAGGAAATTTCTTGAAGTTTTCTCAAATAGTCTACTGTGAAAACTACTTTTTCTTTTGTCTTTCTTTTAGTAACTTAAATATTCTCTCAAGGATTTTTAAGATACTTTATTACAGCATGTGTGCATGCGCGTGTGCGTGTGTGTGTGTGTGTGTGTGTTTGAGAGAGAGAGAGGCAGAGAGAGAGAGAGGTGGGGGAATGTACAATATATATGTGTGTGCATATATAATATATGTATATATTTTTCTCTTGAAGTAATTTTCTGCTAACTCTTTGGTATTTTAGTGTTATAAAGGCAAAATCTCAGATTTGATAAGTAGAAGAACTTTAAGACTTTATTGAAATTAATTAAATTCTGTGCAGTGTCTTATCTAGACATTAGAAAATGTAAACAATATAAAATAAAAGTGGAATTATCATTGGAATTATTGCTAACATTTTTATATGAGTCTATTTTCATTGTGAACATTTTCTTGTGTCTTTGTAAGATGTATACTTGGTGCTTTAGTAAATCAATAGCCATAGCATATTATGTACTAAATTAAATAACAGAACTTATGGGAGATAAACCTATTTATTTATAATTTTATAGGTAAACATTAAGATTTCCATATCAGCATAATGATTGAACACCAGCAAAATTATGGAAAATACCCTTTTTTAAGTAAATGATATATTCCATATACCATTTAAGGTTAAAATAAAAAACTACCTACTTTTTTATTTTTACATGGAAATTTTATGAATATGGGAAGATTGTGTGGTTTAATTATGTTAATCATTCATGACTAGATTTTTCTTGTATCTTCTGGTTCCTTAGATTATGTCCCTTAATAGATAACTTATTGGTACTTATTTAAAAATATATGATTACATGCCTCTTATGCTATATCTCAATATAATGTTTACAAAATAAGGTGTTATGTTTGGTATAAGGCAAGGTTTGATAGCCAATTTTAGGAAGATATAGGAAGAATTTATAGTTGAATTACATTTGTTGAAGCCAAAAGAAAGAAGTCATATAGTCATACTAAGTATTATAATTTAGTTTGCCCACTGTTTTTACTGCCATCTTGAAAGCTAACCTATGCAGGTAGACTGAGATGCTTTATTCCCACCCATTCATACCTGTTTTAATGTGACAGAACTATGACATATACTGTGCAGGAGAGGAGTGTTGAATGAATAACATCTCTCGTTGAAACCCCCATACATTTTCTCTATATTTATAGCCTTAGTCAACAGATGGGTTGGAGTTTTAAAAAGAATTCTAAAGTAGTCAACATACTTGAACCAGGAAAGAATGGAGTTTCTCTAGAACAAAAGAGAAATGGATATAAATTTTAGTTGTGCAAGAGAATTGAATTCTAAGTGTGTGTTGAAAAACAGATTAAGAAAAACAGAAAAAGATTACTGAACACTTGCACACACACTAACACTATGTGTGCATGTGTGTTAATGGGAAAATTTTATCGAGAAAAATAAGCATTAACTCTGAGATTTAAAAACTTTTAGGCCAGAGAAATACTGTTTTCCTTGTTTCATTCCAAGCTCATAGAATTATGATGATGTATATGGTCTTTAGTGTTTCAATACTACAGTCTTTCTAGTTCTTTATAACTCATGTTCCTAATCACATAAACGGAAAAAAATGTAGCACAAAATCATGAATCATAAATGTACTAATATGCATGGAGGGTTTTGTCGTTTCTAGGAAGGATTGAGCTAACTGAAGTTGAATTATTTATTTTATGATTGATTTTTGTTCCCTGCATGACATCATCCTTGCTTTTTCAAACTGACCTCTGCATGTGTTCTGATTCTTCTGCTCTACATCTGGTTTTCAGTTCCTAAAAACATTTCAGAAGCTTTTACACATGAGAATATTAAAGTCTTTTGGAGTCACTGCCACTTTACTGCTGTCCATATGCTACTAGCTGTGTCTCCTCTTCGTCTTCCTGTCCCCCTCCATATTCACCCCTTACTTCTGGAGCACACTAATAAAATTCCTGAGATATAACACTTTACACATAAAGAAAATCCATACCTGATCATTAATTTGGGATTTAATAACCGGCACTGGTACTTGCTTGGGAGCAGTAAAGAAAGCCTTGGTATCCTTATATAGTGATGTCATCATGGTGAGAACATAGCATGCCTCTTACAGGAGGTAATCAGATCTCTTAAAAATAGATTAATTTTTTTTAGTGTGGGGATTGCTGTCAAGGACCTAGCTTCTTTCTCCATCTTACAGCATACATCACTGTCCACACTGCCAAACTAGCTAACCTTTACCACAAAATATTCTGGAATATTATGCTTGAGTAATATCCACATCACTGGCACTTCAATGAGAACTGAGAACTTGGCATGTTTTAATTCATGTCTAGAAATAGCCAGAAGATTAGAAGAAATTGCAAGACCTAGTTTGATGCCAAGCAGAACAATTCAGTGAGAAGCTGAGAGAAGCCAGATTGAATATGTCAGCTTGGAGAGACATTTGAGCCAGAACAGCTGATTTGGACCAATCAGCCAGAGTTCAGAAAGAAATAGAATGGTGAGCTTATTCAGCAGTAAGTCTCTGTCATGACAATTATGTCACACAAATAAAACTTACTTTTACATCTAACACCTAACTGATAATACCCTGCATATGTTTCCAATAAATGAAATAGTGTTTTTGCATATTATAATATAAAACATGTTAAAGTTTTTCCATGTAATCCAACAGGTCAAACAGTTGTAGAAAGATCTAAGTGTACCCTAAAGGGATGCTTAATAAACAGAAATGGGGAATAAGAACTTCCAGAAACAGGCTGAATAATGCTTTATTAATATTATTTATTTACTTGAATGGCAATGATGCAGGAACAAAAGCTGCTGAAAGACAGCGTTTCTTCTATAAAAATGCTGAATTAGTTCAATCTGTATGCATTCAAGGTATTTTAATGTCAGAATGGAACTCAGGGTTTGTATTCCATTGGGAAAGAGGTTTTGCCTATGAAAAAACTATGGATTCCTTCAAAATTGATAAAGATCTAATCCAAGTAAGAGAAGCTTCCACATGAAAGGCAAGTCTAATGGAAGGAAGAGACAGAGGAATACAGTAATGCAGACAATGTGGCAAGCTGTTTCCAAAAATTGGGTTGTAAATAATGAGATTGGCTATTGTTTTAGCCTCAAATGAACATTTTCTGATATACAGATGATTTAGACTACAGCCATGAAGGCTCATTGCATCACTGGATCTTCATGAGGACATCAGATTGTTAAGATTATGAGGTGAGGGTCATACTTCAGCAGATCTTCCTAAAGACATTCCGATGGCTAAGTTTATCAGATTGATAGTAATTGCAGTGCAGTTGAATTGATGTTAGTTCCTCAGTTGAGTGAGGTGTGAGTCAGTGCAGTGAGTGCCATGCAGTGGAACTGCACTCCTCAGTGAGTTTATTCATTTTCCTGCATATCAGGCGAGTCATTTGAAGTCAGACAATAAGGAAGAGCAAGCAGATTAGAATGAATAGCCAGTGTTAGTTTGAGGCCAAGCAGAGCAATTCAGTGGGAATCAAAGCCAGGTTGGAGAGGAATTTGAGCCAGAACAGGAGAGTTGAACCAGCCAGCCGAAGTTCAGAAAGAGCTACAAAGGGTGAGCTAATTTAGTAGTAAGCCTGTGAAATGACAATTACATCCATCGAATAAAAGTTACTTTTGCCATGTCATACTGACAGTTGGACAATGACCCAAATGATGCTTAGATTATCCTTTAAATGAACAAGGGAGAAATCTTAAAAGTATGCTAATAAACTAAATTAAGGATATAATAAACTAAGTTAACAATGAATAAAAGTAAAATCACAAGAATAGTTGTTAATAAAAACATCTATGAGAGACATATCGAAAAGGTTTCCCTAGCTTTAGTCAGAGTCCTGCTCACTGGTCCAACCTTGTGAGTTAGCCTAGCCCTTACCCACCTACAACCTTCATGTTTCCCAGACTTAACCCATGTGACATATTCTTTATATTATCCCAGTCTCATGGACATTATTTGTTCTGTTCTTATACTCCAAGTTTTACCCTGCTCTCAATCTTCTGTCTGGGGAGTGCTGCCTGCATCATTCCCAACTATAAGGTTGGCACTGCTCTTACCTTATTTCATCCAGCACAGCGGAAGGAGTTCCGTTGACCGTACCCAGTCATATTACCCTTCCAAATCTTCATATCTAGCCTACTTCATATACCCAGTACAATGGCCCAGACTGCTACACACCACCTTCACTGTTCCCAGACTCCAAGCACGGCCCAGGTGGTAGAGCCTTTATTCTCAGACACGTTGAATCATCTGGACCCTAGCCCCAGTCACATAATACACAACCTCCAGGCTTAACCCAAGTCATACTGCATAAAGTCTAAGTCATCTCAAGACCAAACCAGCCTACACCATATTAGTGTGCATTTTGTTTATCATAAAGATGTATTTTCCCTGTTCCCTCCTCTTACCTCAACTGAAATCAATTACACATGAGCAATAATACCAAAAAAATAAATTTTCCACTCAAAATGGGCAACTTAATATCTCAAATAGGACAAAAACAATGAAAAGAAGTTCACAATTTTGAGGTCTTATGGCTAATACACGCACAGTGTAAAGAGACATGACAGTATATCTCCTGCAAATCCACTGTCAGAAATAAATGTCCTCCAATGAGACATTTTGGCAAGAGAAGCGTCTTCAGACCTGAGTTATCATTAGACTTATATATTTTAAACTTATTAGGGATGCTTAGAAATTTTGTTATCGTGTCTAACACTGTCATAGCTATATTGTAACCGAACAAGAAAACACTTAACTAGAAATATATCCCAGTTGGTAAAATATTTGCCTATGAAGCATGAAGACCTTGGCTTTATCCTTAGAACACATATTAAACAAGCAAAAACAACAATAAAAAGGCTTGCATGAGTACCCCCAGAACTCATATCTCTAGCTGCATATTTAGCAGAAGATGGCCTAGCCGGACATCACTGGGACGAGAGGCCCCTAGGTCTTGCAAACATTATATGCCCCAGTACAGAGGAATGCCAGGGCCAAGAAGCAGGAGTGGGTGGGTAGGGGAGCAGGGCAGAGGGAGGGTATAGGGAACTTTTGGGACAGCATTTGAAATGTATATAAAGAAAATATCTAATAAAAAAATAAGTTAAAAAAATTTAAAAAAAAACAATTCCACCACTGAGAAGACATCTGCAGGTACATGATATTTGTTTTTTCATTCTTTAGGAAAAATATTAAAACTCCTAATAATATGCTAAATAAATATATAGCTATAGTCTTTATCTTAGTCTACTCTCAGTAGTCGCTCAAGCTAATTAACTTGAAATTTTGGTTATAAAACTCACTATCAGGTGTTCCTAAAATAAACTTACTTGATCATTACTGATGATATTGTGTTTTTTTTTATAATCTATCAAAACACTAAGAATATTTGTGCTATTTGAGTAAGAACATGTAAGCTACTTTTAATTTGTGAAGTAATGACAAAGATTCACATAATGCAGGTATGGCATAGTGCAAGGGCTTGCTCACTACTCTATGGAAGGGGTGTGATTTTTTTTTCTCTAGTTTAGACAGCTGAGTGTATAAAGGATAAACCTAGGGTGGAAATATGCTGTATGCATGTGAGACTCTGCAGAGTGGTTTATTCAACACGATGAGGTTTTTGATGAGGGCAATAAATAAATCTCTTCACCTCTCATCTTCAGAAGATAACTGTGGTGCTTGTAGAAATGACTTCAATAATTGTTTCCAGACATTCCTGCTTCTTAGCAGCACCTTGAATATTATTCCTCATGGAACTTTGGCAATTAAAAACCATCATGTGAAATTTCTATCGTTTTTCACCAAAAGAACAGAAATAAATAACAGAAATAAATCAGAAATCACATGCAACATAGTCAAACTGAAGGACTTCGTAGATGATCCACAATAAGAGTGTATATGTGCCATTTGTCTTTCTGGATCTGTGTTTTAACACTGAATATATTATTTTACAGTTCTCTGTGTAAATTTCATACAAATTTTATAAGTTGATTGTTTTTGGATAATTGGATATTCATCTATCATTTTGGATGAGTATAGTCTTTTGTATACATATGTATGTGCATGTAAGTATATTCTTATATTTTTCTTAATTCATTGATTAATACATGTCTGTCTGGGCAGTGGTGCTGCACACCTTTAATCCCAGCACTTGGGAGTCAGAGCAGGTGGATTTCTGAGATCGAGGCCAGCCTGGTCTACAAAGTGAGTTCCAGGACAGCCAGGGCTATACAGAGAAACCATGTCTCGTAAAAAACAAAACAAAACAAAAAATAACGACAACAAAACAAAACAAAAAACCCATGTCTGTCTGCATCCAATTTCTAACTATTGAGACTAGAGATGCAATGACATGCTTTAGCAAGTATTTCTGTTATAGGAAATTGAGTCCTTTGAGCATATGTCCAAAGGTAATATAAATGAGTCATATGGTAGATCTATTTCCAGTTTTTTTTTTATGAATTTCATGATTTCCATATTGGCTGCAACAGTGAACACAGGTTTTTCTTTCTCTAATTCTTTGACATTGTCTGTTGTCACTTGACTACTTGATTGTACTCATACTAACAGGTGTGAAATGAAATCTGGAAGTAGCTTTAATTTGCATTACTGTGATTTCTGAAAATGTCAATCACTTTTTAAATCTTTTTTGTACCCATGTTTTTTTTTTCCTAAGAACTCTTTGCTTAGATCCATAGTCCAGTTTTCAGTTAGGTCATTTGCTTTCCTGACTCTTTGTTTTCTGATCTCTCTTTATATTCTGAATATTAATCCTCCATCAAATGTATAGCCGACAGCCATTTTCTCCCATTTTGGTAACTTCTTTACATGAATGATTGTTTCATTTGCTGTTAGAAAGCTTTTTAATTTTATGATATTCTATTTGTTTCTTGTTGGCCCTTATTAGTGAGGAAATGAAACTCTACACAGAAAATCATTTTCAGCAATTGTGTCTTACAGGGAACTGTCATGATTTTCTTCTGGAAGTTTCAGTGTTTCATTCTCAGGTGTTTGCTCCACTCTCAGATGATTTTTTTGTATTAAAGTTCATTGGAGATACTAATTTTTTATTTTATGTGTAAGCAAGTTTTGTCTGCATTTATGTCAAAGCAGCACATTTATACAGTGTTCAAGGAAGCCAGAAAGCAAGTCAAATCTTCTGGCCTGGAATTACACATGGTTTTAGCCACCATGTGGGAGCTGGAAATGAAATCTGGCTTGTTTGGAAAAGAAGCAACTTCCCTTAGATGCTGAGCTATTTTTCTTGACTCTTGAAATTAATTTTCTGTAAGGTGATAAATATTTTCCTACATGTTGAAACCCAGTTTTTCTATCATCATTTGTTGAAAATGCCATCTTTCTTCCAGTCTATAGTTTTCCTAAAACAATATGCTTCTTGCTATATTCTAAATACCAATCGTTTTACCCACAAATCAGTGTAGCTCTCACCCATAACCAAAGTATCTTTCTTTTTCAATAGATGTAAACAAATTCAAAGATCTATAAATGATTAAAATTCAAAGACTAAGCTCCAGAGGGTGATTAATTCCAGCTGATACATCTATAACATAACTCCTAAACATATGGTTTTGGGAAAGCCTCAAAAGGGGGAACAAAAATATTTTAAGAATCAGTAGATCAAGATGCCTCCTATGACATTTTGCCTTTTGAAAGGATCCCTGTATACAATAGACCTCAATAACATAGTTGTCAAAAATGACCTGAAGAATGATCTCTCCAGTTCACATTCCAAAGAGGATAAGATAAAATTATGGAGGTCCCAAAGCTATATGAAGAGCTACAGGCAGTCAATGATGGCTAAGAAAGGTAAAATCATATTGATCATGTCCTCACAATCTAATCTAAGCAACACAAGTACATTAGCATCCTTAAGTGAACTTAGTATTGAATAAAATATAAGATATCATATCTTCATTGTACATATATGTATACTATACTATAAATTGATAGATAACATATATAATATATTATTATGAAATAGATCTGTTACCATGTGTTATCAAGAATATTAATCATGCATCAGCAATCATACACACACACACACACACACACACACAAGTTAAGAATACCAGAGGAAGTGGAGTAAGGAATAAAAGGAAAAGTGATTAAAATCATGTAATACACAGTACTTGTTCATGGAAATAACAAATAAATATGTATATATTTAAACATTAGATACAATGTTTAAAAATGCTTCTTTGTTGGCATAAAATTAATATAGAACAGTATGTCCTTGTCTTATTTATCATAATGAAACAGTTTTGTTCAAGTATGTGCACATGTGGTAGTTTAATTACTGGCTTTCTGTAGGTCACTGAATTTTACTTATAAATGGAGGAAACATTGTACTATTTCTAGGAATACAGAGGTTGGAGAACTGTTCATAACTGTCTAGTACACATTATATTTACATGCAGATATTATACTTCTATTTACTTTGAACTTGACAATTATAAAATGAAAGAAAATATTATTTTAGAATAAATCTGTCTCTATAAGAGCATACACATATACAAGTGTCTACATGCAAATGAAGTTTTACATTAAAAATACATAAAAAAAATTATGTCAAATCCAACTTCCTCATGAGAATGTTACCTTAGATATAGGAAAAAATAACCATTAACAAATGTCTCAAGAACTGAAGTTAATTCTCAATTATGAATTCAATTACTGAATAATCCAATGTTCAATTTTAAATAATAATTCTGGTGACTTTTAATAATTAGAAATATAATTAAAGGAAATAATTCAACTCACATCAATATCTAATAAGTCTCTGGGTATGAATTTTTCTCTTTTGCTTATAGTCTTAAGTAAAAGTACAAAATAAAAACTATCTGTTAAATTTGTTCCTACATTTTATAAGATTTGTGTGTCTAAGCATTTGTCACCTTTCCTCATGCCAACTCAAATACATTTATTTATATATGACTTCAAATGACAATTTCTTCCTGATAGTGTGTGAAGCAAAGTAATAAAATGGGTTTTAAAATGATATTTATAGCAGGTAAATATCATAAAATCATGCCTACTAGCAGATTTGGTATGTTTTCCCATGTGATTAAAAATAAAATATAAAATTAATAATAATAGTCATTAATAGTAATAATATAACCATCTGCCTCTTTAGCAATATCACCTTTTCACCACCATTGACACCATCAGTCTAAGCAAACCTCACATTCTTCTGTCACTGAAATTCCATCAGTAATATCTACTGAGAAGCAGGTGAAACAAAATATGCTTTGACTGTCCAATGAAAAGAATTGTCACTGGATATCAGTAAGCAAATTATAGCTTTTGAATAACTTAGCACCTTATGTGCTACTAGGCTCATTTTGTGTTTAATTGACAGCCAATGAATGGCTCAGTAGTACTATGAATTGTCTTTTTTCAATCAACTCTGCTGACAACTGAGTTATACCTATGTGATAACTCTAACAAAGAGAGTCCAATCTGTCTCTGCTGACACTTGGTCTTATTCAAGTTTTAATTATTATTACAGTGACAAATTTTCATAAAATTTAATTGCATAATAGCCTTATGCTACAAAAATGTTATATAAATTTTAATGTACAAGTTTTACAGTGACACTGAATGACTGTAATGATGCATGTATTAATATATTGTTTTTATAGGATTTTTCATTTTAGAGATATTTTACAGAATTCCTGTTACATTATTTTAACACTTCTGTATAAAAGGAATTTAGTTATTAGTATAAATTTAAACAGATTATTTCCTTACACTATTCTTGGGCATATACTCAAAGGAATTTATGTTTTAATAAAGAGATACTTGTTCATCCATGTTCTTTCATGCTCTATTAATAATGGATAGAAATTGGAAATGATCCAGATGTCAATCATCTGATACATGGATAGTGAAAATGGGATACATGGACACAGTACAACACAATATATAAAAACAAGGAACTTAAGTGGAGTAACCGTATAACTGGGGAGACAATGCTACATCTACACTTCTTATGCTACAAGGAAAATCCCAGTACTAAGGATAGGTCACACCTTGTTGAATCACTGCCCAAAAGAGTCCCACAGCACTTTCTAATATAACATGCCTTTGTCAAGGTTATTGGTTCCCCTCAATAGTTTGATAGTAAGGTACTTTTGTACAAAAAAAATAATTACTACTAATATCAAACATGAAGAAATCAAACTAATATCCAACTAGAAGCTTCATTCCTTCTGATCACGTTCTATGGTGCTCCCTCAGAGGAGATCACACAAACTCCTTAGCATGTATCTACTAGTACATGAAAACATATAAAAACTAAATACAGACTGAAAAAGTTGTACTCATTACACACACACATACACACACACATACACACACACACATACACACACACACACACACACACACACACATGAATGATAGATGGAAGTTAACTAGAGTCAAATGCATATAGGTGTCATAAATTTGAAAAGAATCAAGAAAGGGTAGGAGGGAGAGATTTTAGGGAGTAAAGGGAAGTGGTAAATAATATAAATATAATCTCAAAAATAAAAGAAATATTTTAAAAATTAAACCTCAATAAAACATAAAATATAAATATAAAGTATACCTTTATTTTATTTCCAGATCACTTTATAAATATCTAATATAAAAATTGACTTTATTTGTAAATCAGTATACAAAATAACAAGGTTCATGAGGGCATTCTATGAGGGTGCTTCCCCCAACCACCCTCTCACTCCCTTCTCCATGCCCTGACATTTCCCTACACTGGGGCATCAAGCCTTCACAAGACCAAGGGCCTCTCTTCCCACTGATACACGACAAGGTTACATATGCAGATGGAGCCATGAGTTGCTCCATGTGTACTCTTTGGTTGGTGGTTTAGTCACTGGGAACTCTGGGGCGGGGGGGGTGGTTGGTTGATACTGTTGTTCTTCCTAAGGGATTGCAAACCCCTTCAGCTCCTTCAGTACTTTCTCTAACTCCTCCATTGAGGATCCCATGCTCAGTCCAATGGCTGGCTGCGAGCATTCACCTCTGTATGTCTTCAGACACACCAGATGAGGATATTCTATCCCATTATGGATGGTTGTGAGCCACCATATGGTTGCTGGGAATTGAACACAGGACCTCATGAAGTCAGTGCTCTTAACCACTGAGCCATCTCTCCGTAGTACAGCATCTTACTCTGCCTTGAACAACACTTTGGAAAGTAGCTACTTTATAACTTTGTTAAAGGAAAGGACTTCTTTTCATTGGCACATTCCAGAACCCTATGCAACTCTGAATGACAAGAACAAATGGTTAGTAGGGATTCGATAATGCTAAGGGAAACAGTGACTTCAGAAGTTGCTTCTTGCCACTGTCTCACCTTTTCTTTATTTTGCCCCATGAAGCTATTTTCTTTAGAGCTGTAGATCTTTCTGAAATATTGTATTTACCTTTCCTGCTTCTTATTATCTGATTTTATATCAATTTGTACATGTCTAATGTTGTGCCTCAAAACAACAACCAACTAAACAAAAAAAGCCATCTCTTTTCTTTCTTTTTTTCCCACTCAGTCCCTAGTGCAGTGTACAAACTTTTATTTAATAACAATGTCTTTTTAGCTTTCAAATCTTGTGTCTCTTCTCCCCTTGCTATACATGGTGGAAATTTATTGGAGTGATGTCTAGAACACATGAGACATTGACAGTGCAGCTACATTTCTTGTCTGTTAAAATAATAATTATCCCACAGTCCAGTGGTATAAGATGGGTTGAGGAAGAGATAATGCTTTCATTTAGCCTAAGTTATTTAAAATACAATGAAAACAATTTTAGTTGTAAGAATGTCTTAGGGGCTGACCATTGGATATTGGAGCTGAAACGAAAGGATGGACCATCTAGAGACTGCCATATCCAGGGATCCATCCCATAATCAGCCTCCAAACGCTGACACCATTGCATACCCTAGCAAGATTTTGCTGAAAGGACCCTGATATAGCTGTCTCTTGTGAGATTATGCCAGGGCCTAGCAAACACGGAAGTGAATACTCACAGTTAGCTATTGGATGGATCACAGGGCCCCCAATGGAGGAGCTAGAGAAAGTACCCAAGGAGCTAAAGGGATCTGTAACCCTATAGGTGGAACAAAACTATGAACTAACCAGTACCTCCAGGAGCTGGTGTCTCTAGCTGCATATGTATCAGAAGATGACCTAATAGGCCATCAGTGGAAACAGAGGCCCATTGGTCGTGCAAACTTTATATGCCTCAGTATAGGGGAACGCCAGGGCCAAGAAGTGGGAGTGGGTGGGTAGAGGAGTGGGATGGGAGGGTATGGGGGACTTTTGGGATAGTACTGGAAATGTAAATGAAGAAAATACCTAATTTTAAAAAAAGAAAAAAAAAGAAATGTATTATGGTAATCTCGGAAAGGTATTGAAAAGTTGAAAAGGCTAGGAAATTCACTGTGATAAAAATGACTGGCTAGCATATGAATAATGTAGTTAGGCAATAATACACAGGTAACTTCTAGTTTACATTCATTTATAGTAATTCTAAGTTGCATTAGATTTTTTTTTTTTTTTTTTTTTTTTTTTTTTTTTTTTTTTTTTTTTTTTTGGTTTTTCGAGACAGGGTTTCTCTGTGTAGCCCTGGCTGTCCTGGCACTCACTTTGTAGACCAGGCTGGCCTCAAACTCAGAAATCCACCTGCCTCTGCCTCTGCATTGGATTCTTAACAAAAGAAGTTATAATAAGGAAAAAAAAACTTGTTCAATCCATTTGCCTAAGAATTTCGTGAATTCATTGTTTTTACCACATTGTCAGTATCCATTCCTCTGTTGAAGGACATCTAGGTTCTTTCCAGCTTCTGGCTATAAATAAGGCTGTTATGAACATAGTGAAGCAAGTGTCCTTATAACATGTTGGAGCATTTTCTGGATATATGCCCAGGAGTGGTATAGCTGGGTCCTCCGGTAGTACTATGTCCAATTTTCTGAGGAACTGCCAAACTGATTTCCAGAGTGGTTGTACCAGCTTGGAATCCCACCAACAATGGAGGAGTGTTCCTCTTTCTCCACATCCTCACCAGCATCTGCTCTCACCTGAGTTTTTGGTTTTAGCCATTCTGACTGGTTTGAGGTATAGTGTTATGGTTGTTTTGATTTGCTTTTCCCTAGTAACTAAAGGTGTTGAGCATTTCTTTAGGTGTTTATTAGTCATTCGGTATCCCTTGGTTGAGAATTCTTTGTTTATCTCTGCACCCCATATTCAATAGGGTCATTTGTTTCTCTGGAATCTAACTTCTTGAGTTCTTTGTATATATTGGATATAAGCCCTCTATCAGATATAGGCTTGGTAAAGATATTTTCCCAATTTGTTGGCTGCTGTTTTGTCCTATTGGCAATATCCTTTGCCTTACAGAAGCTTTGTAATTTTATGAGGTCCCATTTGTCAATTCTAGTTATTAGAGCATAAGGTATTGGTGTTCTGTTCAGGAAATTTTCCCCTGTGACCATGTGCTTGAGGCTCTTCCTCACTTTATTTTCTATTAGTTGAGGTAACCCAATCACAAAAGAACACACATATACATTCACTGATAAGTGGATATTAGCCTAGAAGCTGAGAATACCCAAGATACAACTCATAGACCAAATGAAGCTTATGAAGAAGTAAGACTGAAGTATGAATACTTCAGTCCTTCTTAGAAAGGGGAACAAAATACCCATGGAAGGAGATACAGAGACAAAATGTGGAGCTGAGACTGAATGAAAGACCATCCAGAGACTGCCCCACCTGGGGATGCATCCTATATATATTCACCAAACCCAGACACTATTGTGGATGCCAAGAAATGCTTGCTGACAGAAGCCTGATATAGCTGTCTCCTGAGAGGCTCTTCTAGTGCTCGACAAATCCAGAGGTGGATGCTCTCAGTCGTCAATTGGACTGAGCACAAGTTCCCCAATGGAGGATCTAGAGAAAGGACCAAAGGAGCTGAAGGAGCTTGCAACCCAATAGAAGGAACAATATGAACAAACAATATTTCAGAGCTTCTAGGGACTAAACTACCAACCAAAGAATACACATGGAAGGACCCATCACTCCAGCTTCATATGTAGCAGAGGATGGCCTTATTGGACATCAGTGAGAGGAGAGGCGCTTGGTCCTGAGAAGGCTCAATACCCCAGTGTAGTTGAATCTGAAGACACAAAAAAGGAGTGGGTGGGTTGGTGAATACAGGGAGGGAAGATGGGATAGGAGGTTTTTGGAAGGGAAACCAGGAAAGGAGACATTTGAAATATAAATAAAGAAAATAACTAATTAAATATAGGACAAAGTCTTGGCTTAGAGGAGTATTGAATGCAAATGTGTGTGTGTGTGTGTGTGTGTGTGTGTGTGTGTGTGTGTGTGTGTGTGTGTGTGTGAGAGAGAGAGAGAGGGGGGGGTAGGGGAATTTTCAGGCTCTGTTCAGTGTTAAATATTACTATAAATGCATTGATTACAAGGGTTGTTTGTTTAAAGTAGTGTTTTTATTTCATGAAAGTTGATATTATTGCCTCAAGATAGCCTCATTTGATATCTCTTATTATTCCAGGACCTTTGTTTTGAACAAGTCGCTACTTGCTCAATGTACCTTATATTTTTATTCTGACTTAACTTTCACAAGGTAAATCTTGCAGTATTTCGAGTGAGTTTCAAAATGCATTCAATGATACAGGAAATGTATCATTAACAATAAAAATTTGAATTCATGGAAGTGTTTTCCTCTTTAACAGATACATGTAGATTATTTTTGAAATGACTAGTATGTACAACAAAAAGCCAGATGAAGAGAAAATACTGTCTGCTAAATGATTCCAATCAAAACAAGCTTTTGTATAACTTCATTCACTCTGTTATAAATGTTTGTGTTTAGATAGTTTTTTAGAGTTTAAACTAAAATTAAAATTAGGACACAAACAAAATCTTATTAATCTCTAATGAAGTTGGTATAAAATAAAATTGTGACCATGCCATCATAGTTAACTAAAATAGAGAACAGTGAAAATTTATTATATTTTATGATGGGATTATACTATGTTAACCCTTTCTGGCCTCAGTGGGACTGGAAGTCCCAGAGTGGGTGAATACCTGGGTGAGTGCTCACTTGCACCCAGAGTGGGAGAGGAGAAGGAAAGGGGAATTGGTTAGGATTGTGGTAGTGGTGACTAAAAAGGGGACAGTGAGCATGCTGTAAAGAGATTAGCTAAAAAAGAAAAAGAAAACAATATTACTATCTAAAATATTTGATTGGTACAAATAACGTGTTTGATTGCAACAGCAAGTAAGACTTAATGAATTCTATCATTTACAGTAGTAGAATAACTTTTTACCCTTCTTTAGTTTTTGCATTGATAAAATTATGAATATTCCTCTAATGCGATATTAATTTAGGTGACTGCGCCATGCATTGTAAAAAGAATACAGTCTTCCTTTCTTTAATCTGATTTTTACTCTTGTATTGTAGTCTCTTAAGTGTGTTATGTAGCTTGTCCACTGCAATAACAAATAAGAAGATACAAATAATAAATGATATGCTTTTACATTGCATTTTACTGATTTTAGTATTCTGTATTATTTTATTGATTAATTCTGTTATTTAACAATTTGATGACTTTGTATATTGTATTCTGATTAGCCTCTCCCTATTCTCTTAAATCTACCCTTTTGAACTCCATATCATTTTTTTTTCAATATTTTCCAGTATCATGGCATTTGGTTTTGTTTCCCAATTCATTTAGTTTTTTTCTAGAATATCTCAGTGAACATTTTTGTAATGCTTTTTATGTAACACTGCTCCTCTTAGGTTTATGATCGATGGAACTATTTGAGGACAAGTTGTGTTTCTTATTGGAGGGTTATCAATCACTAGGGTGTGCTTTGAGGTTTAAAAAGCCCATATCACTCCCATTCTCTCTCTCTCTCTCTCTCTCTCTCTCTCTCTCTCTCTCTCTCTCTCTCTCTCTCTCTCTCTCTTTCTGCAAGTAACTGACTATCGGCTCTAGCATCATGCCTGCCACTTGTTCCTGTGCTATGCTCCCTGCCACTATGTTCATGAACTCTAATCATGAACTCTAATAACCCTCTGGATCAAGTTCCTAAATTAAGTGTTTCATATTACAAGTTGCCTTGGTCATGGTATCTCTTTATAGCAATAGAAACATATCTAAGATGATTTGATTGGAATTATTTGTTGGAGCCTACTGAGTTTGGCATTGAGTATACATAAAAAACACTTATTTCCTCTCCTTGGATCTATTAGTAACAAGCAGTTAAGCAGTGAGGTGTTGGTCCTCTAGAGCCTCTTTCCCATTCATGCCTGACTGGCGATGGGTTTATTTTTGTATACACCCAGATCTCTTGTGAGTTCTTGGTTCCAAAAGCTCTGGCTTGAACAGAAGATGGCATTTTGAGCACTTTCATTCTGCCTTCTCTTCTGAAATGTTCCCTGAAAATAAGTGGGAATAAATAAGTTCCTTACTTAAGGCAGAGCCTATAGAAGTCACTTGTTCATGGCACTTTTTTGCAGCCAGGAGTCTCTGCACTCACTGCAGAGTCGTTTTTGATTAAAGCTAAAAGCAGCATATGTTGAAAACTGTTCACCTAATATATAGAAAAGAGTTTGGTGCTATGTCAGTTTGCTAATCAACAGTACTGGGCTGCCACCCTGGATCCTATTATGTTCCTGCTGTGGGTTCTTAATCTGGTTTGCATGCTAGGCAGGGATTCCTTTCTATGAAGCTCTACTCAGATATAATCAACAATTGCTTATCCCTGTAACTGTGTTGCTATTTTTGCAAAATAAATTATTACATCTGGCTTGGCATCTTTGAGGACTATGAAATGTAACTAGCACAAAAAATCAGATTCAAATTCATGTCTCTGCATGATGTATCCAAAGTGTTTGATGTCTCCAGCCATAGTATCTTCTTGTCTGGTTTGTTTGTTTGTTTGCTTGCTTGTTTGCACAATGAGGAAAATGGACAATCACCTGTAATATTAGGGAAACCTCTGGAGATGCCCTAGTTAGTGACTAACAATGAGGTATCTTACCCTTCAAAGCAAATTTTATTTAATAACTCATGGTTTCTAGGAACAGTTTTATACTCCATGAAAAATAAAATAAAATAAAATAAAATGAAATAAAATAAAATAAAAACCTCTCTTCAGTTATTTTTAAGATGACATATATTTATTCCTTTTATTTTGGTTGTTCCAGCCCCATTCATTTATTCTTCCACTACAACTCCTCCCTGCTTAAGTCTCTCAAGCATTCCAGTTCACTGTGTTCCTCCATGGTCTCTGCTTCAATTCTTACCTCAGGCCTCCTTCCTTTAGCAATTGATTGGACTTTGCTCCCTGCTGAGCTATGTGAGAGTTGTAATATAAAATAAATCCTCCTCCCTGCACTGCAAAAACATTAACCTGGAGAATTATGTCACACGACAAAGCAGCACAAAGTCACACCCCTTATGAAGGGAGCTCACGAGGAGGATCATCAAACGTTCTCCTTCAACTTTCCTATTCACTCCAACCTCTAGCCTTTGTATGGGATGATCTCACTACATTCAGGTAATGACATACATCATGCTCTCATATAGAAATATTCTCATTGACCCAAGGTATGCTTTATCATATTCCTAATGCGACTGACATATGAAACTAACAGCATATTATCCCATGCAATTTTCTTCTATTATTGTTCGACCGTTTGAATATTTAATTTGTTCTAAAAGTACATTTCACATATGTGCAATTTTTCATAGCATATGTCATTCTTCACTTTCAGCATTTATTGCCACTGCTTAGCAATCAGATCACTTAAAATGTGTGATGTACAGAATAAAAGAGCCCATTAAAGTAGGAAAAAAATCTTACCAGTTTTTGGTATACATACTTTAGTTTCAAGTGATTTCTAGGAATTTGGATGATTATTGGTACTTTTACTTGTGTATAATAGGTTGCTATTATTCCATAACAATATGTTATATCCTTTATTTGCATTAGAGACCATCACTTCATTAGTCCAAACAAATAACTTATTTAGAAAAGACAATAATATATGGTCTTGGGAGAGAGCTTAGGCAGAAAAGGTCAAAGACCTGAGTTTGACCTCATAACTTCTGTATAAAAGGAGTGCATAGAGGAGCAGATATACCTGCATACCCTGCGCTGATGAGCAAGTGACAAAAAGGACACCTAAGCCTCACAGACTGCCATTTAAACTGGCTTAGAATGATTCTGGTTAAGTAAAATAAAAAAAAAATGTAAGGTAGAAATCAATTAAAAAAGTAGTTTCTGCCCTTCTATGGTCCTTACACAGGAACACACACTTACAAGCACACACTTGTACATACACAAATAGAAGTAGAATAAGGTGCTAGTAAAGATGTGCTTTTAGCTCCATCTTTTTTCTTTTCCTTCCTTCCTTCCTTCCTTCCTTCCTTCCTTCCTTCCTTCCTTCCTTCCTTCCTTCCTTCCTTCCTTCCTCCCTCCCTCCCTCCCTCCCTCCCTCCCTCCCTCTTTCTTTCTTTCTTTCTTTCTTTCTTTCTTTCTTTCTTTCTTTCTTTCTTTCTTTCTTTCTTTCCTTTTTTTTCTCAGAAGTTATTGTCCTGCACTCTCTGTTGTCCACTATCTGAAACTTACAATTGATACTGAATTTGGTTTTATATCATTTGAAAGAAGACCATGAATACAATCCTCATTACACCATCCATCTGGAAGAAGGAAAAACAAGGACAAAAGCTGTATAAAAACTGATGAATCATTTGGGTTTTTTGACGTCTTGACTTCTTTATATATTTTGGATATTAGCCCTTTATCAGATGTGGGGTTAGTGAATATGTTTTACCATTCTGTAGGTTGCTGATTTGTCCTATTGATGGTGTCTTTTGTTTTATTGAAGCTGTCCAGTTTCATGAGGTCACATTTATCAATTCATTATATTAGAGCTTGAGCCATTGGAGTTCTGTTTAAGAAATTCCTCAATCTCTCCCCTCTCTCGCCATACCAATGAGTTCGAGGCTCTTTTCACTTTCTTTTCTTTTCAATTCAGTGTATCTGCTTTTATGTTGAGGTCCTTGATCCACTTGGATTTGAGCTTTGTACAAGGTGATAAATATGTTTTTTTTTCAATTTTCTACATACACACCACCAGTTAGACCAGTACCATTTATTGAAGATGCTTCTTTTTCCACTGTATGGTTTTGGCTTCTTTGTCAAAGATCAAATGTCCATAGCTGTGTGGGTTTATTTCTGTGTATTCAATTACATTCCATTTATCTATCCATCTATCTCTATACCAGTACCATCCTGTTTTTATGACTATTTCTCATAAATAAATAAATAAATAAATAAATAAATAAATAAATAAATAAATAAAGCACAGCTTGAGATCAGGGAAGGTGATTCCTCCAGAAGTTATTTTAATGTTAAGAGTTGTATTCACTATCCTAGAGGTTGTTTTTTTGTTTGGTTGGTTGGTTGGTTTTTTTGTTGTTGTTGTTTTTGTTTTCCATATGAAATTGGGAATTGCTCTTTCCATGGCTGTGAAGAACTGTGTTGGAATCTTGAATCTACAGATCGCTTCTGGTAGGATGGTTGTTTTCACTATGTTAATCCCACCAATCCATGAGCATCGGAGATCTTTTCATCTTCTGAGGTCTTTGATTCCCCCCACACCACAGGGATTTGAACTTTTTGTCATACAGATCTTTCACTTGCTTGCTAACAGTTACTGGAGAACACAACTAAACAGAGAAGTCACAACAGAGGAATCACAAAAAGGCATTTTTAAAAAAGCATTTTTTTAAAAAAGTCCTTATTCATCAGGGAAGTAAAAATCAAAACACTGAGATTATATCTTACACCAATCAGATAAAAACCTCAGGTGATAGCACATGATGGAGAGGATGCAGAGAAAGAGGAACACTCCTCCATTGCTGGTGGGATTGCAAACTGGTACAACCACGCTGGAAATCAATCTAGCATTTCCTCAGAAAATTGGAAATAAATATACCTGAAGACTCAGCAATAGCACTCTTTGGCATATACCCAAAATATGCCCCACCAAACCAGGAAGACTTGTGCTCCACTGTGTTCATAACAGTCTTATTTGTAATAGCCAGGATCTAGAAACAACGAGGATATCCCTAAATAGAAGAATGGTTACAGAAAATGTAATCCATTTACACAATGGAATACTATTAAAATTGATGACTTCACCAGTTTTTCAGGCAAATGGATGGAACTAAAAAATATCCTGAGTAAGGTAGCCCAAACCCAAAAGGGCATACATAGCATGAACTCATTAATAAGTGTATATTAGCCAAAAAGTACAGAATACTTAGGATACAACCCACAGAATTTAAGAACTTTAACAAGCAGAGAGGCCAAATGAGGATGCTTCAGACCTACTTTGTATGGGGAAGAAAACAATCATAAGAAGCAGGGGAAGGTAGGGATTTAAGCGGCAGAGGGGTGACAGAGAGGAAAAGAGGAAAGAAAGGTAGTAGTGAAGCCCAAAGGGCCAGCAGAATGAATGGAAATATTAATCCTCAGAAGATGTGAGATGGGAGACCCTCTAGAAAATATCAGAGGCCTGGGGGTTGAGAGACTCTTAGGACTCAGTGGGAGTGACCTTAGACAAAATGTCCAACAGTGGGGAGAGGGAACTCAAAGAGTCCACCTCCAGTAGATAGACAGGGCCTCAAGAGGACGGATGATGTTATCAACCCACCTTCAAAATTTCTGACCCATAATTGTTCCTGACTATAAGAACTCTAAAATAGAGCAGAGACTAAGGGAAGGGTGGTCCAGTGGCTGGCCCAATTGGGGATCCACCTTATGGGGAGACACTAAGGCCTGACACTATTATTTATTTACAGACAGGAGCCTAGCACGACTGTCCTTCTAGAGGCCCAATAAGCAGCTGACTGACACAGAAGCAGACACTTATACTGAACCATTGGATTTAAGTCAGGGACCCTCATGGTTGAATTAAGGGAAGGATGGAGGAAGCAGAAGAGGAGGGTAACCCCATAGCAAGACCTCAACTAACCTGGACCCTTGGGAGCTTCTAGACACTGAGACACCATCAGGTAGCATACAGGAGCTGTTCTGAAGCACTGGACAAATAAATATACAGCAGAGGATTTTCTGGTCTGGTCTCAGTGGGAGAAGGTGAGCTGAATCCTCAAGCGAGTTGAGGTCCCAGAGGAAGTTGGAGCCCTGTTGATGGAGGAGCATCCTCTTGGGGACAGGGGTCGGCGGAAGAAATGGGATGAGGGACTGGGTGGGTGGGGGACGAGGATGTGGGGACATCAGCTGGATTATAAATAAAAAAACAATAAAATTGCTTTATAAAGATAGACAAAAATAAAAATATATTGATGGATAATCAAAAGGCAATTTCACAGAAAGAACTACTGTCAATAATAAAGAGGAACAATCCATTCTGATAAAAGAACCAATCAATCTAAATCATTAAGTAATATGAAGTATGTCTTGTCTTAATGAATTTTTATAATATATGGAGAAAATAAAACACCCGTAAAATAAACTAAAAGTGTTTAAATATTTTCAGACCAAGTTTTGTGGAATGTGTGAATAAATATGTCCTTATCAGTAAATGTATGAGAGAATTGTATGAAACAGAAGTAAGTGTTTATATTAGCAATTAATTCCTTTTTTAAATATCTGATTTTGCAAATGGTGAACCTGTGAACATATATCAGTAAGGGATGAATGTTGTGCTGATTTCTTTCTCAGGCTATTTATTGTTTGATAAAAGAGGGCTACTAAACTTTTTTTAAAGTTAATTTTGTATCCAGCTACTTTGCTTAAGATGTAGAAGTTCCTTTATAGAATTTTTCACTTCACTTATTCGTGCTATTATATCATCTACAAATTGCGATATTTTTACTTCTTCCTTTCTAATGTCTATCCCCATGATCTCCTTTATTTGTCTTATTTCTCTGGCTGTAATTTCATGTATTATATTAAAGAGATACAGTGAGAATGGAAAGATTTACCTTGTTCCCAAATTTAGTGGAACTGATTTAAGTTTCTCTTCCATTAATTTGATGTTAGTTTTTGGCTTGCTGTATAGTGCTTTTATTATTGTAAGGTATCCAGCTGGTATCCCTGATCTCTCCAAGACTTTTAACTTGAAGGCAAGTTGGGTTTTGTCAAAGGCTTTTTCAGCATCTAATGAGATGATCATGTGTTTTTTTTTTCTCTTTCAGTTTGTTTACATTGTGGATTATCCTGATGAATTGCTATATACAGAACCACCCTTCCATCTTTGGGATGAGGCTTATTTGATCATTGTGGATAATGTCTTTAATGTGCTCTTGGATTCAGTTTGCAAGCATTTATTGAATAATTTTGCATGGATGATCTTAAAGAAAATTTATCTGAAATTCTTTCATTGTTGAGTCTTTGTGTCATTTAGGTATTATGGTAACTGGGACCTCATAGAATGAGTTTGCAATATTCCTTCTGTTTGTATATTGTGTAAGTGTTTAAATATTGGTATTAGCTCTTTGGAACTCTGGCAGAATTCTGCACAAAATCATTTGGTCTTGGACTTTCTTTGGTTGGGAGACTTAAAAAAAAAAAAACTTAAGGAGGGTTTATTTTAACTCAGAGTTAGAAGATATTGTCCATCAGGGTAGGGTAGGCACGGGATCAGGATCATCGACTGGCCTCACATCAGAGATGGATGTTGGTGTCCAGCTCACTTTCTCTTTTCTTCCCTTTTTATTTGGTCCAGGACTCTGACTCATGAGATGGTGCTGCCCACATTCAAAATGGGTCTTCCCTTCTTAGGTAAACTTCTCTGGAAATGTGTTCATACACAGAGGTGTGTCTCCTATGTGATCCCAAAGGTTGGGAGACTTTTAATGATTCCTTTTATTTCCTTAGGGGTTAGAGGAGTAGTAGAACTTCATGATATCTGAATTATCTTGAAATTTTAGTCTATTTATAATCAGCTGTGTATCAGTTTTACTTAATACAGTAACTGAAAAGTTACTAGAAATTTCTTAGGTACACATTTCTTAGGAAGACAATGTATGCTATGATAATGCCGGTTTTAACAATTTCTAATATCCCCAGTTTTCTGTATGACCAATCCTTCTATCTGTCACACAAATGCATGCTTTCAAATAGCATATAGGATTTAAATCTTATTTATGTAGTTGTGTATGTAAGAGCAGGCAGAGGAGAGGGAGGAGAGGGGAAGAGAAGGAGAGAGAAGGGGAGGCATTGGGACAGGGAGGGAACGAGGGAGAACTATTTTGTGTATGGATACACTGTTTCCAGATCAAAGGAAACCTGTGGACGTTATTTATTTCCTTGTTCCACGTTGGTTCCATAGACAGGACTCAGATTAAAAATTTTACATTAATATTGTATTTTAGTTTCAATGATTTCTGGACTCATTCTCTAAAACATTGGTTTAATAATTTTATTTGATTTTAAATATTTATTTATTTATTTATTTTTATTTATTTATTTTTGGTTTTTTGAGACAGGGTTTCTCTGTATAGTCCTCGCTGTCCTTGAACTCACTCTAGAACAGGCTGGCCTCGAACTCAGAAATTCACCTGCCTCTGCCTCCCAAGTGCTGGGATTAAAGGCGTGAGCCACCATGCCTGGCAATAATTTTAAATTTTTAGTTACATTTTATTCTTGATTGACATTTGACACCTAGTCAATTATGAGTCAGCTTTTTCCTATGTCTACTGTATGCTGTTTATGGCATTGAGCTTAAGCTGATATTTTAATAAAACATCTTCATAGAAAAGAATAATAATAATTTTGAATCACTTTTTCGTAATTCATGTCATTTTATTAGTTAAAGGGAAAAAGAAGAAATGGAAAATTTTAATTAATTTATGGTCAAATATATTTCTCTATACTGAGGCATCAAATGAGTAGCATGATGCATAAAGCAACCATCTGTTATGCCCCACCTTTGTACAATACACTTGTCCCCTTTATTATAATTTTAACAAAACTGTGTGTACAGTCGTGACATAGGTTCATGGGTATATCTTATTTCCAGACACAATTTTATGAGATTATTTTCTGATTTTCTTTGAAATGTATTCCATTAGAAGAGGAAGGTTACTGAGTAATTTTTATGCAGTTCATTTGTATTGAGATTGGTGTGTAAAAATTAGTAGACAATATATTTCTTGCCTTCTGGAAGTATTCTTTCAATATGAAGTGATACAAAAATAAGTGCCAAAGGATAAGTCAGAGAAGTGAAGAAAATGTTAGATTTAACTAGATTTGAATAATATGTGAGGGCTCAGAGGGATATCAAGAGAATTTGAAAATTAGATGATTGAATAATTTTCAGTCACCATTTCAGTTTATATCACAGAATGGTAATAATTATCAAAGAGAAAACTATGAGATTATTCTATAGGAAATATTTATTCATAGATCTCAATGATTTTGCAAATGCAGATACTAGGACAAAGTCTATAATACACATTAAAAATGTATAATGCTCCTGATAAGAATATACTGAATAATCATTACAGATCCAAAATGTATGTAGACAATTAAGGTCAAAGCAAATAAAATGATGGAGAGGCTCTGAAATCTATAGCAAAGAAAAGGTCATTTTGTGTAAATTATATTTTACACTTTTTTTCCATTTTTATTAGGTATTTAGCTCATTTACATTGCCAATGTTATACCAAAAGTCCCCCATACCCACCCACCCCTACTCCCCTACCCACCCACTCCCCCTTTTTGGCCCTGGTGTTCCCCTGTACTGAGGCATATAATTTTTGCGTGTCCAATGGGCCTCTCTTTCCTGTGATGGCCGACTAGGCCATCTTTTGATACATATGCAGCTAGAGTCAAGAGCTCCGGGGTACTGGTTAGTTCATAATTTTGTTCCACCTATAGGGTTGCAGATCCCTTTAGCTCCTTGGGTACTTTCTCTAGCTCCTCCATTGGGAGCCCTGTGATCCATCCATTAGCTGACTGTGAGCATCCACTTCTGTGTTTGCTAGGCCCCGGCATAGTCTTACAAGAGACAGCTACATCTGGGTCCTTTCGATAAAGTCTTGCTAGTGTATGCAATGGTGTCAGCGTTTGGATGCTGATTATGGGGTGGATCCCTGGATATGGCAGTCTCTACATGGTCCATCCTTTCATCTCAGCTCCAAACTTTGTCTCTGTAACTCCTTCCATGGGTGTTTTGTTCCCACTTCTAAAGAGAGGCATAGTTTACACTTTTTAATGACAGCAGATACTAAACTTGACAAAGGTTCAACAAAGATCTATATGTACATTTTTCATGCTGACTAACATAAATGTATTAAAATCTCAGAATAATTCTGCTTTAAAGGAAGTTATAAGTATCAACTTTATAGAAAAATGCAAATGTATTTCCAGAGCATTAAACAAGGGCTACTGCTGTTATTGAATACATCTTAGCTGGTGCTGCAAAACTAAATACAATAAGAAAACTAAGAAAAACACACTTTCTGGCACTGCATTTATTATTTAGAGAGACAATATAAAAATATTCAAGTGATTTTCAGATTCTATCCTAAACTCTTATTAATACATTGATAAAGTTTTGCTTTAGTTTTCAGCTACTGTAACCCCACTTTGTCACAGCAAGACAAGAATTGAAAACCTATAGTCCCTGGGACACATTGATCTTGTTACAGCTTCATATTGGTGCATTTGTTTCAGTACAATCATACAATGCCCAGTATTGAACACTTTAGCCCAAATGCTATGCTATTTTAGGCTTCTATCCTTGCACGTAATATGTTGAAAGGCTATTAGGTAGATTAAAATAACGTGCTCCTTTGGTGCTCTCTTGGTTTGTAGTATTCAGAAGTTTGGTGGATTCTATTTACTCCTTGGACCTACCCCCATATGATCTTATGACTCAGTAAGATAAAAGGTTTCCTGAACTCTAAGACAGAGTCAATGACCTACGATGCACAATCAAAGTACCATTTTAGCTAAATATATGAAAGTCAATGCCTTTAAATTTGGGTCAAATACCTTTTAATGTATCACTAGAAGCAAAACCTACTATAAACCAATGGTACTGTTGTGTTGTGGATATCATTACTTTTTTTCTAATAAAAGATATTAAAAAGAATTGAAGGTTGAAGGTATCAATTTTAATAGCTAATTAATGTTAATGATTACTTATTTACTTACTGTCTAGAGAATTTTCTAAGAAATATTGTTTCCCTCATGTTTGCTATTAGTCACTAGATAATTATTGAAATGTCACTATCCTCCATACTAGACACTTGCTGTTTTCATACGACAAATTCCCTACAAACTTGGAACATTCACTATTATGACGTAAGATTGATAGAGGACAAATATCCAAGATATATAAAGAATGCAAGAAGCTAACCACCAAGAAACCAAACATCCCAATCAAAAAATGGAGTGTAGAAGCACTAAACAGAGAACTCACAACAGAGGAATCTCGAATAGCTGAGAAGCACTTAAAGAAATGTTCAAAGTCCTTACATATCAGATAAATGCAAATAACAATGACCCTAAGATTCCACCTTACCCCAACCAGAATTACTAGGATCAAAACCTCAGGTGACAGCACATGTTGGCCAAGATGTGGAGAAAGAGTAACACACTCCTCCATTGCTAGTGGAAATCAATCTAGAGCTTCTCAGATAATTATAAATAGATCTCTCTGAATACACAGCTATACCACTTTTGGACATCTATCTAAAAGATGCCTGGTCAGGCCACAGGGTCATGTGTTCCATTATGCTCATAACAGTCTTCTTTGTAATAGGCAGAAACTGGAAGCAATCCATATGTCCCATAACAGAAAAATGGAAACAGAAAATGTGGTTCATTTACACAATGGAATACTATTCAGCTGTTAAGAACAAGGACATCATGAGTTTTACAGACAAATAGATGGAACGAGATAATATAATCCTGAGTGAGGTAACTCAGACCCAAAAGGACATTCATAATATGTCTTCACTAAGAAGTGAATATTAGCCAAAAAAGTAGAAAATACTCAGGATACAATCCACAGAACTCAAAAATGGTTAACAAGTGAGGATGCCTCAATCCCATTAAGAAGGAAAAAGAAAGAAATCATTAAGGGGAAAGTGGGAGGGACATGTGTGGGAAATGGGACAAGGAGAGGAAGAGGGGAACATGATCAGGTATTTGGGGGAACAGGACTAAAGTCCTGAGGGCATGGAAACAGGCAACCTCTGGAAGTAGAAGGTGGGGGACCTTCTAGAATATACCAGAGGTTTGGAAGGTGAGGGACTCTCAGGATTCAAAGAGAGGGACCTTTTATAAAATGCCCTCCAGTGGAGAAAGGGAAGTTGCAGAGTCCACTTCCAGTAGAAAGACAGGACATCAAGTGGAGGGATGAGTTTCCATCTTACAGTCCCAATGTCCCAGAATTGTTCCTTTCTAAAAGAACTGCAGGGACAAAAATGGAGAAAAGCCTGAGGCAAACGTTGTCCAGTTACAGGCTCAAATTAGGACCCAATTCAAGGGGAAGACTCAAGGCCTGGCACTATTACTGAGACTATGGTGTGCTTGCAAACAGGAGCCTAGCATGACTGCCCTCCAAAAGGCTCAACAAGCAGATGAAAGAGATGTAGATACACCCAAGGAATGGTCAGAAGCTAGTGACTCCTGTGATTGAATTAGGGAAAAGGTGGAAGAAGCTGAGGGGAGGGCTACCCTATAGAAAGACCAGAAGTCTCAACTAAACTGGATCCCCACGATCTCTCAGACACTGGACCACCAACCAGGCAGCATACACCAGCTGATATGAGGCCCCAACACATATACAACAGAGGACTGCCTGGTCTGGACTCAGTGAGAGAATATGCACCTAATCCTCAAGGTACTAGAGGCCCCAAGGAGTGAGGAGGTCTGGTGGAGTGGGGGTGGGAGTGGGGACATCCTCCTGGAGACATGGAGGAGGCAAAGAATGAGAAAATGTCAGAGGGTGGACTGTGAGGGGATAAAGATTGGACTGTAAAAAAAGATTGAATAAAACAGCAAAAAGAAAATGTAAGAAATGTATGCTTCATTTCAGTTTTCAGATATGACATTAAGTTCAGAAAGAAAACGTTTCCTGGTTATTTTTAAAACGGTTATTACAAGGAAGCAAAATAGTAAAAGATATAATATTTTAATAATTAAGATAATCATAAAATACTTACATGTTCAGGTAAAGGCAAACTAAAAAAATATCTACGTTAAATAATTACATATACTACAGCTAAATAAAATTATGTTTATAATGGCATGAAATTACTATTTCTGTATATTATGCCAGAGGACTAGGACCTTATGCTTTCAATGGAGTGTTCTATTCACATTACTGTGAAGTTTCAACCACCCTAGCAATGTATAGAACGTACACAAAATCATTATCTCTCAAGAGTACAACAAGGAAATTTAATTACAAATGATAGCAACCCTGGACAATGTTGCTCACAGCTTGATTCAAATATCAAAGAAAAGGCAATGGTATATTTTTCTTGAGATCAAATGATCAAAATAAGACTCTCAATTTGTCCACTTTTCTTGAAGTTGTCTTAAGATTTCACATAGTGTAAGAGTTAAAGGATGCAGGGAGGAAAAAACAGCAGCTCAGCCAGTTTTCTGTTCCCTTAATGCAGTTTTTATCTGTGACCTAATCCAGCCATGCATGCTGAGAGAAATTTTACAGTTTCTCATTTTCACTTCTCAAAGTTAAATCTTAGATTTATTTGAAGTGAAGTCAACATCACTGTCTGTTATGTTTGATATTCTGTAAAGATAGATCTGTGTGTGTGTGTGTATGTGTGTGTGTGTGTGTGTGTGAGAGAGAGAGAGAGAGAGAGGGAGAGAGAGAGAGAGTGTGTGTGTAAGTGTGCATGTTGATGTTGCTGTATTTTCTATAAAAATGTCTTAATTCATGACACGTTAAATTGCTAGCAGGGTAATACTTGCAGAATTCAGGAATACATGTAGTTCATTGAAATAAGTTGAATCTCTTCCTGCAATGCATCATTATGTATTTTTATCTTTTTTATAAAATCTGTTATTTAAATTAATTAAACTATTGTTTATTAAACATGAGAATTATAACATATTCAAATTTTCTTTTTGACAACCTCAAATAACCATGTGTTTTGGAATATATTTTTTTCTGATATGTTTGTGTGATTTGAGGCACTGTCATTCTGGCAGGGTTTAACCTGACCATCATGCTTTTAGGACCAATTTACTAGGAAGTTTGAATAGAGCTATGTAGGAAGTTTCTTCCCACTAAGTTTGGTTTAGCGAAGAATGGCAGGTAGTATACTGCCAACACAGAGCATTGCACAGGAAGTATTATTTAATGGTCATCGTGATTTACTTCATCTTTGCATTGATGAATAAAGGTAGTTTTGTATAAACCACTGAATATATTTTTGATTTTTAACACAGAGCTATTTGGTGAAGAATCATCTTTTACTTATTTTTCAGTTTTCTAAGATGCAGATGATCATATTTTAAATGAGTCAATGATAACTATGTTCAATCATGCCAGTCCTAAAACAATCATATCCATAAAGTAGTGTAAATTTTTAGGCATCAAAATTATACATCCACTCTTTTCAAAGTACAGCAAATCCTTAGATCATACTTGCACTTTTTTTAAATCTTGTACTAAAATCGACAAAGCAAACTATATATGATCATTTGTTCTTTTCCGCATTGAGTTTAAAAATCTGTAGAAAATCTGTAACCTGAACTTTAAGTAGATATGCAAATGAGGGTTAGTTATTCATCAGTGAATACCGTACATTTTGTATAGTGAAATTTTCTTAATTTGCATAATGAAAACAACTTCAGCCTGTTGTGATTCATGATAAATCAATCAGCTCAAACATTGCTCACTTCCCAGCTCTGGACCTACATTGCCTGGAAATGATAAAGTATTTCCCAGAATCTCACTATTAATTACAGTGTAGTACATCACTGGAACTCTCATTTGGGAAGTAAAACTCTTTATTGATCTGTATTACATTGCCTATCATTTTGTACCCAACTAACTAGAAAAAGAACCAGATCATGGTTTGTTTGTTTGTTTTACTTTTTTTAAATTATGTGCTTTCTTTATTTACATTTCAAATGTTATCCCCTTCCTGGTCTCCCCTCCACAAACTCCCTATCCCATACTCCCTTCCCCTGCTCACCAACCCACCCACACCTGCTTCCCTGTCTTGGCATCCCCCTACTCTGGAGCATCTAGCCTCCACAGGAACAAGGGCCTTTCCTCCCATTGATGTCCAACAAGGCCATCCTCTGTTACATATACAGCTGGTGGTATGGGTCCATCCATGTGTATTCTTTGGTTGGTAGTTTAGTCCCTGGGATGTCTGGGGTACTGCTTGGTTCATATTGTTATTTCTCCTACGGGGCTTCAAACCCCTTCAATTCTTTCGGTCCTTTCTCTAGCTCCTCCATTGGGGACCCTGTGCTCAGTCCAGTGGTTGGCTGAGAGTATCCACCTCTGTATTTGTCAGGCACTGTTAGATCCTCTCAGGAGACAGCTGTATCAGTTTCCTATCAACAAGCACTTGTTGGCATCTACAATATTGTCTGGGTTTGGTGACTATATGGGATGTATCCCTAGGTGGGGTGGTTTCTGTATACCCTTTCCTTCAGTCTGTGCTCCACACTTTGTCTCTGTATCTCCTCCCAAGGGAATTTTTTCCTCCTTCTAAGAAAGAAAAGTGTCCATAATTTGGTTGTCCTTCTTCTTGAGCTTCATTTGGTCTGTGAATTGTCAGCATCCTGGACCACGATCTATACTATAGTGATTAAAACTGAATGGTATTGGTATAGTGACAGGCAGGTAGATTAATGGAATAGAACTGAAGACCCAGAAATGAACCCACATACCTATGGTCCCTTGATCTTTGACAAAGGAGCTAAACCCATCCAGTGGGGGAAAAATACAGCATTTTCAGCAAATGGTGCTGGTTCACCTGCCATGCAGAAGTATGAAAATTGATCCATTCTTATCTCCTTATACAAAGCTCAAGTCCAAATGGATCAAGGACCTCCACATAAAACCAGATACACTGGAAGTAATAGAAAATAAAGTGGGGAAGAGCTTTCAGCACGTGGGCACAGAGGAAATTTTCCGGAACAGAACACCAATAGCTTATGCTCTAAGATCAAGAATTGACAAATGGGACCTCATAAAATTACAAAGCTCTTGTAAGGCAAAGGACACTGTCAAAAGGACAAAACAGCAACCAACAGATTAGGAAAATATCTTTACCAAGCCTACATCTCATAGAGGGCTAATATCCAATATATATAAAGAACTCAAGAAGTTTATTTTACTTTTTATACATTTTATGAGTTTTGTCAAATATATGTGCATTGCACTTTTTTTCTGTTCTTGTTTCAGAGGGATTTACTGTTCCTCATAAATATCAAGACCTTGGATTCAGGGTATTGCAATTCTCTCTTTGTCTTTCTGTCTCTCTGTCTTTCTGTTTCTCTGTCTCTCTATGTCTCTGCATCCCTTCTCTCTCTCTCTCTCTCTCTCTCTCTCTCTCTCTCTCTCTCTCTCTCTCTCTCTCTGTGTGTGTATGTGTGTGTGTGTGTGTGTGTGTGTGTGTGTTTCTGTGTGTATGTGTATCTGTAAATGTGTCCCTTCTTTTCTCCCCTATGTGAATGATTGGGCCGTAGAGTTACTACACATCTAAATATTAACCTGAAACAAACAACTCTAGAAGTCAGCTTTCTCTTTCTAGGTGAATGTAAGTTTGATGCAATATAAGGATCGAACTCCCAACCTCCAGTTTGAGACAGGTTGGAACTCTGTCCTGGTCCTGGAGCTTGACCTAGAATCATCTCAGTTACTCAAAATTATCATGCTCAGCTCCTCTCTCTGCCATAGCCTGTCCTTGAAACTGCTTCTTTTTCTCTATCCAGGAATACTTCACACACAAATTTCTGACTGCATTTCTCCTTCAAAAGGCTCCTCCTGAAATTCCATGTGACAAAAATCACCTGAATAATATGAACACTACGGTGCATCTCTTGATGATGTTTTGAATATTCATAAGAGCCCCTGATATATTTGTCTACCATAATAAGCCTTTTCAAGAATCCCTTGACGTTGCCTTGTGGAACATCATTTTACTATGAGAATTTATGAATATTTAAACATTTACTCTGTCCCTTGAATATGGAAATGTTAGTGAGTCTTTGCTACTATTTGTATGTAAATACTGTCATTTATTATTATATTCAATAACATATTTTAAAATTCACTCTAATGTAAGAAATACCAACATAAACATGATGCCTGGAACAAATTACTCTCACTGTAATATTATATCAATGTAGAATAGATTATATGAAACAAGAACAAGAGAAACAAAACCTATCATGTATTCAGTAATTAATAAGATCTTTAGATAGATCATTTTAAAATTATTATTAATTTTGTCTATTAGTGTCATGGTTGACCGGGTCTCGTTTAGTCACCCATATTGTTAAAACTTCGTGAGTGCAGCGTCCCTGACACTTCTAGAAAACGCAATTGGACATGAGATATCCTGTTCCTCTGACTCTTACTCTTTTTGCACTGGGTTCCATAACATATCCTAAGCGTTAGGTGTCGCAATTAAGTTGTAAATAAGTTGGATGAGTCTGGATAACTCTTAGTCACTTATACTCTGCATTTTGATCAGTTATGGTTTTCTATAAAGTCTCCATCTGCTGCAAAGACTTTTTTTTTCTCTTTGATGAATCAGAATTACATTTTCTGGGAGTAAAATTTACATGTTTAGATTATGGTTTAAGAAACGTGATGCCTTAACAAAGTGGTTATCTGAGGTTCTGCTCTAAAGCTCACAACTTCAGTTGTCCTCAAGTAGTTGGCTATGTTTCCAGTAGCAGAAGTGATTTCTCTCTTCATAAGAAGCACCAATTGACATACTAACTGAGAAGGAGGAATCATTGATAGGGCCTCAACCCTAGACAAAGAACTAAGAAAGAACAGAAGCTGAAATTCTAACAATAAAAGAAGTAGTCTTTCCCAGTTTCTATCCAATACCAAGAGGCTAGCCCTGAAATCATATACACACAAGTAACATAGGAATCAAGCATGCTATATCTATATATTATGTATATATAATATGAGACAAAAATTAAAGAAAAAGAGGCCAGAAAACATGAATTTGTCAGAGGGAATATTACATGAGAGGAGTTAGGAGAGGAAAATGAAAGGAGAAAATAATTAATTATATTTGGTTTTTTGTTTGTTTGTTTGTTTTTGCTCTGCTTTTCAAGAGTATAAATCCAGTTTATTTACTTGTTGTTTGTGTAAATCTCAGTAGGACACCACATCTTGCTGTTATGTGTCCAGCAACCTTTAGAAGAAGGCTTCTTCTGGATTTGGCACTAACCATGTAACTGTTTCCTTGGGCCCAAGTTAACCATCCCAAAATTAGTCTGATTTTGTTTGATTTGCCACTAGGATCCACTATGTTGTGTTTACTTTATACAGATGAGCACATCTTTTGCCTAAGAAGAATTCAGTTTTGTCTAGGATTTAAACATCATGAATTTTACAAGAACTGTGTGTTCTCTTTAGTTCCACAGACCTTGCTCGTGGCCAGCACAAATGGAATTGCAACATAGTCTTCTAGACATATTTACCTTTAAAAGTTCTGTTCCCAGCAGATCCCAATAAAATGCCCCCAAACTTCAACAGCAGGAACATGCTGTAGAAAAACAGGAATGAGGGAGCTTGAAGAATAGCTTATTGGTTGAGAGGTCTGAATACTCTTCTAGATGACAGGGGTTCAATTCCGATAATCCATATGACAGCACACAACTATCTCTAACTCCAAAGTCTGACACCCTCACACAGACATACACATAGGTAAAACACAAATGCACGTAAAATAAAAATAGGCCCTAACCTAAAAGAAGATAAGAAAGGAAAAAAAGGAAAACAATGTAATTATGTTTTAATATAAAAAATCTCATTTAAAAAAAATAAAAATAATTTTAATTGTCAATCATTCTACATTACACATATAATTTAAGTTATAACCTATTCATTAAAAGTTAAATATATGCTACAAAGATAATAAATTACAATTGTCAATATCAAACTGAGGTTAAGAAGATTTTAAATTCAAGGATTGTACATATCAACCAACCTATTCATTAAAAATTACGTCACAAAAGTCATATAGATATTTAAGACTAGAAATAAAAAATGTAGAGGACAGTTAAGGGAAGAAAGACAAATCACAGAAGGAAAATAGAAGAAATTATAGCTGAGTGCATTTC
Organism: Mus musculus; assembly: GCF_000001635.26. Taxonomy (NCBI): domain Eukaryota; kingdom Metazoa; phylum Chordata; class Mammalia; order Rodentia; family Muridae; genus Mus; species Mus musculus. Next base: position 79,866,266 of record NC_000071.6, on the reverse strand, counting down.
CTCTCTTTTCTAGGGGTAGAAAATTCAGTAGTGTCTCTTCCATCTCTAAAGAGAATCATGTGGACAGCTACTGAGTAAAGAGGGGAATCCTAGCAGATACAAATACAACTGATTACATCTGTGATAATACTATGTGTGCTTATTTACAGACAAAAATGGAAAATCAACTGTTCTCCAATTTTTCTCTTATCTAGCCCTCTATGCTTTCCCCTCTCCTTCTCCCCTTCTTGATTATTCTTTCTTCTTCCAATGCATTTTCTAAGACAGTTAAAATAAGCATGCCATGTACTCGGACTACATGAATATCTGTTTAAATTAAATATGCCTGCCTTAATAATGATTATACTAACATTTAGTGGCTTAATATAAAAATAATTTATCTTGTTTGTAACTCCTCATTTTGATGATGGCTTAGTATGAAAATTAAATCCAGGTCATAGAGGTAACCTGAGCATAGGGAACAGGTCTGGAAGTTTCATTTCCAAAATGAAGCCTGCCTGTGACTGACAAGAGTACAATCCAGTATCATGGAGATGGACATATCTAAATTCTCATATGTGTACTCCAATTCCTTATGAGTATTATTGCATAAAAGCAAATATTCTAAGTGATAGCAGACAAAAGACTTCAGTCTCTTACAGGTGCAAGCCAGAAACTATCACAGCAAAACTGCTAGCTCCTCGTCAAATTCACAGTAGATAAAAAGATTAGGTAGTCTCTATAAAGAATGACTCAGAGTTGTATTATTTTTGGAAAAAGGTTAAATAAATTAACTAATGTTAAATCACAATAACCTTGGAGCTACAGGAAAATAATTACTAGAAAACAGATTTGCAACCAAATTTGACACATGAGAAGCAAGTATGTAAAATACAATTTCTCCCTTCCTCCCTCCTCTCTTTCCTCTGCTCTGTAATGGTGGTACAGTTCAGGAAACTACCCAACAAATATCTGATTGAACTCGCAACCCACTCTATGAGATGAAACCTATCCCTGATATTATTTGAGTGACAAAGAACCTGAGACTAAATAGGCCACAGAAACAAGAGTGAAAAAATTCAATTTTTAAAATTATATAGAATAAACAAAAAAGCCTACATGTTATAGAAATAATTCATTACTTATTTTCTTCTAATTTTTGTTAGTTTCTTCATAATCAAGTACTGGTCATTTGACTATACAAGGCCTCCCCAGATCAGTCCCCAAATTTCTTACTACTTATTCATCTTTGTATCTTCTTATTTTTCTTTTTAAACCATCACTTACATTGGAGCTGCCCATATAATACTGAATGCATGAACTTTCATTTGAACAATGTCAACAGTATATAACCTGAACTCTTTAGAAAAATCTTAGTCTACATTTACATTCAGCTACCAATAGATAATACCTCTTACTTAGGGGTTAGACCTAGTGCCCACTTACTTTTGCTGGGCCAGGATTAGGTCTGGTGGAGCTTGCACATGTCTTGTGCATGCTGACACAAATTCTTGGCAATTCTTACAGGCAACTGCTATGTTTTGTCAAGAAACAAAACAAAGAAACACACACATAACATTCAAACACAAAACAGTAAAACAAAACACACAAATAAAAGGAACTTCATCAAATTCAACGATTTCCTGGACTCCACCATATTGGATCTTACAACCTTTCTATCCCCTCTTTCATAACAATCCCAGAACTTTGAGAGAAAGGGTGTTTGGTGTGTATGTCCATTTCAGGGAGGAGATTTTTCTATACAGTTTTATTCTTTATACCATGACCACTTGTGATTCTCTGGTTTAGTTGCCACATATTCCAAATAGAAGCTTATCTGATGAAGGCTGAGAGATGTAAGGGGATATCTTTCACTCATTAGGAGTCAGTTTAATAATTGTGTTCAGTTAGGACAATAATTAGATTCTCCTGTTGGCCTTTAATCTGTCTAGCTACAAGTTCATGGTCCCAACAATAGTGCTAGATATAGATTTCAACTTGTTGAGTAGGCCAAATGCTCAGTCAGAAAACGGTTAGCTACTCCCATCAGATCTATGCCACTGTTAAATTAGTTGGCACATTTTGTCAGTCTAGTCATTCTGTGAGGAGCTGGAAAATATACTTATTACTTTTCATTGTGTGCCTAGCATTTTCTAGAACTGTGAAAGCTAACCATTGGAGATGAAGTCATCAGATAAGTAACAGCTTGATTTCCCTGTCATCTATACTTCAAGAAATTATCATTAAGAGGTTTTTTTTCCTAATTTAATTTAATTTAATTATTAAACTTATTCACTTTACATTGCATTCACTGCCCCCATTCCTGGTCACCCCTTTCCACAATCCTTTCCCCATTCTACACCCTACCTTCGCTGAGCAAATGGCGACCCCTGAGGTTCTCCCCACCCTGTTACTTCCACGTCTCTTCAAAAGTAAGCACTTCCTCTCCCATTCAAAGCAGCACAGCAAGGAAAACTTGCCCCACATATAAGTAACAACTTCCTGAATAGTACCAGTACCAGTTGTTTGGGACCCACATTAAGACCAAACTGTAGATCTGCTACATATGTGAGGAAAGAACTAGGTCCTACATGTATATGTTCTTTGGTTGATGGTTCAGATTCTGAAAGTCTCAAGAGTCTTGGTTGTTTGACCGTGTTATTTAGCCTGTGTTATTGTGGAGTTCCTATCCGATTCAGGCCTACAATCCTTCCTCTATTCTTCCATAAGAGTCCCTAAGCTCCATCTACTGTTTGGCTGTGGGTGTCTATATTTGTCGGAGTCAGCTCCAGGGTGGGGCCTCACAGAAGACCATATACTCTTGTCTGCAAGCATAACAGAATAACATTAATAGTGTTAGGGATTGGTGTTTGCCAAGGGGATGAGTCTTAAGTTTTGCCAGTTATTGGTTGGCTGTTCCCTCAGTCTCTACTCCATCTCCTGTCCTTGAATTTCTTGTAGACAGGATAAATTTTGGGTTGAAACTTTTGTTGGTGGGTTGGTGTCTCAATTTCTCCACTGGGGTGTCTGCCTGTTTACAGGAGGTAACCTCTTCAGGTTCCTTACCCAAATGTTGTGAGTCACAGCTAAGGGCATTCCCATTTGGTTCTTGGGTACTTCCCTTATTCCTGGTCCCTGTCTGGTCCTGGAGATGGTCCCCATCTCCTCATCACTGCTTGTTGCAGATTTCTATTTATGTTCATGATCATCTATCTATCTTTTCTGCCCTTCCCCACACCTAATTCTGAAACCCTCATTGCCATACACATCCCCTCTCCCTTCCAGTTCCCTCCCTCTGCCTTCCTCTTTAATTCCCCGTCCTATTTAACTATTTAATTCCTCCTTCTAAGTGAGATTCATGCTTCCTTGCTTGGGCCTTTCTTTTTGTTTAGTTTCTTTGAGTCTATGGAGTGTAAATAGGAGCATTAGTGATAATCTAAAAATTCATAAATATCTATAACAAATGAAATAGCAATATTAACTTTGGGATGTAATTAAAGAATTATATACCTTATGATATACTATTCAGCTCATAAGGAAAATAAAATTAACAATTCAAAGGTAAGTGAATTTAGTTAGAAATAATTGTTAGAAGTGAGTTATCTAGACCAAAAACAAAAGAAAAATAAAAGATATATATATGTATATGTATATATATATATATATAATATATATATATATATATTATATATATATATCTTGTTTTCTTTTATTTCTGGATATTAACTTTGAATCCTCAGATATATATTTGTTGCATTTGGAATATTCAAAGCTATCAAGAAATTGGTAAAAGTTCGTGAGTAGGTAATAAGAGTAGAAAGAAGGACCATAGTGATGTGAAATATTAAATGGTAATATTGGAACAGGAAGGATTACATGGAGATAGAAGTGAATGGGAAGGGGAAAGAAGGGAATAAAGGGGGGAGGTAACTAAAACAAATGACATTTGAAAGATGATCTCAAGTCCAGTCAAGCAGAAGCTGCCTAAAACTTACACATACACATGTATAAATAACTTTTAAATGCCTTTGCCCCCGTATTGAGCAGCACTGGCCCAAGGAGAGTGTATAACATGTATTAAAAACAAAAAAAACAAAAAAAAAAAACAAAACAAACAAAAAAAACCTCTAGGGTCACATGACACATGAGTTACTTTTTTGGATTTTTTTGTCCAGTTTGATCTAATAGACCCACAAAACATATAGGCTACCACATATAATCTTGATAATTAATTCTGAATATCTATTTGTTTTTCATTCTCTTGTCAAAGGATTTAATATCTATCAGTATTATAATTTTCCTAAATGTTGATTATAGCATGTTAACCTTATTTGCTTCTTAAACTAAAGATTATTTTGCTTGGAGTAATTAATGTTTAGTACGGCTTATGCTTTTTTCTTTTTTCTTTTATTGTATATTTATATCTGTACATTCCTATATGCAAGTGCACATATGTGTTTCTAAGGGTCTGTGGACATCTATATGTGTATACATGAAAGCTCAAGCTTGATGTTAGGGCTTTTATTTAATCTCCCACTGATTTGTTAAAACAATCTAGAACTCACTGACATGGCAACGTTTTATAACTGCTTTCTTTGGACATTTACTTGTTCCTCTATGAAGTTGAAATTATAGAAGAACTATCATACTCACTTAGAATTTCTGTGGACGACTGGTGGTTATCATGTAGATGAATGCTCATTGATCCATTCTTATCTCTTTGTACAAAGCTCAAGTCTAAGTGTATCAAGAAACTCCACATAAAACCAGAGACTCTGAAACTTATAGAGAAGAGAGTGGGGAAAAGCCTCGAAGATATGGTCACAGGGGAAAAATTCCTGATCAGAACACCAATGGCTTATGCTGTAAGATCGAGAATCGACAAATTGGACCTCATAAAATTGCAAAGCTTTTGTAAGGCCAAATAACCCTATTAAAAAATAGGGTACAGAGCTAAACAAAAAATTCTCAACTGAGGAATACCGAATGGCTGAGAAGCACCTGAAAAAATGTTCAACATCCTTAATCATCAGGGAAATGCAAATCAAAACAACCCTGAGATTCCACCTCACACCAGTCAGAATGGCTAAGACCAAAAATTCAGGTGACAACAGATGCTGACAAGGGTGTGGAGAAAGAGGAACACTCCTCCATTGCTGGTGGGATTGCAAGCTTGCACAGCCACTCTGGAAATCAGTTTGGTGGTTCCTCAAAAAAGTGGACGTAGTACTACCAGAAGATCGAACAATACCTCTCCTGGGAATATACCCAGAAGATGCTCCAACTTGTAATAAGGACACATGCTCCACTATGTTCATAGTAGCCTTATTTATAATAGCCAGATGCTGTTCAGACAGCTGTCCTTCAACAGAGGAATGGATACAGAAAATGTGGTACATTTACACAATGGAGTACTACTCAGCTATTAAAAACAATGAATTTATGAAATTCTTAGGCAAATGGATGTGAGGAGCAGATGCGGCTGCCGCCCCAAGATGGCTCCCAGGACCATGACCTGTGCCTGGCTTCCTCATTACCTCAGACTTAGCCACATCCCAGCCACCTGCACTGTGCAGACGCCATGCCTCTTCAGCTTGCCTGAGGTGTTGTCACTTGCTTTGAACCAATGGACTGCCATTACATGACTGGGGTGATTGGGAGGAGTCAGTAGGGTATTTAAGCCAGCTTGTCATAATGAGACTAAGGAAAGAGATAATGAGACTTAGGGAGTTGTAATTACAGGGCAACATCCCACCCAGCTAAGTTTTCTTGTTCATGCTTAAAGAGGCAGGCAGATTCCTGAGTTCAAGGTCAGCCCGACACAGAGAGATTTTAGGTGAGGGCCCAGACATGGTAGGAATGATAATTTCGGGGAAGCATCCTACCCATAATAATAATAAGATATTATTATGTGTGCTTGCTGTCTATTTCTGAGAATCAGGGGCAAAGGTTATGGGTTGCTGATTCATGGGATAATCAAAAAGCAATCTGGGGTAATGAATGAATTGATATGTACATGAAAGCTTAGACTTTTTATCTGCAAGAGATGAGCTATTCAGAGAATTTTAGAACTGCAAAAAAGCTGTCTCTAGGAGAACACAGAGAAAGCAGCCTGGAAAGCTGTATAGACCAGAATATCGGTTTTTAGCTTGAAACCCATAATTTGACTTTGAGTTGTTTGTTTCACCACTCCCAGATACACCTTCTCTCAGAATGCCTCTCCAAGCCAAGGCTGGTCCTTGGCAAACTGGGATGCCTGGCTATGATGTGTGATAGCACATTCCTTCCAGGCTATCTTGTGCTATATAGAACTTGTTTAAACAAACAGACATAAAATGTAGCAAGGAAAGTGGTAGAAAGGGTTTGTTTGTTTGGTTGGTTGGTTTTTTGTTTTTGTTTTTTCCTTTTTTTTTTTTTTTTTTTACTCAATAGAGTCCATGAATGAATGTTGCTGATTATTCACATTTAAATATTTTTGAAGTGTTTTTACAACTCCTGTTTCAAAGATTAACAGTCTGGTAGATAGGATTTATATAGCATGGTTTCAACTCAAGGAGGCCAAGGATGTATTGCGTATAATAATACACTTTACTTTCCCAAAACACAAGTTCTTCTGACAGCCTAGAAAAAGCAAATAAAATAATTACAGTTTAGATAATCTGTCTTGACTTGTGTTTCTTTTCACAGAAGACTAGCCATGCCCAGAGTCTCCAGACCACGGACTTATATTATTTCATTTTATAATCATTTTATCTGATCAATTTTATGTATTTGTAAAGTTACAAATCTAGTAATCTGAAATAGAAATTTCTGGTTTCTTTGGAAACTTAGTTGTAGCACGTGATGTTTTTTCTGGAAGCTGTCTTGTGAAAACAGACATATGAGAGCATATTCTGCTTAAGCAGACACAAGAAAGGATGTTTTGCTGAGACAGACACGTGAGAGGACATTTGATGCTTTGCTGGAGCAGACACCTTAGAGGGTGTGTGATGTTTAGAAAGAATATACAAATAACCTCACAGACAGTGAGAGGATGCTCTTGCTTTGGTTCACCCTGCAACAATTTGCTGCTCTTTGCTTGTCTTTACTTGCCATGAATTTGTAGAGGGAAGCACACCAAAGATCTTATAGTGGTACTCTGGCTGGTTCTTGATGCTACTGAGGATGTGGACAGACTAGGCTGAGCCTCAAAGTTGCTTCTGGATCAAACCATAAATATTGTTTCTTCTTTGGTGTTGTTGATTGGACTGGATTTGCAGTACTAATTCCTGTTTGATATTTTGGACTGGACTGCTGATATCCTGAGAGCCAAGACCGGAATCAACCCAAAGAACTACTTCTAAACTTGTCTGCATCCCCTTGACAATTACCCATCTTCCCACCCTGCCTTTAGTCAATGGGCTAGAAGGGAGGTTGAAGTGTTTAAGAACACTTACAAAAATAAAGTAGATTTTGAACAAACTCAGCCTACAGTAATCTACATTTCCCAGACTCTGTAAATACTTAATCTTTTTATAAATATGAAATACTAAGCAAACAGTACTGGAATCCAATAATAAAGCAGTAAAAGTTGAACAGAAGCACCTAACGTTTATAACATTGGACACTGAAACCAGGTTTCTGGTTTTAAGTTCCAGATATGACATAGGGTACTTATATATTACATGCTACAAAATTCAATATGTATTTCCAAATGGATCTAATAATAATCCTATTCTTAGAAAATGTGGGGTATTCACCATTTCAAAATTATATACCCTAATCCTCAAAAAACACTTTTGTTAGTGCTAGTTATTCTCTCAAACTCTTAGGTAACTTGCTATCTCAGCATATTGAGTGGGAGACTATTTGATCTTCCAAGGCTAACTCTCATAATAAGACAAGTTTCTTTTCTCTTTGTTCCTAGTTTCTTAAAGACATTAAAGCAGGGCTACTTTTGAACAGCATGAAAAGGACCCTGAATAACTTACTCCAAAGTGACAAGTCTGAAGGATCATACAGTGTAAGGTTAATATCAGACATTACACTCTTCTTAAACTGTCAGAAGTGGCAGGGCAAGTCCTCAGTGCAGGCCTGAAAGTTCATTGGATAAAATATATAGTCGGCCTTTGGGACGGAGAGAACAGGGCTATAACAAATACATGTTCTGTGAAGAATTCACTAGTCCAAATCTGTGGGCACCTGCAGGTTCTGCATCCCATTTGCATCCTGCTAATCATGTGTATAACTCACCAAAGTACTATTGTTTACTTCAGAATTCTGAGAGCTGTGAATTTCTCTAAATACTCATGGCAATTTAACTTTTATCTGAATAATTTTTAACATACTTTCAATCTAATATTGACAGGGACAATAGAATGAGACCTCCTTACGCACTTATAATATTTGATTTTTAAGAAAGCATTTTCATGGGTTATTTCTTGAGGGGAATACAATCATAAACAAGCCAAGTTACACTTGTATGTATGAATTAATTACAAAGAGCACATGTATAAACACACTGGAGACATACACTTGTTAATTGTTTAGTGGTTTCAAACAAATGGACAGTTATACAAAGCAAGTAAATGGTGAAGCCTTGCTGCTAAACTAGCTTAGCATTCCCACAAATAATTTACAACTGTTCTAAATAAGCTGAAGCAGAATACCCAAATCTTATTTAATAGAATAAAAATTTTAACCACAAACATGTTTCACACATTTGGTAGAATATATGTGATGGTGCCATACCTTGACATTCTTTATCATCATAAGCACTGTTCCTCTCGCAGGCTTATCACATCTCCTTCTTTCCTCCTTCTGAACTCTATTCTACACACAAGTCTATTGACTCTAAAATGCTCAGACAAATCATTGATGTTAAGGAAAGGAGGAGAAATGACTGCCTATACGCACATTTAACTTTCTAGCGACAAAATTATTTAGTGTCACGACACCAACATTAATATCATAAGCCTCTATTCACAATTACCTACCCAGTTCTGTAGGAAGACTATCTTATTTAATCCTTAATATAAAAGATTATTCATATCCCTAAGAGACAAGAGATACTTGACTGTCAGCTTTATCATACAATTTCCTTCTATTTTGTTTTTAACAATTTTTTTTATTTTTTCCAGTCATTGTAACAATTGGGCTTAGATTTTTTTTTAAGAAAAGCTCATTTCTATGAAGTTTAGTTAATGGAAAATAGAAAATAATAGACTCAATGTTTTTTTTAAACATTTAGAAAAATTATTATATCTAAAATAAATGAATAACACACATTAATTTTCAAATAAACATTATCTATGGGAAAATATTGAATCTTCTCAACCCTGGACTGATGTTACTCATGCATCCTGACTATTTTTTTTTTTCTTTTCTTTTCTTTTTTTTTTTTTTTTTCCATTTTTTATTAGGTATTTAACTCATTTACATTTCCAATGCTATACCAAAAGTCCCCCATATCCACCCACCCCCACTCCCCTGCCCACCCACTCCCCCTTTTTGGCCCTGGTATTCCCCTGTACTGGGGCATATAAAGTTTGCAAGTCCAATGGGCCTCTCTTTCCAGTGATGGCCAATTAGGCCATCTTTTGATACATATGCAGCTAGAGTCAAGAGCTCCGGGGTACTGGTTAGCTCATAATGTTGTTCCACCTATAGGGTTGCAGATCCCTTTAGCTCCTTGGCTACTTTCTCTAGCTCCTCCATTGGGAGCCCTATGATCCATCCATTAGCTGACTGTGAGCATCCACTTCTGTGTTTGCTGGGCCCCGGCATAGTCTCACAAGAGACAGCTACATCTGCGTCCTTTCAATAAAATTTCACATAATCCTGAGAGAAGAAGCCTCAACTTTCTTTCCAATGACAGAGGAACGAATGATCATTATGAAGAATACAGTTGTCATGAAACAAAAGGAAAAAAAATTCAGCTGCTTGCCTGACTTGTTTTAGATACATTTTCCTTATTTCTTGTATGTTTTTATATTTATGTCCCTTCCTTTAGCCTCTCCCTTGACAATTAAGATAATAATAATAAAACAAGTAAAGATTAATACACCAAAGATCATATTGAATATTAACAGCATTCTTTATTTATCATCCGTACAGGAGATATGTGAGGAAATATCTCCCTGACAGCCAGTAGAGCTTTTCTTGCCTTCAAACTCAGGGCGTAGTTCTAACAGTTGCAGATTTCCCAGATGCACATGGATGCTGACTGTGCGAGCTGACATGCTGTTCTTAGCAAAACGCAATGTGTTCAATCAAGCTGGTAAAGCAAGAGTCCATAAATTTATCATGCAAATGTTAGTTGTGAAAAAGCCTCCTCAAATGAGTCTCATGGACAAGGATCTACATTTGGCTCCTATTCACAGTCACATATCCAGTAGCACAGCTGACCCCCACAGCACAGTGGGCAACTTTCTCAGAGCTATTAAAGCATTTGGAGAAAATTTATCTGAAAAGGATAATTATAACAAAAGAAACTCCATGCATAAACTGAGACCTCATGGTAGTAAAAGTTTTTCTGCTTTTCTATGTGCTGTTCCCATGTGATATGATGTCCTACAATGACCCTTAGTGCTCTCACACACTGGTTGGTTATAGGTAACATGTGAAAATGGTGGAATCTTGCTGAAGGAGATAAAATCTCAAATGTAATAGAAAATTTGATTTGTGAAAAAACGATGACTATGGAGTATTAGAAAATAAATCCCATAATTCAGAGTCCTTGCAAAATTAACATAGGTGGATACCAGATGCCATAGAATAAAGAAGCTCTCTATTTTGTCACTGCAACCCTAGAAAACAATGCCATTGCCCACAGTTATTGATTTGTCTAAAGTGACATAGAAGATATTAAAAAAATCAAGGAGACTTGAGTGCATTATGGCAGTATGTCTCCACTTCCTTCAAAAGCATATATTCAAGTTGGTGATAAATGATGAAATCACTAGTTGTAATATATTTTTGTTGATATTAAGAATATGTATCCCTGGCAGAGGTGGAACATGCCTTTAATCCCAGCACTTGGGAGGCAGACCCAAGCACATTTCTGAGTTTGAGGCCAGACTGGTTTACAGAGTGAGTTCCAGGTCAGCCAGAGCTACATAGTGAAACCCTGTCTCGAAAAAACAAAATAAAAACAAAAAACAAACAAACAAAAAGAATATGTATCTGAGCAGGATGTAAAGTAAATATGTGAAATAATAAATAAAATTAAATTAAGAAAAACATTATGTATTAAGTGTCAGTAAAAATCTAATTTTTGAGAATCTCTTCTGTATCATAAATTATACTATGGCATTTCAAATAACCCATATTTAATTTTTAGTGTGTTTCAATTTTTTTTTTTTTTCCATTTTTTATTAGGTATTTAGCTCATTTACATTTCCAATGCTATACCAAAAGACCCCCTTACCCACCCACCCCCACTCCCCTACCCACCCACTCCCCCCCTTTGGCCCTGGCGTTCCCCTGTACCGGGGCACACAAAGTCTGCGTGTCCAATGGGCCTCTCTTTCCAGTGATGGCCGACTAGGCCATCTTTTGATACATATGCAGCTAGAGTCAAGAGCTCAGGGGTACTGGTTAGTTCATAATGTTGTTCCACCTATAGGGTTGAAGATCCCTTTAGCTCCTTGGATACTTTCTCTAGCTCCTCCATTGGGAGCCCTGTGATCCATCCATTAGCTGACTGTGAGCATCCACTTCTGTGTTTGCTAGGCCCCGGCATAGTCTCACAAGAGACAGCTACATCTGGGTCCTTTCAGTAAAATCTTGCTAGTGTATGCAATGGTGTCAGCATTTGGAAGCTGATTATGGGGTGGATCCCTGGATATGGCAGTCTCTACATGGTCCATCCTTTCATCTCAGCTCCATACTTTGTTTCTGTAACTCCTTCCATGGGTGTTTTGTTCCCACTTCTAAGGAGGGGCATAGTGTCCACACTTCAGTCTTCATTTTTCTTGAGTTTCATGTGTTTAGGAAATTGTATCTTATATCGTGGGTATCCTAGGTTTTGGGCTAGTATCCACTTATCAGTGAGTACATATTGTGTGAGTTCCTTTGTGATTGTGTTACCTCACTCAGGATGATGCTCTCCAGGTCCATCCATTTGGCTAGGAATTTCATAAATTCATTCTTTTTAATAGCTGAGTAGTACTCCATTGTGTAGATGTACCACATTTTCTGTATCCATTCCTCTGTTGAGGGGCATCTGGGTTCTTTCCAGTTTCTGGCTATTATAAATAAGGCTGCTATGAACATAGTGGAGCATGTGTCCTTCTTACCAGTTGGGGCTTCTTCTGGATATATGCCCAGGAGAGGTATTGCTGGATCCTCCGGTAGTACTATGTCCAATTTTCTGAGGAACCGCCAGACTGATTTCCAGAGTGGTTGTACAAGCCTGCAATCCCACCAACAATGGAGGAGTGTTCCTCTTTCTCCACATCCTCGCCAGCATCTGCTGTCACCTGAATTTTTGATCTTAGCCATTCTCACTGGTGTGAGGTGGAATCTCAGGGTTGTTTTGATTTGCATTTCCCTGATGATTAAGGATGTTGAACATTTTTTCAGGTGCTTCTCTGCCATTCGGTATTCCTCAGGTGAGAATTCTTTGTTCAGTTCTGAGCCCCATTTTTTAAGGGGGTTATTTGATTTTCTGAGGTCCACCTTCTTGAGTTCTTTATATATGTTGGATATTAGTCCCCTATCTGATTTAGGATAGGTAAAGATCCTTTCCCAGTCTGTTGGTGGTCTTTTTGTCTTATAGACAGTGTCTTTTGCCTTGCAGAAACTTTGGAGTTTCATTAGGTCCCATTTGTCAATTCTCGATCTTACAGCACAAGCCATTGCTGTTCTGTTCAGGAATTTTTCCCCTGTGCCCATATCTTCAAGGCTTTTCCCCACTTTCTCCTCTATAAGTTTCAGTGTCTCTGGTTTTATGTGAAGTTCCTTGATCCACTTAGATTTGACCTTAGTACAAGGAGATAAGTATGGATCGATTCGCATTCTTCTACATGATAACAACCAGTTGTGCCAGCACCAATTGTTGAAAATGCTGTCTTTCTTCCACTGGATGGTTTTGGCTCCCTTGTCGAAGATCAAGTGACCATAGGTGTGTGGGTTCATTTCTGGGTCTTCAATTCTATTCCATTGGTCCACTTGTCTGTCTCTATACCAGTACCATGCAGTTTTTATCACAATTGCTCTGTAGTAAAGCTTTAGGTCAGGCATGGTGATTCCACCAGAGGTTCTTTTATCCTTGAGAAGAGTTTTTGCTATCCTCGGTTTTTTGTTATTCCAAATGAATTTGCAAATTGCTCCTTCTAATTCGTTGAAGAATTGAGTTGGAATTTTAATGGGGATTGCATTGAATCTGTAGATTGCTTTTGGCAAGATAGCCATTTTTACAATGTTGGTCCTGCCAATCCATGAGCATGGGAGATCTTTCCATCTTCTGAGATCTTCTTTAATTTCTTTCTTCAGGGACTTGAAGTTTTTATCATACAGATCTTTCACTTCCTTCGTTAGAGTCACGCCGAGATATTTTATATTATTTGTGGCTATTGAGAAGGGTGTTGTTTCCCTAATTTCTTTCTCAGCCTGTTTATTCTTTGTGTAGAGAAAGGCCATTGACTTGTTTGAGTTAATTTTATATCCAGCTACTTCACCGAAGCTGTTTATCAGGTTTAGGAGTTCTCTGTTGGAATTTTTAGGGTCACTTATATATACTATCATATCATCTGCAAAAAGTGATATTTTGACTTCCTCTTTTCCAATTTGTATCCCCTTGATCTCCTTTTGTTGTCGAATTGCTCTGGCTAATACTTCAAGTACTATGTTGAAAAGGTAGGGAGAAAGTGGGCAGCCTTGTCTAGTCCCTGATTTTAGTGGGATTGCTTCCAGCTTCTCTCCATTTACTTTGATGTTGGCTACTGGTTTGCTGTAGATTGCTTTTATCATGTTTAGGTATTGGCCTTGAATTCCTGATCTTTCCAGAACTTTTATCATGAATGGGTGTTGGATCTTGTCAAATGCTTTTTCTGCATCTAACGAGATGATCATGTGGTTTTTGTCTTTGAGTTTGTTTATATAATGGATTACATTGATGGATTTTCGTATATTAAACCATCCCTGCATCCCTGGAATAAAACCTACTTGGTCAGGATGGATGATTGCTTTAATGTGTTCTTGGATTCGGTTAGCGAGAATTTTATTAAGAATTTTTGCATCGATGTTCATAAGAGAAATTGGTCTGAAGTTCTCTATCTTTGTTGGATCTTTCTGTGGTTTAGGTATCAGAGTAATAGTGGCTTCATAAAATGAGTTGGGTAGAATACCTTCTACTTCTATCTTGTGAAAAAGTTTGTGCAGAACTGGAGTTAGATCTTCTTTGAAGGTCTGATAGAACTCTGCACTAAACCCGTCTGGTCCTGGGCTTTTTTTGGCTGGGAGACTATTAATAACTGCTTCTATTTCTTTAGGGGATATGGGACTGTTTAGAAGGTCAACTTGATCCTGATTCAACTTTGGTACCTGGTATCTGTCCAGAAATTTGTCCATTTCGTCCAGGTTTTCCAGTTTTGTTGAGTATAGCCTTTTGTAGAAGGATCTGATAGTGTTTTGGATTTCTTCAGGATCTGTTGTTATGTCTCCCTTTTCATTTCTGATTTTGTTAATTAGGATTTTGTCCCTGTGCCCTTTAGTGAGTCTAGCTAAGGGTTTATCTATCTTGTTGATTTTCTCAAAGAACCAACTCCTCGTTTGGTTAATTCTTTGAATAGTTCTTCTTGTTTCCACTTGGTTGATTTCACCCCTGAGTTTGATTATTTCCTGCCGTCTACTCCTCTTGGGTGAATTTGCTTCCTTTTTTTCTAGAGCTTTTAGATGTGTTGTCAAGCTGCTAGTATGTGCTCTCTCCCGTTTTTTCTTGAAGGCACTCATAGCTATGAGTTTCCCTCTTAGAAATGCTTTCATTGTGTCCCAAAGGTTTGGGTACGTTGTGGCTTCATTTTCATTAAACTCTAAAAAGTCTTTAATTTCTTTCTTTATTCCTTCCTTGACCAAGGTATCATTGAGAAGAGTGTTGTTCAGTTTCCATGTGAATGTTGGCTTTCTGTTATTTATTTTGTTATTGAAGATCAGCCTTAGTGCATGGTGATCTGATAGGATACATGGGACAATTTCAATATTTTTGAATCTGTTGAGGCCTGATTTGTGACCTATTATGTGGTCAATTTTGGAGAAGGTACCATGAGGTGCTGAGAAGAAGGTATATCCTTTTGTTTTAGGATAAAATGTTCTGTAGATATCTGTCAGATCCATTTGTTTCATCACTTCTGTTAGTTTCAGTGTGTCCCTGTTTAGTTTCTGTTTCCATGATCTGTCTATTGGTGAAAGTGGTGTGTTGAAGTCTCCCACTATTATTGTGTGAGGCGCAATGTGTGCTTTGAGCTTTACTAAAGTTTCTTTAGTGAATGTGGCTGCTCTTGTATTTGGAGCATAGATATTCAGAATTGAGAGTTCCTCTTGGAGGATTTTACCTTTGATGAGAATGAAGTGTCCCTCCTTGTCTTTTTTGATGACTTTGGGTTGGAAGTCAATCTTATCAGATATTAGGATGGCTACTCCTGCTTGTTTCTTCATACCATTTGCTTGGAAAATTGTTTTCCAGCCTTTCATTCTGAGGTAGTGTCTATCTTTTTCTCTGAGATGAGTTTCCTGTAAGCAGCAAAATGTTGGGTCTTGTTTGTGTAGCCAGTTTGTTAGTCTATGTCTTTTTATTGGCGAGTTGAGACCATTGATGTTAAGAGATATTAAGGAAAAGTAATTGTTGCTTCCTGTTATTTTAGTTGTTAAAGGTGGCATTCTGTTCTTGTGGCTGTCTTCTTTTAGGTTTGTTGAGGGATTACCTTCTTGTTTTTTCTAGGGCGTTGTTCCCGTTCTTGTATTGGTTTTTTTCTGTTATTATCCTTTGAAGGGCTGGATTCGTGGAGAGATAATGCGTGAATTTGGTTTTGTCGTGGAATACTTTGGTTTCTCCCTCTATGATAATTGAGAGTTTGGCTGGGTATAGTAGCCTGGGCTGCAGTTTGTGTTCTCTTAGTGTCTGTATAACATCTGTCCAGGCTCTTCTGGCTTTCATAGTCTCTGGTGAAAAATCTGGTGTAATTCTGATAGGCTTGCCTTTATATGTTACTTGACCTTTTTCCCTTACTGCTTTTAGTATTCTATCTTTATTTAGTGCATTTGATGTTCTGATTATTATGTGTCGGGAGGAATTTCTTTTCTGGTCCAGTCTATTTGGAGTTCTGTAGGCTTCTTGTATGTTCATATGCATCTCATTCTTTAGATTTGGGAAGTTTTCTTCAATAATTTTGTTGAAGATGTTTGCTGGACCTTTGAGTTGAAAATCTTCATTCTCATCCACTCCTATTATCCGTAGGTTTGGTCTTCTTATTGTGTCCTGGATTTCCTGGATATTTTGAGTTAGGATCTTTTTGCATTTTCCATTTTCTTTGATTGTTGTGCCGATGTTCTCTATGGAATCTTCTGCACCTGAGATTCTCTCTTCCATCTCTTGTATTCTGTTGCTGATGCTCAAATCTATGGTTCCAGATTTCTTTCCTAGGGTTTCTATCTCTAGTGTTGCCTCGCTTTGAGTTTTCTTTATTGTGTCTACTTCCCTTTTTAGGTCTAGTATGGTTTTGTTCATTTCCATCACCTGTTTGTATGTTTTTTCCTCTTTTTCTGTAAGGACTTCTACCTGTTTGATTGTGTTTTCCTGTTTTTCTTTAAGGACTTGTAACTCTTTAGCAGTGTTCTCCTGTATTTCTTTAAGTGATTTATTAAAGTCCTTCTTGATGTCCTCTACCATCATCATGAGATATGCTTTTAAATCTAGGTCTAGGTTCTCAGGTGTGTTGGGGTTCCCTGGACTGGGCGAAGTGGGTGTGCTGGGTTCTGGTGATGGTGAGTGGTCTTGGTTCCTGTTAGTAAGATTCCTCCGTTTACCTTTCGCCATCTGGTAATCTCTGGAGTTAGTAGTTATAGTTGACTCTGTTTAGAGATTGTTCTTCTGGTGATTCTGTTACCGTCTATCAGCAGACCTGGGAGACAGATTCTCTCCTCTGAGTTTCAGTGCTCAGAGCACTCTCTGCTGGCAAGCTCTCTTACAGGGAAGGTGCGCAGATATCTTGTATTTGGACCTCCTCCTGGCCGAAGAAGAAGGCCCAAAACAGGACCTTTCTCAGACACTGTGTTGCTTTGGCAGTTCCCAGGTGGTACAGACTCTCACCTAAGCAGACTAAATTCCTAAGTTCCTTGGAGTCCCGGGACCAAGATGGCGACCGCTGCTGCTGTGGCTTAGGCCGCCTCCCCAGCCGGGTGGGCACCTGTCCTCCGGTCCGGAAGGTGGCCGGCTGTCCCCGGCCCACACAGGGTGCTGCCTCAGCGCCTCTGTGCTTCTGCCTGTTCCAGAAGCTGTCAGGTTCTCTGGCGCACCCTCTCACCTGTTCAGACTAATTTCCTAAGTTCGGCGGGTCTCGGACCAAGATGGCGACCGCTGCTGCTGTGGCTTAGGCCGCCTCCCCAGCCGGGCGGGCACCTGTCCTCCGGTTCGGAAGGTGGCCGGCTGTCCCCGGCCCACAAAGGGTGCTGCCTCAGCGCCTCTGTGCTTCCGCCTGTTCCAGAAGCTGTCAGGTTCTCTGGCGCACCCTCTCACCTGTTCAGACTAATTTCCTAAGTTCGGCGGGTCCCGGACCAAGATGGCGACCGCTGCTGCTGTGGCTTAGGTCGCCTCCCCAGCCGGGCGGGCACCTGTCCTCCGGTCCGGAAGGTGGCCGGCTGTCCCCGGCCCACACAGGGTGCTGCCTCAGCCCCTCTGTGCTTCTGCCTGTTCCAGAGGCTGTCAGGTTCTCTGGCGCACCCTCTCACCTGTTCAGACTAATTTCCTAAGTTCGGCGGGTCCCGGACCAAGATGGCGACCGCTGCTGCTGTGGCTTAGGCCGCCTCCCCAGCTGGGCGGGCACCTGTCCTCTGGTCCGGAAGGTGGCCGGCTGTCCCCGGCCCACACAGGGTGCTGCCTCAGCGCCTCTGTGCTTCTGCCTGTTCCAGAAGCTGTCAGGTTCTCTGGCGCACCCTCTCACCTGTTCAGACTAATTTCCTAAGTTCGGCGGGTCCCGGACCAAGATGGCGACCGCTGCTGCTCGTGTTTCAAATTTTGAGATTAAAAGTATAGTTACTTCTTTCTTTACTGTCTCTAAACTCTTTCAAATTCATGGTCTCTTTTTATTGTTAGTATATGCATATATGTTTATGCCTATACATATCTATTTTTAAATGTAACACATATGTTCCTTGTAAGTATAGTTTCATGAAAGAGCATTGGTATTTGAGAAATAATTGTTGGTCTCCTCCTTGGAGAAGGCTATTTCTTCTGCTTCAGCATTACTTATTGCTTGCAGTTCTTTGTGTGTTCTAGAGATCTTCTGCTCCTTTACCTTTCCATTTTGCATGTCTGTCATCTTTGTTCCACTTATGCTCACTTTCGGGCAATCATGATGGTAAGATTTCCGGAACAGACATTTCAAATTCTTCTCATTTAATTCAACTTCTCTCACTTTTTCTCTGAATACTTCTTTCCACATAGTTCCCACTCTTAGGAATATTCTACTGTTTCCTTTTTCTTTTCTTCTCTTCTCTTCTCTTTTCTCCTCTTTTCTTTTCTTTTCCTTTCCTTTCCTTTCCTTTCCTTTCCTTTCCTTTCCTTTCCTTTCCTTTCCTTTCCTTTCCTTTCCTTGTCTCTTCTTTTCTTCTCTTAGTCTTAGAGAATAGCTCCATTTCAAGTATTTACTGTACTAAAACAAAAATATATGTGCATGCAAGAATGCACATAAGTACTTATTCCATCCATTACCCTAATTAAAGAACATACAGCCTGTAATATATACTATATCACACAATATTGCTTTGTGGATTTATCAAAAAGAGAAATCTATCAACATTAGGTAAATTATGTTTAGAGACAAGACATTAAGTGCAATTCTAGATAGAAACCATTAAGAACGTCTTTGGAGTAGTGGAATTGTTTCATAAATGTAAATTTTCAGTTGGGTATTAAATTATATAGACATATTGTAGTTCATACAAGCATTTACCAATCAATAAAAGTTCAAATAATTAAAACCCATACATAGATACAAACATTTCATAAAGATTGCAAAGAATTTCATGAAGGTGAATGTAAAACTCATTTTTAGAAGTAATATCATGGATATCACAAAGTATTCCAATGAACAAGCTTTAAAATATCTAAAAACTGTTTCATGTTTTTATAACATCATTTATCTCAATTCTGTGGACATTAACATCTATCCTTTTATAGCCTGTTCTAAGATCTAATTTTGTTATATCAATCCAGATATCTAGGTTAACTATGGCAATAATGGTTCATTAATTTCAGATTGTCAACAAGATCACTGAATTGCTGGCGATTTAGGGTTATCACAAGCCAGAGGAAGTGCCTGGGTGACTTTCATCTCTCCAGTATTCTAAGTCTGCTTTTACATGAGTTTATTCGGAGAGTAATAGCTGCCAAGATCTTTCAGCTTGGAAATTGGAGATACTTAATTCTTGAGCACATGGCCTAACATTAGCATTTTAACTTGGCATGAGCCTCAGTCTCATGGAGAAACAGCTGTTTTGAAAAACATTGGGGAGATGATCATTAAAAAGTTTAAAATAAGCAAAAACCTGAAGTTCTGCCTTGTCACTGTAGCATGTGAAATGTTGATTTCTGCCAAAACTTACCCTCCTTTTAGTAGATGATATAATAAATATTATGTGCAAATTAAAAGCACACACACACACACACACACACACACACACACACACACACAGACACACACTAAACACTACATTAACAATGTATTTTGTAAACACAATAATTTTCATATATTATTTTTTGCAACTCATCTGTGTTGTTACTTGAGGGCACACTCGTATCCTGATTGTAATATAGTCCTGTAGCCTTTGTCCCATCATTTCCTATAACAGAACATTGACTTCGAATAATTTATTAAGATAGCATTTTCCCATGAAGCAACAAGAAAAGAAATATTATTTAATTAATTAAGGTTGATAGAATTCACTGGGATGAATGTCTTCTGTTTCCACTTACTTCTGTTGTTTGTGCCATGGTTTTCCCTCCTTTTCTCTGTTCTCACTTTCCTTTAAAGCAGTTATAATTGTTCTTACCTGAAAATGGCATGTAAACTTCAGTCCTAGAATATAAATCACTCAAACCAGTAATGAAGAAAGAAACTTTGAAATATGGTGATACACTCATGATTCAAGTGATACAAACTACACTGGGGTAAACAATTTCTGTGAACTCTGAAACTTGATCTCATCTGGTTAAACTGTCTAAATCTTAAAATCATTTTCCTTTACTATGTATAATATATGTATATATGAATATATTAAACATACTTCTTAGTTAATAGACTTATGAATATGTGTCCACACTAAACTTTTTGAAATTTATTTTTCAAAGCTATACCTATGCTGCAAGATAGTAAATCTGAATTTTCAAACCTGTTATCATATTTATTTTATCCCTGAGCATTTTAAACACAAAGCAAGCTAAGCTTCATTGACAATACAGTACTTCAGACATTACTCTCCAATGCTTTACTCAACATTCATGAAGAAAAGTAATTTTGTCTCAGAAATCAGCACAAATCTATGACCTCAGAGTAGACTTGATGTCTGTGAAATATCCAAAGTTAAATGAATAAACATCTTTTTTTAAAAACACATTTTACTATCTTTAAAGTGAGTATACAATGTACTCTTGAGATACTTGTTTTAAATAAGCATAATTCTGTGTTTACAGCCTTTTAATTCATTTTTATTATAATTTGATTTGGTAAATTATCGAAGAGCAATGGATTCTGAAAGTTTTCTATTGTTTCTTTGTGAATTTCTTATCACGCATCCTGACCTCACTCAGATTCTCATTCCTTCATATTCACCCACCAACCTTGCAACCTCCACCCCAAAGGATGACAACAACAGCAAACAAAAATAAAAACAAAGAGAAAGGTAAAAATACAATTAAATAAAATAAGATCTGTGGAAACTGCAGTGTGTCACGATGTGCCACACCGTATACATTTTTGCAGAAACAGGTTTATTTGCAAATAAATGTTCATTGCAATGAGTCATTTGCATGATTTGTGGCCTCTAGCAGTTGTTGCACTGTCAGTAATGGATCCTCAAGGGGTTCCTCTCAGATATCCTGTAGTTGCCTCGTGTCATAAATGCCCTGTAGCGTTGGTTATACAGGGTCAGGTATGTGTTCTGGCAGTTCATAGATGGGGTAGATGTTGAGGTGTGTGTGTGTGTGTGTGTGTGTGTGTGTGTGCATTGATGTGTTTACTCTTTATGTATCATCCACTATTTGTTATTGGTGCTTGGAAGCAATGTCTTCAACTGGTATTAAACATTTGAAATGAGCTAAGCTGGCTAGGCAGTGTAAACCAGGAATCTTCTGATTTTTGTCTCACAAGCCTTGAAATTTCAAGAATGTCAGCAGCCCAGGTATTTTTTTGATGGATGTGGAGCTCAACCTCCTGTCCTTCACTGACAGAAGTATTTTTCTCTGAAGCCCTCTCTCTCTCTCTCTCTCTCTCTCTCTCTCTATATATATATATATATATATATATATATATATATATATGTATATATCCAATTAATTTGAACATTTTAAACCAAATGAAATATTTAAAGACAGAATTACATATACTAAAAGTTTAAATATTAACTTTAAACACTTTGGCTGGTTCTATTTTACAAGAAGATAATTAACATTATTCAGTTTTGATCTTGACTTCTTGACCCTGGCCTGTTGCCTTTTCTCATTATTTCCTGCCTTATGTTTGGTTGGTCATACCAGGAAAGCTACAAGAGGGATGAGTTAGGCAGCCTGTTGCTCTCTCATCGTGTTTCTCAATTGCCCTTGCTAGCCCAAGGTCATCATGGCTCCTGCACTCCTAGGACCTTCTCTGGAATCATACTGCCCAACAACCAGTCTCTTCTAAAAGACCTTCCAATGCCAAGTTTGTAACAACTGAGCTGCCATATATTCTCGCTGTTTAGTAGAGCCCCCAATGTATCAATCAAGTCTAATGTATATAATTTCATCATTTTAGCTCTTTTTCAGTCATACCTCACTTGACTTGACTTGACTTGAGTCAGTAGCTGAGTTCTTACTTATTTAGGTTGCACCATTTCTTTTAGTCTCACATGTCAAAGAAGCACTGAAACATCCGTGGAGAATAACAACATTTCCTTCTACATATTGCCTCATGTGTATCTTTCAGAGTTATATTTTTTAAAAGTCAAAAATATACAGATACTAACACAAAAGAGTAAACATCTCAATATTTTTGAAAGTAAGTTATTCTTCTGTTTTTATTCTGTACAAGGACATACTTTAAATGGGTTATATATTTTAACATTTTGAGTACAGAATTCATATAATAGTTGATTTGCCTTTTACCTGATATTACCAAGAACAGTATCCCATAATACTTTATTAACTGAAATAAAACTTACATTTTAATCCAATGGTTATAGAAAGATTTCCAGGTTTAAGTTTTACACAGGTTATTCACATAAAACCAGAGACACTAAAACTTATAGAGGAGAAAGTGGGGAAAAGCCTCGAAGACATGGGTACAGGGGAAAAATTCCTGAATAGAACAGCAATGGCTTGTGCTGTAAGATTGAGAATTGATAAATGGGACCTCATAAAATTGCAAAGCTTCTGCAAGGAAAAAGACACCGTCAATAAGACAAAAAGACCACCAACAGATTGGGAAAGGATCTTTACCTATCCCAAATCGGACAGGGGACTAATATCCAATATATATAAAGAACTCAAGAAGGTAGACTCCATAAAATCAAATAACCCCATTAAAAAATGGGGCTCAGAACTGAACAAAGATTTCTCACCTGAGGAATACCGAATGGCAGAGAAACACCTGAAAAAATGTTCAACATCCTTAATCATCAGGGAAATGCAAATAAAAACAACCCTGAGATTCCACTTTACACCAGTCAGAATGGCTAAGATGAAAAATTCAGGTGACAGTAGATGCTGGTGAGGATGTGGAGAAAGAGGAACACTCCTCCATTGTTGGTGGGATTGCAAGCTTGTACAACCACTCTGGAAATCAGTCTGGCGGTTCCTCAGAAAATTGGACATAGTACTACCGGAGGATCCAGCAATACCTCTCCTGGGCATATATCCAGAAGATGCCCCAACCGGTAAGAAGGACACGTGCTCCACTATGTTCATAGCAGCCTTATTTATAATAGCCAGAAGCTGGAAAGAACCCAGATGCCCCTCAACAGAGGAATGGATACAGAAAATGTGGTACATTTACACAATGGAGTACTACTCAGCTATTAAAAAGAATGGATTTATGAAATTCCTAGGCAAATGGATGGACCTGGAGGGCATCATCTTGAGTGAGGTAACCCAATCACAAAGGAACTCTCACAATATGTACTCACTGATAAGTGGATATTAGCCCAGAAACTTAGGATACTCAAGATATAGGATATAATTTGCTAAACACATTAAACTCAAGAGAACGAAGACCAAAGTGTGGACAGTTTGCCCCTTCTTAGAATAGGAAACAAAACACCCGTGGAAGGGGTTACAGAGACAAAGTTCGGAGGTGAGACGAAAGGATGGACCATTTAGAGACTGCCATTCCTGGGGATCCATCCCATAATCAGCTTCCAAATGCTGACACCATTGCATACACTAGCAAGCTTTTGCTAAAAGGACCCAGATATAGCTGTCTCTTATGAGACGATGCCAGGGCCTAGCAAACACAGAAGTGGATGCTCACAGTCAGCTATTGAATGGACCACAGGGCCCCCAATGGAGTAATTAGAGAAAGCACCCAAGGAACTAAAGGGAACTGCAACCCTATAGGTGGAACAACAATATGAACTAAGCAGTACCCCGGAGCTCTTGTCTTTAGCTGCATATGTATCAAAAGATGGCCTAGTCGGCCATCACTGCAAAGAGAGGCCCATTGGACTTGCAAACTTTATATGCCTCAGTACATGGGAACGCCAGGGCCAAAAAGGGGGAGTGGGTGGGTAGGGGAGTGGGGGATGGGTATGGGGGACTTTTGTTTTAGCATTGGAATTGTAAATGATCTAAATACCTAATAAAAATGGAAAAAAAAAGGTTCAAATTAAGGGAACAGTTTGTGATTCTTATTTTGCTTAAAATTATAAATAATTTGGATTTTTTTTAGAAAGTGTACATAGATATTGATACTATTTAATGTACCCATGGATCCCATATTTATCTCTCTATTCACAATGGAAACATATGAATCAATTAATTTCACAAGTTAATATCATGAGATGGGATAAGATAGAGCAAGTGGTACATCTTTGTCAGCCTGAAGAAGAATCTCATAGTCTGATATGATTTATATGGCACAAGAAAGTACAAATAATAGAATCTGAACTCCAGCCTCATGCCTCTGGAGCCACCTCTCTTGACAAATTAGCCACTGGTTTAGCCTATTATTTAAACATTTTAAGAAATCAGCTCATGCCAGAAGTTGGTGGGTTTCACAAGTCTGACACCCAAGAATTATGACATTGTAAACTTTCTTCCTTCTCCAGGAACCTCAAAGTATCCCTTTAATGCCTTCAGTTGAATATGTAATTCTCCCAATCTTCTCACTGGAGATCCAGTTGTATACAGTCACACACACAGCATGTACACGCATAGGCACACACCTACTCAGACACATATATAAACAAATACATATGAATTTCCCAAAAATGTTTAAATATCTTTTCATATGTAAGTTATGTGAAATGTCCCCATATGTTAATATATTGTGGTATTTGAATGTTAATTATATTTGCATGTATTTAGTTATTTGCATACAGGTTGTAATGTATGTGTATATATGATAAAATTTGCATTACTTCATATTTGTAAATTATAATATTTATATCTACATATCTTTAAAATATAGGTTCTATCTCCTGGGGGTGAAGAGAAGAGCCAGTACTTCAAAATCATCTCAAGGAAACCTCCTACCCAGGAGGTCAGAAGGACTTGAACTATAAAGAAAATTATCATAATGATTCTATATACTACTATTAATTTAAACATACATTTACATCTACTAATGTGTGAATGACTATATAATTATACAGTGCATGTGTGTATCTATATATGTGTTATGTAACCTCAAATCATTTCCATAAAAGTTTTCTTATTATTTTATAGACTTAGAATTAGTGTTAATTTGTAGAAGCAAATGTTAATGTTTTAAATAATGAAAGTATAGGATATATCTATCATATTGACTATGACAGTATAAAATATAATAAACAAAATGCTTTGCCATAAAAATATATAAAAATTTTGTATATAAATTTTAGAATACAAAATGTATGGTAACATGTGATATTGAGCCCAGACACATTTATTGCATTAAGAAAAATAAATATCAAGTTCATATATATATATATATATATATATATATATATATATATATATATGTCTTTATAAGTAGGCAAGTTTAATTAAATTTAATCTATAAATTTTCTATAGTTTTGTTAAAACCTGGATAGCATGCACCATTTTTGTCTATATATTTCTACAAAAAATTGAATATAATACATCTCTCTCCCTGAAAATAACATTTTCTAAAGTACAAAATAAACAATAATTTTAATGATAATATATCTATGTCTATTTTAAGATCTCCTTATTAAAGTCAGCTTTCACAAATCAATTGAAATATTTAATCTTTGCTGTAAATTGACCTTAGTGAATTCTATCAAAGGATATCATGAATTCAGATTTAATAGTTGAGCCTGCATGTAAAACAAATGACTTTTATTGTATAAAACAATTAATTTCTCTTCACAGATATTTATGTGTGAAATTAAATATTTCATACATTCATTAATTTTGTAATTTTAGAAATAAGCTACTTTGATGTGCACTAATCAACTTTTCCATTTGTGTGAAAGCTAATTCTTTAATGGACAGTAATAATTTCCTCTCTGTAATGAGGCATCAAGCATGCACTGCATAGTAATAACTTAAAATAGGCCTTTTATTTTCATCATGGTCAACAATATTGTACTGTGTCTCTCTGCATAGAATTTATTTCTGTTGAATTAGTTATATAAGTCCTTCACTTTAAATAGGTTATTAAATATTAACATAATTTTGACCTTTAAACAGCCAGCCATCTTTTCTTGAACCAATGTTCTTCTGTAAGTGTTCTTGTTGGTTATTTATTAATTCCCAATAAACTCCTGTCAAGGTAAGAGAAAAATCAATGAATTCCTTTTGAAGGACATGTAATATAACATATATAATGGCACTTGTATATCAATGCAATAAAAAAAGAAATTAACCATATGTTACAGCATCATGCTTATACATGTGTGTTTCAATGTAAGATAGTTTATATTTCTATAATTGAAAAGTCTCAGAAATGAAATAACAAGTATATCTTAAAACATCTGATATACTTCTATACAAAGTCCCTTATTATAAAGATAAAACAATTTTCAATAAAGCAATAGTTGTATTTATATGACTAAAAATTTTGTTTGTAAGGAAATCAATGATATACTAAGCAAAATCAAGTTAATATTTACATATAGTTTAAGTATAATTTCACTTCTTTCTAGATACATTTTGAGTGAGGTAACAATATTATACATAGATAATATTAATGAAAATATATCAATATATATTACACTGTACAAAAATTATCTCCGATTCAGATACCTCTATTTAAAAAATAATTTAAAAAGGAAATATTGGTAGTACCTTATGAAATATAGATGTAGGATAAGACTGTCACTAGGACTCCATTTGTCAGAAATTAGGTGCAATACTTGACAATCAGGACATTATGATGCTAAAATGTTTCTAAGAAAAAAACATTTAAAGATAAGAACAATCAGGCAAGAAAACAACCCATAGAATTGAAAAGAATCCTTGCCAGCTGTACATGTGACAGAAGTTTAATATCCTGAATATACAAAGAATTCACAAGTCTAGGAAGAAAGGGAAAAGGAATGATGGAAGCGTATTATAGTATATGATATGTACACACATATACGATATAAAAATCTATTATACATTATGAATATACATATATTGTGTCCATACATATACATTATACATATAATATATTATAAGTACATTCATATATGCATATGTATATATAATATACATATAACATACATTATACACTTATATGATTTAATACCTAAGCAAATGGGTTTTTTTTAATATAAGATATAGAAGTATCAAGGATGAAACTGGAAAAGGAATGATGAAAGTGTAATACACACATACATATAAATATATATATAAATATATTTATATATATGATGTTATGTATATATGATGACCTAAGCTGAAAATTTTAAATAGAAGCTATAAAAAATGATCCAGACTAAGAAATACTTCAAAAATATCCATTGTCATTATCAAGTAGGGAAATGCAAATTAAAATAACACTGATATTTTATCTTATTTCAGTCATATTGGAGTTCATCTTATGCACTATATATTCAGATGCTAAGTTCTGTATCCCAAGATCAGGTTGAAATCTGGACATGGATATTGTATTGAGCTATGTGCTGTGAAGAATGTCCTCAATAATCTCTGGTTGGTAAATAAAGGCTAGAGCCTGTGACTGGGCAGTGAAGACACGAAGGCAAAACTTAAGATTGAGGTGATCTCAGGTAAGAACCATGACAAGAAGGAGAGAAGAAAGGAAGAAAGAGGTGGCCATGATGCCTGATGGATCATGAGGACAGATGATGAGCATATGACCAAAAGAAGCTCACCCTGATGACAAACATAGAACAGAGCAAATCTCAGATGGTAAATAATGGGACATTTATCTGCCAATTAACATCCTAGATGGGTTAGAATAGCTTAGAACCTCCACAGCATAGTGCTACCAACTTGTTAATAAAATGTGACATCTCTGTGTCATTTACTCAGGGGCTACATGGGATACAGTGGGGGACAAAACTCCATAAAATTACCATGAGTTTTTGAATAAAATGAACAAAACAGCAAACAAATGCTGGCATGTTTTTGTGAAAGTGGACCCCCTCATTCACTGTTCATAGAATTGCAAATTAGTATGACTTCTCTATAAATAAGTATGAAAAGGTCTAAAAATTTTAAATTTAAATCTACCATATGATAAGGATATACCACTATATGATATTTTCCCAAAGGTCTCAGACTGTTATTCCATAAACATTTGCTCAGGAATGTTCATTGGCATTTTGTCTAAAGAGTTAGGATAGATACATCCCCAGTGTCCTTCAACATGTTAGTGAATAATGAAAATATGGAAAATAACACAACAGAATCCTGTTCAGATTAATACAATAAAACAAAATAATGAATTTTACAGGAAACTGAATGGACATAAAGCCCTATCTTGAGTGAAGAGTGCAGACCTGCAAACACAAACAGACTATTTTTTTCATCTGCAGTTCCAATTTTTTAATCTTCAAATGGAAGTATTCTATGCAGTGGTAATCACAAAAATGAGGAATATTCAAAAGGAACTTTGGGATATATGCAGCTGGAGCCATGTGCACTCCTTTGTTGATGGCTTAGTCCCTGGGAGCTATGAGGAGTGAGGGAGCCTGGTTGGTTGATATTGTTGTTCTTCTGAGTTTGGTGACTGTATTATGGGATGAATCTTCAGGTGGGACAGCTTTTCCTTCAGTCTTTCCTCTTCGCTTTGTCTTCATAGTTGCTCTCATGAGTATTTTGTTCCCCTTTCTTTAAAAAAAAGGACCAAAGCACACACATTTTGGTCTTTCTTCTTGTTGGGCTTCATGTGGTCTGTGAATTTTATTTTGGGTATTGAAAGCTTTGGGACTAATATCCATTTATCAGTTAGTGCATACCATGAGTGTTCTTTTGTGACTGGGTTACCGCACTCAGGATGATATTTTCTAGTTCCATCCATTTGCCTGAGAATTACATTAATTCATCTATGGCTTTGCAGGCATCCATGGGAGGAGAGGTCCTTGGTCTTATGAAGGCTCAATAGATGCTCCAGTGTAGGGAAATTGAGGGTGGAAAAGCAGGAGTGGATGGGTGGGTAAGGAACAATCTCATAGAAACAGGGGGAGGGGAAACAGGATGGGGGTTTCCAGGGGCCGGGGAACCAGAAAAGGGGATAACATTTAAATCTAAATAAAGAAAATATCCAATTAAAAAAGGGGACTTTGGGGAAGTAAGGATTTTGAGGGCAGTAGCAGAAGACAGGAAATAGAAATTGAAAGGAGGATGGGAAAGAGGAAGGACAAATAATTCTAAAGTTGTGTTATCAAGCCTTAAGAAATTATTAGTTTTTATCTACCTAAAATATATATATTATGCATATATGTATATAAGTTATGCCTCTTGGACTGACAGTCTTCTCCTACAAACCTTGGACTAATGAAATTCAAATAATCAGACACCAAAAATCTCCTTTATAATAGCTGGTCAGGGTAGCCCAAGTGACTTCCAAAATAATAAACCAATGCTATTGCTTTAGATTGCCTCTAAGAGGTTAAAGGACAGGCCCTACTTCTGAAAACAGAGATCAATTAGGATACAGAACTCAAATTATTCATAGTGGATATGATTCAAAACTGTCCCTCCTGAGGTCTAGTTAACATAGGAACAAAAAAATGATATGGAAGCTTTAACAGAGGTAAGCAATTAATAGCATTATCTGATACATCGATGAACCACAAAAATGACTACCATGACAAGACAACAGAGGTACCCTAAGTGGTAATCACATGTTGTTGGTAATTAACAGCATTCTACTGGATTTACGGTCCCCTGAACAGGTGTGTCTTAGTTAGGGTTTTACTGCTGTGAACAGATACCATGACCAAGGCAAGTCATACTAAAAAGCAATATTTAATTGGGACTGGCTTACAGGTTCAGAGGTTCAGTCCATTATCTTCAAGGTGGGAGCATGGCAGTAACCAGGCAGGCATGGAGCAGGCAGAGCTGAGAGTAATACATCTTCCTTCAATGGCTGCTAGTGGAAGACTGACTTCCAGGCAACTGGGGTGAGAGTCTTAACCCCACACCACAGTGACACACCGATTCCAACCAGGCCACACCTCCAGATGGTGCCAATCCCTGGTCCAAGAATATACAAACCATCACAAGGAGGAAAATAAAAGCTGGACTAGAAACCTAGCCAACTATCAGGGATAAAGACATCACAGATCTTAAGAGCAAATCTACTAACACTACTTTGTTAGACAAGAATAAATCCTAACTATATGTTTTATTTTTATATCTACAGATAAATGTAGCTATCAATTCATATAAAAGAAAGCTTCTCTGTATATAGAAAATGAAAGCACTCACAGAAAACCAGAAGTGAATACAATACAGAGATCTAAGAATTGTGTGTAGCATGGTCTCAATGTATACATCCACAGTTGGAGCATGATCAAAAGAATGAGGCATGGTGAACAATGTCTTGTAGAACTGTGAGAGAGACTCCCAGATGTATGTGTGGAGACCCTTTATGCTCAGGGGCATTTTGTTCACTGGATTGTTCTTGGATGTGATTTAGCACCTCCTGTGACAAACATTTATATTAATTCATAAGACATGTTAATTCTCATTGGATGTCAAAACATAGCTATAGAACTCAATCTGGTCATTGTACCCTGAATCTGGATATGGCTCTCTGCTTTGCTTACATAATTTTCAATATATAATATATAGTATATTCCAGGCAATTTTATAAAAATAGGTCTGTCATGAGAAATGTTCTGGAAAAGGGCTGTTGTCAGTATTTAGTACGTGCTTAGTGGCATTTATTTACATATATTTCAGATCATGATTTTCTGAACTCAAGTCACTTTCCTTGAATTGTTATTTTCTTTGCTTCATTTTTGTGTATAAGTACTCTAAAACTGAAGTAACGGAGTTTACAGCATTAAACTGTACTCTGCTACATTTTTTTTTCAGATGCCTCATCCAGCAGACAAGATCTGAACAGGTTTGCAAAAACTGGCAATCAAGA
This sequence comes from Mus musculus, assembly GCF_000001635.26. Lineage (NCBI taxonomy): Eukaryota > Metazoa > Chordata > Mammalia > Rodentia > Muridae > Mus > Mus musculus. The sequence continues at coordinate 79,835,127 of NC_000071.6, read as the reverse complement.
TTATAGCTTTTTTGTCTTTGGCTTCGGGAACATTACATAAGAGTAGGTGGAAAAATTGAAAGCCAAAGACAAAAACACAAAAACAAAAATCAGGGCATTTGCTGCAAAGCATTCTGTCCTAGAAATGGTCACACAAACTAGATCAGAACTAGAGCAATGACAATAGAAAATTGAACATGGAGGAGGGATAATCTCATAGGGTCTCACCTTTAGATATACAATTACAAGCAACTCATAGCAGTGTGCAGTGTGTGTGTGTGTGTGTGTGTGTTTGTGTGTGTGTGTGTATGTGTATGTGTGTGTGTGTGTGTGTGTATGTGTGACAGAGAGAGGGGGAGGGAAGGAGGGAAAGCAAGAGAGAGCAAGAGCGAGAATGGGAGAGAGAGAGAGAGAGAGAGAGAGAGAGAGAGAGAGAGAGAGAGAGAGAGAGAGAAAGAGAGAGAGACCTTCCCACCACAGTCAATTTAAAGTGTTGATTTGAAAGTGGAAAAGCATAAAAGGAGTTCATGAAAGGAGACTTGTGAAAGGCTGGAAGAATGAAAGGGAAGAGTGTAAATGGTGCAGATATATTTTAATTAGGATATATAAAAAGGAGAAAGAAATATCTTTAAAATTTTGTCTCTGTAACTCCTTCCATGGGTGTTTTGTTCCCATTTCTAAGAAAGGGATCCATCCCACAATCAGCTTCCAAATGCTGACACCATTGCATACACTAGCAAGATTTTGCTGAAAGGACCCAGATATAGCTCTCTCTTGTGAGAATATGCCGGGGCCTAGCAAACACCGAAGTGGATGATCACAGTCAGCTATTGGATGAGTCACATGGCCCCCAATGGAGGAGCTAGAGAAATTACCCAAGGAGCTAAAGGGAACTGCAACCCTATAGGTGGAACAACAATATGAACTAACCAGTACCCCTGAGCTCTTGTCTGTAGCTGCATATGTATCAAAAGATGGCCTAGTCGGCCATCACTGCAAAGAGAGGCCCATTGGACTTGCAAACTTTATATGCCCCAGTACAGGGGAACGCCAGGGCCAAAAAGGGGGAGTGGGTGGGTAGGGGATTGGGGGGGTGGGTATGGGGGACCTTTGGGATAGCATCGAAAATGTAAACGAGGAAAATACCTAATTTAAAAAAAAAGAAATATCTTTAAAAGAACATAATTTAAATGTGAAAGTAAAATTATATTTACTTGAAACCACTTCATTACTATTATGTTGTCTATAAGTAGATTAAACATTGTACCAAATCTTGAGGTGATTTGTAACATAATTACAAAAACAAAACAAAACTAATAAATACTCACCTAATTTGTCAGTTCTCCAAGCTTAATTACAAAGTACTCCAGAGAGTGAGGATTTTTACAATCATGACTAGATAGCTGCCTGGGACTTAGGATATGGTGACCTTTCCCAACAGCAACTCAACCAATTGTACCTGTACTCATCTGCTCAACAATCAATGCTCAGAATAATAAATAGAATTTTGCTTTTGAACTTTTATCATAGTGAAGCAAATAGTTACTAAATCAAACCATTTTTAGTTAGAGACAATTTGAGTTAATTAGTGTACTATTGCATATCACATACGTTTCATATATGAGCCTTGGTATAATTTTATCATTTTTAGTGGCATTTTCTTATATATATTGGAAAATAATTCTATTGAGTAAAGTAATAAGAAAACTTACACTTTGCCATGGCTAACTAACTTAGAGAGTTTCAAGCTTTAAACAGTCAGGTACTTTCTCAAAGTAACGAAAACAAATGTTTTTCTTCATCATTAACTTTCCTAAGCCTACTGACTTTTGTGAAATCGCTGCAGCTAGTCTCAAATGGTGTATGAAATGAAAATTTCCTGCCTAGTCACTGCACATAGGAAACATCCTGATGATGGCTTGCAATCAGTGTTCTGTTCAGTTATTTTTTGTAATACTGTGATCATGGAGTAAGACATACATACTGAGGAAGAAGAAATGGATAAAGTGAAAATTTCTCTTCAAGTGACATTTTGACCTCTTTTAGTTTCATGTTTAATTGGAGAGACTAGTTCAACTTGAAACAAAATGGCCTTTTTAATTGAATAATATGAACAATTCAATCTAATTAATATATTGAATATGAATCTGATGTATATGCATTGATTATTTAAATTTATAAGCACTATCCATAATGATTATGCTACAAATGAATCTTCTACAAAATGGGTGAAAAGGTCCTTTACTTATATGCATATGATATACTCACAATGGTGAATTCATAGTTTCTGCCTTCACATCACCATTGATATGTAGGCTAAATGCCAGGGCATACATTGCGGATGCATATTGACTTGTTTCATTAAGAATAATAGAAACAACTATATATCTGAACAAAAAAATTAAAATCCCTCATAATATTGGTCACTTGATTTCCTATAACTAGAACCTATTCTCACCCAGCAGCAAAGGTACATAAAGCAATTCTAAATGTGTAGCTCTGCAAGAACAGCACTGATAGGACACACATTCGTGGCATTTGTTTAAAATTGGATTTGTGATATATCCAAAGCATCACTGAGGCTTCATTTTACATTTTAAAAAAATAGGTAAACATACAAGGGTGATAGGTTCCATCGTCCCTTCATTCAGCGGATGTTTATTGAAAATATCATTTACATTAATTGTCATTACTTTATTCACAAAAGAAACTTAGAACATGTGGTATTTAACCCCACATTAATATTATTTCTTTTCTATTCTCATTTGAAAATTAATAGTTCAGATGAACAAGGTTTAACCTTTTACTTTTGGCTTTATAGTTATTATATTTTATTTTTATCTCTATCAGAGAACTCAGAATGGTAATTATATATATGTATAATGTGTTTAATTATTCTTTTTTTACTATAAGCTTCTAGTTTGGAGTTAAAAAATAAAGATTTCTATAGAAATCAAGAGGAATTTTTTAGATGAGTTCTTGTAATGCCTGCTTTGTGATCCATGTCATGAGGTCAGCACAATGGGCTCAGAATGAAGATGAACTACTTGAATGAATGTCTTCACAGTGTGACATTCATGACTCAGTTGTTCCTTGTGGGACTGCACTATTTCCATACCCATGTGATCAACAAGAGAATGTTATCTCTTCTGAAAAGAGTCTCACAAATTAGGTCAATTTCCCAGGATTGCCATGGTGACTTAATTTGTGGCTAAGATACTAAGTCAAGCTGTCAGTAGGGATGTGCTAGGTAAAGAGGAACTCCCTTGCCCTACATACCTTTTGGTAGTCTTGTGTGAATGTTTGACTTTCTTTCCTTTGCAGTGCATTCATCTCTTCATTTGTCATACTGTATTTTCTTTGTGTTTATATATAATCTTAAAATAAGAAATCAATCGTTTTGAGGCTCACTATGTTTGATATTAAGTTGACTTTCTTTTTTTTTTTTTTTTCTATTTCTTTTTTAGACTTCAAACAAACCAAATAACCTAATTAAAAACTGGGGTAACAGAGAGAAATAAAGAATTCTCAACAGATGAATCTCTAATAGCCAATAAACAATTAAATAAACATTCAATGTCCTTAGTCATCTAGGAAATGCAAGTCAAAACATCTCTGATACTCTACTTCCAGTTTCAAAATGTCTAAGATCAAAAACTCAAGTGAAAGCACACCTTTGGGTATAAGCTCACAAGGATACTTGTTCAACTGTTTTCATAGCAGCTTTACTCACAAGAATCAAAAAGTGGAAGCAACTCAGATGCCCCTCAACTGAAGAGTGGATGAAGTCTATTTTTCTATTTTATGAGGGTTAGGTGAATCTTCTCTTATTGAACCCTACCCGGCAGTCCTCTACTATATATGTATTGGGGCCTCATATCACTTGTTGTATGCTGCCTAGTTTGTACTCAGAATCAGACAACGAAATCAACTGGGAACTATGCAACTTGCTTATTTTTTAGCAAAATAATACCATACTGGAATTCAGAGTTGTTTTTGCCTCCTGCAACTTAGACATTGAGTAGTGGATCAAGTCATGATGACCTATATAGGAGTCCCCCTATGCTATTGAGTTTACACACTGTCAAAAATAGCGTTCATCACGACTGTTTCATGATCCCATTGGGTAATGCATGGTCACTGTAAATAGAGTCTCATATGAACTCAGTAAGTCTTGTCTTGTCTTGTCGTGTCTTTCTTCCTTTCTTTTTTCTTTCTTTCTTTCTTTCTTTCTTTCTTTCTTTCTTTCTTTCTTTCTTTCTTTCTTTCTTTCTTTCTTGATTTTTATTTATTTATTTATTTATTTATTTATTTATTTATTTATTTTACACTACAGATTTATTCTCCCCCACTTCCCCCAGTCTACCCTCCAACTGTTCCACATCCCATACCTCCTTCCCACCCCCTATCTCCATGAAGATATCCCTACTCCTCATCCCCACCCCACCTGATCTCTAAATACCTTGGGGCCTCCAATCTCTTGAGGGTTAGGTACATCATCTCTGATTGAACACATACTGGGCAGTCCTCTGCTGTATATGTGTTGGGGGCCTCAAATCAGCTGGTATATGCTGCCCATCTGATTTTCCAGTATCTGAGAGTTCTCAGGGGTCGAGGTTAATTGAGACTGCTGCTCTTCCTACAGGGTGGCTTTCCTCCTCAGTTTCTTCCAGCTTTCTCCTAATTCAACCACAGGGGTCAGCATCTGCTGTTCATTGATTGGATACAAATATCTGCATCTGACTCATCTGCATGTGGGGTCTTTTGGACTGCAGTCATAATAGGCCCTTTTTGGTGTGTGCTAAATAGCCTCAGTAATAGTGCCAGGTCTTGGGGCCTCCCCTTGAGCTGAATCCCACTTTCGGTCTGTTGCTGGACCTTCTTTTGCTCAGGCTCCTATCCATTTTCATCCCTGCAGTTCTTTCAGGCAGGAACAATTTGGGTCAGAGAATTTATTGTGTGATGGCAACCCCATTCCTCACTAGATGCCCTGTCTTTCTCTGGAGGTGGGCTTTACAAGTTCCCTCTCCCCAATTTAGGGCATTTCATCTAAGGTCCCTTGAAAGACCCCCGTTTCCGGGGAGACCCTTGCTCAAGTCCTGGGATGAGCCGATGCCCCAATTACTCGAGAGAAACCGTTCTTGATGCAATATCACATGAGGTTTATTCAGGAATCAGCATGCTGAGGCCAAGCTTGTAACCCACACAGGGGCAGAGGGATTCGCCCCCTAAAAGTTGAAGTAGATGGTTTTTAAGTGGAAAGAGATGCCCATTGGTCTTGCAAACTTTATATGTCTCAGTACAGGGGAACGGCAGGGCCAAGAAGTGGGAGTGGGTGGGTAAGGGAGTTGGGGGGAAGGGTATAGGGGACTTTTGGGATAGCATTGGAAATGTAAATGAAGAAAATACCTAATTAAAACTTAAACAAATTAAATTTAAAAATAAAGAAAAGAATAAGCCGCAAAGTGAGGGGAGGATAAGACCACAAAGAATGGGGAAACTGAGTAAACATCATAAGAATGGGGATGAGGAATTACAGCTCATCTCTCATGGAAAGGTTACAGCTATCTTTGGCAAACTTTCTTGGTTCCATACATGATGAGTCAGTTGTCTGGATGGGTCATCCTGTGGCCATTGTTCTCTCAGGCTGAAGGCGAAAGAACAAAGAACTCCATGCTAGGCTTTAAGAAACACATTGAGTTGGATGTCTTACATCCCTCTCTTTGAGTTCTGAGAGTCTCTCATTTCCCAGGTCTCTGGTGCATTCTGGAGGGTCCCTCGACTTCCTATCACCCGAGGTTGCATGTTTTGCTGACCCTCAGGAGTTTCAGTCCTTTTGCCCTACCCAATACCCGATCATATTCTCCTCAACATCCCCTCTCCATCTCCTTTCACTCCCAGGTCCCTCCCACCCCTGTGGTTGCTTTCTTCTCCCTCCCAAGTGGGGCAGAGGCACCGTCACTTGGGCCCTTCACCTTGTTGACCTTTCTGAGTTCTGTAGGCTGTATCTTCGGTATTCGGCACTTTTTCTTCTTCTTGTTAATATCCACTTATTAGTGAGTACATACCATGCATGTCCTTTTGGGTCTGAGTTATCTCACACAGGATAATATTTTCTAGTTCCAGTATATCTAAATTGTTTCTTGAAAATATATAATCACCACAAATACAGAATTATGTAATAAACCCATCTATTTGTCTATGTAACCTTTCTGCCCTTTTGCTAAAAAGATACCTAGAAAATAATATTTACCTATCTTACAGTATTACTGAGACTCATACAAATTAAGATTTCAAAATTTAATGGTTTATTTGAAATGAATTTGGAACTCTATTCAATTTTCCTTGTGTGTGTGTATGTGTGTGTGTGTGTGTGTATGTATGTGTGTGTGTGTGTGTGTGTGTGTCAGAGTGAATCTGTGTGAGTATGGACCCATGAGTGTAGGTGCCAGTACAAGATATATCCTGGAGCTTGAGGTCTGGAAAATCTATTGTCATTCACTATAAGAAGCAAGGAAATATATACTAATTTTATGTAAATGTGGTAAAAAATACTATTATTATCATTATTATGAAGGCTTGCAAGAAATCTCACCAAATATATTGAGACAATATGGATAAGGATGTCTGTATTCTTAAATAGATAAGAATTATTACCTTGATAATAGTGATATTTATTCTTGAAGATATAGTATTTTAATTGTTGTTCTATAATATCATAAATTGTGAAATGGTTCCTATTCATTTGCCATATTTTTAATATTTAAACCCTTATAGTGGTTCAGTTGACCTAACTCAACAAATGGCAGAAGTTATTGTATCTGTACTCATTATGGAAACACAGCATGACATTTCAGGGCACATTATGCCAGTCTAAACCAAAATTACTCAGTTGTTTTGGGATTTGAGGGTTTTCTGTCTTTGACCTTTGAATTGAAAGTAAAAAATGAATCCATTTTTTCAGCATGTCAACATATTCAACTGTTAACTCCAGATAAGGACGATGCATTATTTTTCCTTAGTCATTTGAACTAAAGTGCAACCTAAACATGAGAATTGCAAATCACTTGAAATAGAAGAAGTATTTCCCCCACTTAGGCTGACATATAATGTCTTAAAAATGGCTTCCACACCTTGGTGTATACATTCCCTTGAGTATGTTCCTAAATAGGTTAACTAATAACTATCATTTTAGCTCACTATTTGGTTCTCTATTCAAAGCTTTGAAGTGATAAAATATTTGTTTCATTCCATTCATATTATTTTCTAACTTTATATATAACACACACATGTATGTGTGTATATATAAATTATATAAATAGTATGTTCTATACTTTCTCATTCTAATATTTAAAAGAATAAGGATTTGAATGAATGGAAGAACATGTAATGGAAAGAAGATACATTTATTATCTGTCTCTGAAAACATACTATGCATTTAATAAATTGTTAAATGTTTACCAATGCACAGGTTATCTTCATGTGTTTCCTACATATCCACCAGTTGCTCATAAATTTCAAGCAAGAAACTGAAAAAAATGCAATGTACATCAATTATCAAATTCACCCATGAAAACTGTCAAAGTTTCTAATTCCTCCCTTTCTTTCTACTGCTTGCTAGACTCCCTGAGAATTACCTGCCAATGACAGTGAGAAGTTTTGGAACACCTATTCTAAGTAGGATGTTGCCATGAGATTCCTCCTCTCAGGGCTCAAGAAACCCAGAAGAGGAGAAGGTGGAAAGAAGAAAATAGCCTTGAAAACCAAAGCCTCAGAATCAGAATGATCAAAGCTTTTGTGAATTTAGAAAGACTGCTGGGACCTGCACAGAACTTTAGGACATGCGACATATTTGGTCCTATAGGCCAGAGAAGAAGTAGATGATTTCATCCCTAACACATAAGTTAGTTGTAATGTATAATCTCTTAAATTCTTTTACCAAATATTCTCCCTGGAGTGAATAAACCACTGTTAAGTGTAAGTTTCATGCCTTTCAGTATGTGGCCCCCAAAAGACAAACTCAATGAGTTCTTTGGGCATTCCTTGCTTCATAAGGTCTCATGGTGCTTCCTTATTTGTTTTCACTTTATATTATTACTTTCTATTTTTTATTTTATTTTTATATCTTTTTCTTCTCTTTTTACCTAAGGGTTCATTGTATACATATCATGGTTTCCAGTTTAATGTTTTGTTGTTATTATTGTTGTTTGTTTGTTTGTTTTGTGGGATTCCTGAGTATGCAAAGAGTGGATTTATTTCTTGTGCCTAGTTTTAGGATCTTTTCTTCCTCCTTTGTTTGGTCTAATTCCAATAAGATTTTGTTTGATCATATTGGTTAAACAAACCTCCCAAAGGTTTTACAACCTGACTTTGTGCCTGACCTTGCCACATTTGCATTTCCTACTGATCCTTGACCACCTACTGAGCTTACTTTGCAATTCAATCCAGCTGAAATAAGCAACAGAATGCAGCCTAAACAAAGGGATCAATCATAGGGTTTTCCCATATATATTCAGAGATGTACATAAAATTTGAGCCTTGATCAGAGAATTTTTCTTGACTTTATTTCTCTTGTCTGCTCATTCTATTCCATCCCCAGCTTTCCATCCAGGTAAATCTACATGGCTGCTGGTGGCTACAATATTAGTCTTTTAGATTTTTTTTTTCTGATGAGATACAGAAAGGGAGTAGATCAGAATTATAGGGGAGAAGTGGGCAGCTGGGGATAATACAGGGAAAGAAAACCAGAATTATGATATATAATGTAAGAATAAAATCTATTTTCAATGAAAGGAAAGAGAGATAATTGTCTGCTTAACAATTGAGAATTCACATTGCCATAGACAACTGAAAGTGTGAGAGGGAAGAAGGCTTTCAAGATCTGCTTTCTTGCAAATATTTCATAGTGGATATTTATATTGGATAGTCCATATCCAATGGCTTTCTATGTTCTCTGCATTATATGACTACATGGAAAAATATACCCAAATAATTCACTAAATGTACATGCAGTTACCATAATGGGTTATGTATTGTGAGATACTTATGAATTTAGAATTTCACAGATGAAATGAACACAGTAGTTTATATGCTTACTGTTCATGTTCTAGAAGTTTCTTCAGTATGTACAACATCTTCAGCTACTCTTGCCTAACAGTTTTTAAGGGATTGATGTTGGAATTCATATATTTCATCCTGTACATGTATTTAGTGTCTGTTCTAAAGACTGGAAAATAGGGAATTTCATAGAAATATTATATATTCATAATCTAAGTTAGGGAACCATGCAAGGTGCTGTATAGCCAATCATGTTTGTAAAGAAAGGGTCATTCTGAGCCTAGCAGCATGTTCTTCAATTTATTCCCTAGGTGTTCTGTCTCATCTTTCTACCTGCATTTATGCCAGTATAAACAACTGTGTAACTCCAGATTTTTCTGATTTCTTATCATTGGATTCCAATATTTCACACAATAAAAACTAGGAGTTCACCAGCGTTTATTTATTCCATATCATATTTTATCCCACCTAACATTGATCTCATATAGGTGCTATATTTGCACTCTTACTATTGTATAGTTGTGACTCCAATCTCCTTTTTTTTAAATAAAATAAACAGCAAGTCATTTTTGTAGCAGCAGTTTCTTTTTGTGGGGCAAGATCAAAGATTCTTTTTTTTTAATTACATCAATATTGCCAAAAATTCTTGAGCATTTTATTATGGAGTTGAGAAAGATTAGTCACATCCAGAGACTACCCCACCCGGGGATCCATCCCACAATCAGCCACCAAACCCAGACACTATTGCATATGCCAGCAAGATTTTGATGAAGGGACCCTGTTAGATCTGTCTCATATATGCCAGTGCCTGGCAAATACAGAAGTGGATGCTCACAGTCATCTATAAGATGGAACACAGGACCCCCAATGGAGAAGCTAGAGAAAGCACCGAAGAGCTGAAGGGGTCTTCAACCCTATAGGTGGAACAACAATATGAACTAACCAGTACCCACAGTGCTCTTGTCTCAAGCTGCATATGTATCAGAAGATGGCCTAGTTGGTCATCACTGGAAAGAGAGGCTCCTTGGTATTGCAAACTTCATATGCCCCAGTACAGGGGAATGCCAGGGCCAAGAAGCGGGAGTGGGTGGATAGGGGAGCAGGGCAGGGGAGGGGGGTATAGGGAACTTTCGAGATAGCATTTGAAATTTGAAATGTATATAAAGAGATTATCTAATAAAAACAGAGAGAGAGAGAGAGAGATTAGTCATTCTTTCAAGGTTAGCACAATAGGATTCCAAAGCAAATTTCAAATCAAGAGTTTATTTCAAATCAAATAAATCCTGTCACTAACTGCTCATAGGCAAGGCAGTGAGTTTCATTGTCTTGTGTTATGCAAGCTGATTAGGTTCTCTTTGTAGTGTCTTCTATTGTCATTTCAGGTATAGGCTGAGAATAGGTTAGCCATCATGACAAGGACACTGAATCAGCTCATCCATCACAACTAAAATTACCCCATTAACTAAGGCTTTTCTGTTTTGTTTTCTTTTTGCCTATGTGTAAATGTAATGTTATGTGTACAGTGTTCACCTAAAATAGCAGTGTAATGAAACACAACACTAGAGTTAAAAACATGAAAAAATAGAAAGGTTTGACGAGCTAATTCAAACTTTTATGATATCCATCAAATGACTGATACATATTGAACAATTAACAGTTGAAGAGTAAAATTTATAATTTGGGGTCCTATAGTATTGTGGTATCTAAGTTCAAAAATTCAGGGCTAAATGTTGTGAAGAACAGGCCCAGGCAAGTCCAGGTACAGCCAGACCCACCCTATAGCTGGGAATGTCCGGCCATAAAAGATAAAGAAAATAATGCAGGAACTGGCCAGGGCTATCAGGGCTGACTGAATGGCCATCTGGCAGGATGGCGCCTCCTGGGCGGTGCCTCTCTCTAGCCCACCATAAATCATACATTAACCAGATGTCCTGCTGACCTCGATAAGTCCCAGGCCCTTGTTCCTCCCTACACCTTAGCTGGCATGTACTACCCTGTTAACTTGTAACCACCCTGCTGATATCCACGCCAATTCTTTCTACTCCTCCCCTTTTGGTTTATGGTTTTTTTTTTCTTCTTTATAAGCCTGTGAAAAGTTTAGGCCGGGGTCGGACTCCTCTACCCCTGCGTGGTGTATGAGTTTCAACCCCAGCATACTGGGTTGAGCGCTCCTTTGTTGCTTGTGTGCCATTAAAGCCTCATGTGGTTACAGCAAGTTCGGTCTCAGCGTCTCACTGGGTGTGCGCCTTCCCAAGATTTGAGTGAGGGTCTCCCTTCGTGGGGGGTCTTTCATGTGGGGGCTCGTCCGGGATTTGCGCTACCACCCAGGGGTCCTAAACCCACTTGGAGGTAAGGCCCTCTGTCTTGTCTTGGTTTTGTGTCTATATTCTGTCTGAAAATCTGGTGCGATCGCAGTTTCGGTTTTGCGAATGCTCTTTTGAGGCTGCGCTCCAGGAGGGAGAGCAGACTGGATAAGGATAGACGTGTTTAGGTGTCCACCATTTGTTCGCCCTGGGAGACATCCCAGGAGGACAGGGGGAGGACCAGGGATGCCTAGTGGATCCCTGCGGAGAAAGTCAGGAGATAAGTTTTCTCCTTGACGATCTGTTTCTGAGGCCTGTTTCTAGGCTGTCTGATTCCTTTCAGGAATTCTGGTCGACTCAGAGTTGGCAACTGGTTTTGTCTTTGAGTCTTGTAGTCTTTGTAAGTGTCTTTATCGCATGTGTGGCAGAGCTTGAAATGGGACACACTGTGACGACCCCACTAACAGTGACTCGGAACCATTGGATGAACGTTAAGAATAGGGCCCACAATCTTTCCATCAAGGTCAAGAAGGGACCTTGGCAAACTTTTTGTTCCTCTGAGTGGCCAACTTTCGGTGTGGGATAGCCATTGCAGGGAAACTTTAGCCTACCTATTATTCTTGCTGTCAAGCGAGTTGTTTTTCAGGCCACAGTGGGGGCATCCTGATCAGGTACCATATATTATCGTGTGGCAGGACCTGGTCCAAAAACCACCACCCTGACCCCTGTTAATTTTTTAGTAGATACAGGAGCAGAACATTCAGTTTTAACCCAACCATTAGGACAATTGTGATTCAAAAAGACTTTGGTTATGGGAGCCACTGGTGGCAAGCTTTATCCCTGGACAACCAAAAGGATTTTAAAAGTAGGAAAGAGACGACAGGTGTCCGCCTGGCTTGGGAGGCGGCCTCAGCCTCAGCAGCAGCGGTCGCCATCTTGGTTCCAGGACTCAGCAGAACTTAGGAAATTAGTCTGAACAGGTGAGAGGGTGCGCCAGAGAACCGGACAGCTTCTGGTTCAGGCGGAAGCACAGAGGCGCTGAGGCAGCACCCTTAGCGGGCCGCAGACAGCCGGCCGCCGTCCGGACCAGAGGACAGGTGTCCGCCTGGCTTGGGAGGCAGCCTCAGCCTCAGCAGCAGCAGTCGCCATCTTGATTCTGGGACTCCCTGGAACTTAGGAATTAAGTCTGCACAGGTGAGAGTCTGCACCACAGAAGCTGACAGCTTCTGGGAACTGCCGAAGCAACACAGCTTCTGAGAAAGGCCCTGTTTTGGGCCTTCTTCTTCGGCCAGGAGGAGGTCCAAAAACAAGATATCTGCGCACCTTCCCTGTAAGAGAGCTTGCCAGCAGAGAGTGCTCTGAGCACTGAAACTCAGAGGAGAGAATCTGTCTCCCAGGTCTGCTGATAGACGGTAACAGAATCACCAGAAGTACAATCTCTAAACAGAGTCAACTATAACTACTAACTCCAGAGATTACCAGATGGCAAAAGGTAAACATAGGAATCTTACTAACAGGAACCAAGACCACTCACCATCATCAGAACCCAGCACTCCCACTTCGTCCAGTCCAGGACACCCCAACACACCTGAAAACCTAGACCTAGATTTAAAAGCATATCTCATGATGATGGTAGAGGACATCAAGGAGGACTTTAATAACTCACTTAAAGAAATACAGGAGAACACTGCTAAAGAGTTACAAGTCCTTAGAGAAAAGCAGGAAAACACAATCAAACAGGTAGAAGTCCTTACAGAAAAAGAGGAAAAAACATACAAACAGGTGATGGAAATGAACAAAACCATACTAGACATAAAAAAGGAAGTAGACACAATAAAGAAAACTCAAAGTGAGGCAACACTGGAGATAGAAACCCTAGGAAAGAAATCTGGAACCATAGATTTGAGCATCAGCAACAGAATACAAGAGATGGAAGAGAGAATCTCAGGTGCAGAAGATTCCATAGAGAACATCGGCACAACAATCAAAGAAAATGGAAAATGCAAAAAGATCCTAACTCAAAATATCCAGGAAATCCAGGACACAATGAGAAGACCAAACCTACGGATAATAGGAGTGGATGAGAATGAAGATTTTCAACTCAAAGGACCAGCAAACATCTTCAACAAAATTATTGAAGAAAACTTCCCAAATCTAAAGAAAGAGATGCCTATGAACATACAAGAAGCCTACAGAACTCCAAATAGACTGGACCAGAAAAGAAATTCCTCCAGACACATAATAATCAGAACAAAAAATGCACTAAATAAAGATAGAATACTAAAAGCAGTAAGGGAAAAAGGTCAAGTAACATATAAAGGCAAGCCTATTAGAATTACACCAGATTTTTCACCAGAGACTATGAAAGCCAGAAGAGCCTGGACAGATGTTATACAGACACTAAGAGAACACAAATTCCAGCCCAGGCTACTAAACCCAGCCAAACTCTCAATTACCATAGATGGAGAAACCAAAGTATTCCACAACAAAACCAAATTCACACATTATCTCTCCATGAATCCAGCCCTTCAAAGGATAATAACAGAAAAAAAACCAATACAAGAACGGGAACAATGCCCTAGAAAAAAACAGGAAGGTAATCCCTCAACAAACCTAAAAGAAGACAGCCACAAGAACAGAATGCCAACTTTAACAACAAAAACAACAGGAAGCAACAATTACTTTTCCTTAATATCTCTTAACATCAATGGTCTCAACTCCCCAATAAAAAGACATAGACTAACAAACTGGCTACACAAACAAGACCCAACATTTTGCTGCTTACAGGAAACACATCTCAGAGAAAAAGATAGACACTACCTCAGAATGAAAGGCTGGAAAACAATTTTCCAAGCAAATGGTATGAAGAAACAAGCTGGAGTAGCCATCCTAATATCTGATAAGATTGACTTCGAACCCAAAGTCATCAAAAAAGACAAGGAGGGGCACATCGCTCTCATCAAAGAAAAAATCCTCCAAGAGGAACTCTCAATTCTGAATATCTATGCTCCAAATACAAGGGCAGCCACATTCATTAAAGAAACTTTAGTAAAGCTCAAAGCACACATTGCACCTCACACAATAATAGTGGGAGACTTCAACACACCACTTTCACCAATGGACAGATCATGGAAACAGAAACTAAACAGGGACACACTGAAACTAACAGAAGTGATGAAACAAATGGATCTGACAGATATCTACAGAACATTTTATCCTAAAACAAAAGGATATACCTTCTTCTCAGCACCTCATGGTACCTTCTCTAAAATTGACCACATAATAGGTCACAAAACAGGCCTCAACAGATTCAAAAATATTGAAATTGTCCCATGTATCCTATCAGATCACCATGCACTAAGGCTGATCTTCAATAACAAAAAAAATAATAGAAAGCCAACACTCACATGGAAACTGAACAACACTCTTCTCAATGATACCTTGGTCAAGGAAGGAATAAAGAAAGGAATTAAAGACTTTTTAGAGTTTAATGAAAATGAAGCCACAACATACACAAACTTTTGGGACACAATGAAAGCATTTCTAAGAGGGAAACTCATAGCTCTGAGTGCCTCCAAGAAGAAACGGGAGAGAGCACATACTAGCAGCTTGACAACACATCTAAAAGCTCTAGAAAAAAAGGAAGCAAATTCACCCAAGAGGAGTAGACAGCAGGAAATAATCAAACTCAGGGGTGAAATCAACCAAGTGGAAACAAGAAGAACTATTCAAAGAATTAACCAAACGAGGAGTTGGTTCTTTGAGAAAATCAACAAGATAGATAAAACATTAGCTAGACTCACTAGAGGGCACAGGGACAAAATGCTAATTAACAAAATCAGAACTGAAAAGGGAGACATAACAACAGATCCTGAAGAAATCCAAAACACCATCAGATCCTTCTACAAAAGGCTATACTCAACAAAACTGGAAAACCTGGACGAAATGAACAAATTTCTGGACAGATACCAGGTACCAAAGTTGAATCAGGATCAAGTTGACCTTCTAAACAGTCCCATATCCCCTAAAGAAATAGAAGCAGTTATAAATAGTCTCCCAACCAAAAAAAGCCCAGGACCAGATAGGTTTAGTGCAGAGTTCTATTAGACCTTCAAAGAAGATCTAATTCCAGTTCTGCACAAACTTTTTCACAAGATAGAAGTAGAAGGTACTCTACCCAACTCATTTTGTGAAGCCACTATTACTCTGATACCTAAACCACAGAAAGATCCAACAAAGATAGAGAACTTCAGACCAATTTCCCTTATGAATATCGATGCAAAAATCCTCAATAAAATTCTTGCTAACCGAATCCAAGAACACATTAAAGCAATCATCCATCCTGACCAAGTAGGTTTTATTCCAGGGATGCAGGGATGGTTTAATATACAAAAATCCATCAATGTAATCCATTATATAAACAAACTCAAAGACAAAAACCACATGATCATCTCGTTAGATGCAGAAAAAGCATTTGACAAGATCCAACACCCATTCATGATAAAAGTTCTGGAAAGATCGGGAATTCAAGGCCCATACCTAAACATGATAAAAGCAATCTACAGCAAACCAGTAGCCAACATCAAAGTAAATGGAGAGAAGCTGGAAGCAATCCCACTAAAATCAGGGACTAGACAAGGATGCCCACTTTCTCCCTACCTTTTCAACATAGTACTTGAAGTATTAGCCACAGCAATTCGACAACAAAAGGAGATCAAGGGGATACAAATGGGAAAAGAGGAAGTCAAAATATCACTTTTTTGCAGATGATATGATAGTATATATATAAGTGACCCTAAAAATTCCACCAGAGAACTCCTAAACCTGATAAAGAGCTTCGGTGAAGTAGCTGGATATAAAATAAACTCAAACAAGTCAATGGCCTTTCTCTATACAAAGAATAAACAGACTGAGAAAGAAATTAGGGAAACAACACCCTTCTCAATAGTCACAAATAATATAAAATATCTCGGCGTGACTCTAACTAAGGAAGTGAAAGATCTGTATGATAAAAACTTCAAGTCTCTGAAGAAAGAAATTAAAGAAGATCTCAGAAGATGGAAGGATCTCCCATGCTCATGGATTGGCAGTATCAACATTGTAAAAATGGCTATCTTGCCAAAAGCAATCTACAGATTCAATGCAATCCCCATCAAAATTCCAATTCAATTCTTCAACGAATTAGAAGGAGAAATTTGCAAATTCATCTGGAATGACAAAAAACCTAGGATAGCAAAAACTCTTCTCAAGGACAAAAGAACCTCTGGTGGAATCACCATGCCTGACCTAAAGCTTTACTACAGAGCAATTGTGATAAAAACTGCATGGTACTGGTATAGAGACAGACCAGTAGACCAATGGAATAGAATTGAAGACCCAGAAATGAACCCACACACCTATGGTCACTTGATCTTCTACAAGGGAGCTAAAACCATCCAGTGGAAGAAAGACAGCATTTTCAACAATTGGAGCTGGCACAACTGGTTGTTATCATGTAGAAGAATGTGAATCGATCCATAATTATCTCCTTGTACTAAGGTCAAATCTAAGTGGATCAAGGAACTTCACTTAAAACCAGAGACACTGAAACTTATAGAGGAGAAAGTGGGGAAAAGCCTTGAAGATATGGGCACAGGGGAAAAATTCCTGAACAGAACAGCAATGGCTTGTGCTGTAAGATCGAGAATTGATAAATGGGACCTAATGAAACTCCAAAGTTTCTGCAAGGCAAAAGACACTGTCAATAAGACAAAAAGACCACCAACAGATTGGGAAAGGATCTTTACCTATCCTAAATCAGATAGAGGACTAATATCCAACATATATAAAGAACTCAAGAAGGTGGACTTCAGAAAATCAAATAACTCCATTAAAAAATGAAGACTGAAGTGTGGACACTATGCCCCTCCTTAGAAGTGGGAACAAAACACCCATGGAAGGAGTTACAGAGACGGAGTTTGGAGCTGAGATGAAAGGATGGACCATGTAGAGACTGCCATAGCCAGGGATCCACCCCATAATCAGCATCCAAACGCTGACACCATTGCATACACTAGCAAGATTTTATTGAAAGGACGCAGATGTAGCTGTCTCTTGTGAGACTATGCCGGGGCCCAGCAAACACAGAAGTGGATGCTCACAGTCAGCTAATGGATGGATCATAGGGCTCCCAATGGAGGAGCTAGAGAAAGTAACCAAGGAGCTAAAGGGATCTGCAACCCTATAGGTGGAACAACATTATGAGCTAACCAGTACCCCGGAGCTCTTGACTCTAGCTGCATATATATCAAAAGATGGCCTAGTCGGCCATCACTGGAAAGAGAGGCCCATTGGACTTGCAAACTTTATATACCCCAGTACAGGGGAATACCAGGGCCAAAAAGGGGGAGTGGGTGGGCAGGGGAGTGGGGGTGGGTGGATATGGGGGACTTTTGGTATAGCATTGGAAATGTAAATGAGTTAAATACCTAATAAAAAATGGAAAAAAAAATGGGGCTCAGAACAGAACAAAGAATTCTCACCTGAGGAATACCGAATGGCAGAGAAGCACCTGAAAAAATGTTCAACATCCTTAATCATCAGGGAAATGCAAATCAAAACAACCCTGAGATTCCACCTCACACCAGTCAGAATGGCTAAGATCAAAAATTCAGGTGACAGCAGATGCTGGCGTGGATGTGGAGAAAGAGGAACACTCCTCCATTGTTGGTGGGATTGCAGGCTTGTACAACCACTCTGGAAATCAGTCTGGTGGTTCCTCAGAAAATTGGACATAGTACTACCGGAGGATCCAGCAATACCTCTCCTGGGCATATATCCAGAAGATGCCCCAACCGGTAAGAAGGACACATGCTCCACTATGTTCATAGCAGCCTTATTTATAATAGCCAGAAGCTGGAAAGAACCCAGATGCCCCTCAACAGAGGAATGGATACAGAAAATGTGGTACATCTACACAATGGAGTACTACTCAGCTATTAAAAAGAATGAATTTATGAAATTCCTAGCCAAATGGATGGACCTGGAGGGCATCATCCTGAGTGAGGTAACACATTCACAAAGGAACTCACACAATATGTACTCACTGATAAGTGGATATTAGCCCAAAACCTAGGATAACCAAGATATAAGATACAATTTCCTAAACACATGAAACTCAAGAAAAATGAAGACTGAAGTGTGGACACTATGCCCCTCCTTAGAATTGGGAACAAAACACCCTTGGAAGGAGTTACAGAGACAAAGTTTGGAGCTGAGATGAAAGGATGGACCATGTAGAGACTGCCATATCCAGGGATCCACCCCATAATCAGCATCCAAACGCTGACACCATTGCATACACTAGCAAAATTTTATTGAAAGGACGCAGATGTAGCTGTCTCTTGTGAGACTATGCCGGGGCCTAGCAAACAAAAAGTGGATGCTCACAGTCACCTAATGGATGGATCACAGGGCTCCCAATGGGGGAGCTAGAGAAAGTACCCAAGGAGCTAAAGGGATCTGCAACCCTATAGGTGGAACAACATTATGAACTAACCAGTAACCCGGAGCTCTTGACTCTAGCTGCATATGTATCAAAAGATGGCCTAGTCGGCCATCACTGGAAAGAGAGGCCCATTGGACACGCAAAATTTATATGCCCCAGTACAGGGGAACGCCAGGGCCAAAAAGGGGGAGTGGGTGGGTAGGGGAGTGGGGGTGGGTGGGTGTGGGGAACTTTTGGTATAGCATTGGAAATGTAAATGAGCTAAATACCTAATAAAAATTAAAAAAAATAAGTTCTATAGTTTACACAAGAAAAAATAAATAAAAATAAAAGTAGGAAAGAATAAAGTGACTCATTCTTTTCTTGTGATACCTAAGTGCCCGTCACCCCTGCTAGGCAGGGACCTTTTGACAAAATTAAAAGCACAAGTCTAGTTTACTTCTGAAGGACCTGAGGTGTCATGGAATAAGAATCCAGTGGCATACTTAATTTTAAATGTAGAAGAAGAATATCGCCTCCATGAACAGAAGTTTGAGACTTTACCCTCTAAGGAATGGCTGACAGCTTTTCCGGAGGTTTGGGCAGAGCAGTCTGGGATGGGATTGGCTAGACAAGTGCCACCTGTCGTAGTCCAGCTAAAAGCAGCTGCCACACCCATTTCAGTCAGACAATACCCCATGAGCCAAGAGGCTAAAGAAGGCATTTGACCGCATATCCAGAGACTGCTACAACAGGGTATATTAGTTCCGTGCCAGTCGCCTTGGAATACCCCCCTTCTGCCGGTGTGTAAGCCTGGGACAAATGGCTATCGGCCTGTCCAGGACTTAAGGGAAGTCAATAAGCAGGTACAGGAAATTCACCCAACCGTGCCCAATTCTTACAACTTGCTGAGTTATCTACCACCTGAACGGTCCTGGTACACTGTCCTAGACTTGATGGATGCCTTTTTCTGACTCAGGTTGCACCCGAGTAGCCAACCGCTATTCGCTTTTGAGTGGCGAGACACAGAGGGAGGACATACGGGTCAGCTAACCTGGACTAGGCTGCCACAGGGATTCAAGAACTCACCTGCCCTCTTTGATGAAGCTCTCCATCGTGATCTCGCACCTTTCAGGGCACAGAATCCCCAAGTGTCTCTTATGCAGTATGTAGATGACTTACTCCTTGCAGCCTCAACTCAGGAACTATGCCTCGATGGGACCAAAAAGCTCTTAAATGAACTAGGTGAGTTGGGGTACCGGGTATCTGCTTAAAAAGCTCAGCTATGCTGCACTGAGGTGACCTACTTAGGTTACACCCTCCGAGAAGGAAAGAGGTGACTCACCGAAGTTCGAAAAAAGACTGTGATGCAAATCCCGATCTCCATCACTCCGCGACAAGTACATGAGTTTCTGGGGACAGCGGGCTTTTGCAGACTCTGGATACGGGGGTTCACAGCACTGGCGGCCCCTCTGTACCCACTCACTAAAGAAAATGTTCCATTCATCTGGACAGAGGAACACCAAAAAGACTTTGACAGCATAAAGGCTGCTCTGCTTGCAGCCCCTGCTTTGGCCCTGCCAGATTTAACTAAGCCGTTCACCCTATACGTTGATGAGCGGGCTGGAGTAGCCCGCAGAGTCCTGACTCAGACTCTGGGGCCCTGGAAGCAGCCAGTGGCCTACCTGTCCAAAAAGCTAGACCTGGTCGCCAGTGGTTGGCCCTCTTACCTAAAAGCCATTGCTGCAGTAGCTCTACTTGTTGAAAACGCTGACAAGCTTACTCTGGGTCAGCATGTGACTGTAATTGCTCCCCATGTTCTGGAGAGTATTGTATGACAGCCCCCAGACCAGTGGATGACTAATGCCCGGATGACCCACTACCAGAGCCTGCTGTTAAATGTTCGAGTGACTTTTGCCCACCTGCCATCCTCAATCCTGCCACCCTCCTCCCCGAGACGGATGACTCCATCCCGGTACATCAATGTGCTGATATCCTGGCTGAAGAAACTGGAACGAGAAAGGATCTGACTGATCGACCTTGGCCAGGTGTGCCTGACTGGTACACAGATGGTAGCAGCTTTGTGGTAGAGGGAAAAAGAAGAGCGGGAGCAGTAGTGGTAGATGGAAAACAGGTAATTTGGGCAAGCAGTCTTCCGGAAGGAACTTCGGCTCAGAAGGCTGAGCTCCTGGCATTAACCCAAGCGCTACGGCTGGCAGAAGGTAAGGCGATCAACATTTACACTGACAGCCACTATGCTTTTGTCACAGCCCACATTCATGGGGCCATCTATAGACAAAGGGGCCTACTTACCTCTGCAGGCAAGGACATTAAAAACAAGGGAGAAATCTTGGCCTTCCTAGAGGCTATACACATTCCGAAGAAAGTGGCCATCGTCCACTGCCCTGGCCATCAAAAGGGGCAAGATCCTGTAGCCCAAGGAAATCAGATGGCAGATTGGGCGGCCAAATAGGCGGCACAAGGTATCCCTACGCTGCCTCTAGAGACTATAGAAGAACCAAAAGGAACCCCAGAGATCAGTTTTGAATACACCTCCAAAAATTATGAAATGATTGAAGATCTTGAAGAACAAGGGAAGTCCAAGGGATTTAGCTACCATGGGATTGCAAGAACAAAAGAAGGAAAAATTATTTTGCCCTATAGAGAAGGAAAGACATATGTAAAACGCATCCATCACCTGACACATCTGGGGGCAAAGAAATTGTGTGATTTAATCCAGTCCTCAAACTACTATGTGCTCAGGCTACATCCCGTAGTCGAACAAGTAACTAAATCCTGCAAAGCTTGTGCCCTAATTAATGCTGCACGCCCCTTTAATGAACAAGGAAAACGACAACGGGGGGATAGACCCGGAGTTTACTGGGAAGTGGACTTTACTGAGATCAAACCAGGAAAATATGGTAATAAATATTTACTAGTTTTCATAGACACCTTCTCAGGATGGGTAGAAGCCTTCCCCACCAAGTCTGAAACTGCTCAGGTGGTGACCAAGAAGATCCTTGAAGAGATCCTACCCAGGTTTGGGATTCCCAAGGTAATTGGCTCAGACAAAGGGCCCACATTCATTGCCCAGGTAAGTCAGGAATTGGCCACACAATTGGGAACTAATTGGAAGTTACATTTTGCTTATAGAACCCAGAGCTCAGGACAGGTAGAAAGAATGAACAGGACTCTAAAAGAGACCCTTACTAAATTAGTCATGGAGACCGGCGGAAAAGACTGGGTGACTCTTCTCCCCTTTGTGCTCCTCAGGGTCCGAAACACTCCTGGACGTTTCAGTCTCACCCCTTATGAAATTCTTCATGGGGGACCGCCCCCCTTGACTGAGTCAGGCGGGATATTGGATCTCAGCACCGATTCTTCCTCACCCTCTACTCTGTTTACCCATTTAAAGGCCTTAGAAGATGTCAGGACACTGATCTGGAACCAGATCAAAGAAACCTACCGTCTGGGGATCACCGCGGTGCCCCACAGGTTCCAGATCAGAGATTCAGTCCTGGTCAGAGGACATTGAGGTGGCACGCTTGAGCCTCGGTGGAAAGGACCTTATCTAGTGCTGTTGACCACCCCCATGGCCGTTAAGATAGACGGGATCGCCACCTGGATCCACGCCTCCCACATAAAGAAGGCACCCGATCAGGATGAAGACAACTGAGGAGGCAATTGGGTGGTGGCCAACACTGATAATCCTCTTAAGCTGCGCCTTCACCTTGACACCAACCTTGAGTAATAACCCTCATGCACCCCAAAAACTGACTTGGGAAATGCTCAATGAAGTAGGTGGCGTTGTGTGGTCAGCAACCAGAGTACACCCTCCATGGACTTGGTGGCCTGTCCTCCAACCTGACATTTGTAAGTTGGCTGCTGGATCCCCAGCCTGGGATTTTCCAACCCATGAAAAACTAGATAAACCACCCCCAGAAAAACAGTGCGTCCCCAACGGGATAGGGAGCACGCTAGGGTGCTTGGGACAATTCTTCTGGGCAAACCTTCAGGCAGCAGATTTCTATGTCTGCCCTAGCCAAGGACGGAGCAGGGAACAAGGGAGAAGTTGTGGAGGGGCAGAAAGTTATTTTTGTGCTCAATGGGGATGTGAAACCACAGGAGAAGCTTATTGGAAACCTTCTTCCTCCTGGGATCTGATTATCATAAAAAGAGGTCATGAGCCTAGTGCCCTGGGCCAAGGTGAGAGGGATAGTCCTATTTCCTTGGACCCAGTATTAGAGAAAATGGGTTTGTCCTGTCCGACCCCCCCCCCCACACACACACACCATGGACCTTGTAAAGACAGTTATTGCAACCCTCTAAAAATTAGCTTCACAGCACCGGGAAAACTAGATCGCCAGTGGCTAAGGGGAAACCATTGGGGGTGGAGAATATATGCAGGAACAGGAACGGGAGACCTGGGGTTTGTCTTCACTATCAGGTTAAAAATAGAGAGTCTGCCCGCACGAACCATAGCCCCCAATTCAGTACTTGCCAACCCCCATCCTAGGTCTGTTTTTATTCCCACCCAGAGATTTCCCAGTTTTACATCGTCCTCTGGGGAGTTTTCCCCCCATAGCCCTGATCCACCTCTGTTCACTGCCCCCTCACTCCCAGGCACAGAAAATCGCCTGTTTAGCCTAATGCAGGGGGCATTTCTAGCCCCCAATTGCACCAATCCCAATGCCACCCAATCCTGCTAGTTGTGCTATGCATCCAACCCCCCTTACTATAAGGGAATAGCCCAGGTATGAGCCTACAACAAGACCATGGACCACTCTAGGTGTCTGTGAGGAAATACAAAAAGTTAACCTTAGAGGCTGTTTCAGGAAGAGGGCTCTGCCTGGGTCAAGTACCTCGAGACAAGCAGCATCTTTGTAACCAGACCCACAGATCCAGGTTGCTGAGAAGGGTCAGTATCTGGTATCCCCTTTAGACACTGGTTGGGCTTGCAACACTGGATTAACCCCTTGTGTGTCTGTAGCTATTTTCAATTCCACTCGAGATTATTGTGTGTTAGTCCAACTCATTCCTAGGCTCCTATACCATGATGAGGGATCCTTTTTAGATGAATTTGATCTCCGAACCCGATACAAACGGGAAACTGTCACTTTGACTTTGGCAGTTATAATGGGCATAGGAATAGCGGCTGGGGTCAGAACCGGAGCTGCTGCCCTCATTCAACAGCCCTACTATTATAATGAGCTCAAGGCAGCTATGGATGCAGACCTGGGGGCGCTAGAGCAGTCCATCACTAAACTCGAAGAATCTTTGACCTCGCTATCAGAGGTGGTATTGCAGAACAGGAGGGAGCTAGATCTACTTTTTCTTAAAGAAGTTGGACTCTGTGCCACACTAATAGAAGAGTGCTGTTTTTATGTAGACCATTCCGGTGTTATCAGGGACTCCATGGCTAAGCTCAGAGAAAGGTTAGAAAAACGATGCAAGGAAAGAGAAGCATATCAAAGATGGTATGAAAATTGGTTTAACAGGTCTCCCTGGTTTACTACACTTATATCCACCCTGGCAGGTCCTCTGATTATCCTTTTCCTCCTGCTTACTTTTGGGACATATATTTTAAATAAGCTGGTTGCTTTTATTAAAGATAGAATAAACATCATACAAGTCATGGTCCTCAGACAGCAATATCAGACTCTTCAACAAGAAGAGGAAAGGTCGCTCTAAGATTAGAGCTATCCACAAAAAGAAATGGGGAATGAAGAGAAAATTTATAATTTTGGGTCCTATAGTATTATGGTATCTAAGTTCAAAAATTCAGGGCTAAATGTTGTGAAGAACAGGCCCAGGCGAGTCCAGGTACAGCCGGACCCACCCTATAGCTGGGAATGTCCGGCCATAAAAGATAAAGAAAATAATGCAGGAACTGGCCAGGGCTATCAGGGCTGACTGAATGGCCATCTGGCAGGATGGCGCCTCCTGGGCAGCGTCTCCCTCTAGCCCAACATAAATCATACATTAATCAGATGTCCTGCTGACCTCGATAAGTCCCAGGCCCTTGTGCCTCCCTACACCTTAGCTGGCACGTACTACCCTGCGAACTTTTAATCACCCAACTGATAACCACACCAATTCTTTCTACTCCTCCCCTTTTGGCTTATGTTTTTTTTTTTTTTTTTTTTTTTTTTTTTTTTGCCTTTATAAGCCCGTGAAAAGTTTAGGCCGGGGTCGGACTCCTCTACCCCTGCGTGGTGTATGAGTTTCGACCCCAGCATCAGCGTCTCACTGGATGCGCGCCTTCCCAAGATTTGAGTGAGGGTCTTCCTTCGGGGGTCTTTCACAGTGTAGGGGATAAAGAAAAATATTCAGCAACTTAGGTAGCTTAATACATACCTGTAAGTGTATTTATGTGAAGTTTGTTATACATAAAACTATAACTATAAATGTAATTGTGTGTGTTTCTATATTTGCGTGTGTATCTTTATACATGTAGGCAAATACAATTATATGTATGTGACTATATGCATATATAAGATTTAGCTCTCTATATCTGATATGCCACATTCATATAATCATTTAATTATAAATTGAAAAAATATTTAGCAACTTTATTTTACACTGAAATCATAGAAAAGACAGTTATCTCTCAATATAATACATATGATATCTATTTTATAGCAAGGTAAAAGTTATTTAATGAAAAGTAAAATTGTATAATTACAATTTAATAGTTTACATAGTAAAATACATTACAGGTCATTCTTCTGTGGGGCATGACATCAGTGATTTTGGCTATCTCCTGGATTTAGCTAGGGAAATTGCCAGGGGTTTCAGATCTGGCTGGATCTTTCTTCTTGTCAGTTCTTCTTGAGGCAGTGGAGAGGGAAGAACATCAGCGGAAGGTAAGACTTTGTCTTATGAGATATTTAGGCTTGATGTCTAATAATAAAAGTTTGCATATCTAAGTCAAAGTTACTTTGCTAATGTAGCTGACCTGCCTTCTGTGTTTCTCTGAGGCCAGAAACTACAGTCTCGGGCACTTAGCATCTCATCCTACAACAGTAGGAGATTAAGTATGGGATTAATTGCAAGAGCCTTTTCCTTTTGTCCAGATGTCTCTTCCTTGTTGGGCTAGGGGAAAGTTTGGAGCAATGAACTTCTATTGAACTAGGGGAAGAGAATCAAGCTCACAGAAAGAAAAAC
This sequence comes from Mus musculus, assembly GCF_000001635.26. Lineage (NCBI taxonomy): Eukaryota > Metazoa > Chordata > Mammalia > Rodentia > Muridae > Mus > Mus musculus. The sequence continues at coordinate 79,809,156 of NC_000071.6, read as the reverse complement.
TTTTACATAAGCAAATTTGCATAAACTCACATAAATTCATATACAGATTCACATGTGCACATTTATACATTTCCATCCAACCAGTTGGGCCCACCTTGCATACATTCTCACAAATATATATATATACACACATACATCCATACTTGTGTAATCATTTGGAGAAAAAGATAAAACAGCAGTTCAGAAAAAACTCACTCATCCTGGATGAAAAATGCACTGGAATCTTTATTGCATAGAGAAAGAAAAAGCCTCTACACTTTTATTGCTAAATGAATTAATCCCAAATTTGTAAGAAGAATGCTATGGGTTTTTGTTTTTGTTTTTGTTTTTTTGTTTTTTGTTTGTTTGTTTGTTTGTTTGTTTTGTTTTTTGGTAAGAGTACGCTTGTCTTGTATTAAGAAAAGACCTGTTCTGTCCCATGGTAAGGAGAAGTCTGCTTGCTCCTGCTCTCTACAGTTTTTCCCCTGCATTGTGCATATTGTTCTCTTAGGGTTTTTTGCTTTGTTTTGTTTTGTGTTTTAAGGTTATATTATAGTTTCTAAGTTATTTCACTCTGCATTCTCCTTCTAATCCTACTCTCTCCTCTCTCCTGCTCTGATGTCACAACAATGCTTTTACTTTCAATGCCTTTTTTCCCCAAAGCTATGCCTGAACTTCTAAGTTCTTCTTGAGTTCAGTTCTGTGTAAAAGATTCTCTTGTGTCCTGACTACAAAGAAATTATCCTCAGTTCTGTTCTAAACATAGTTCTGTACAGATCTGGCTACAAAGTTCTCCTTTTCTTCAGTTCTGACTCTTCTAATTGTCCTCAGCCCTTATACATATTTCACAACATATGATCACATGTTATAAAAGTTTATCATACGTTCACACAAATGCAAATCATAAATCAAATAAGAACATGCATATCCATTAGGAGTAATTATCTGGCTACATATTCATCACCTGTCACAGCTCTACATATTCATTGAAAGTTAAAAACTTTAACTAAGATATTAATGTTTTGTGTAGAAAAACCTAGTCAATATTTTACCTTTTATCCTAAAACCTATAATAAATTGTTAGTTCCCTGTTTATGATCTTTTGTTAATGGTTTCACAACCTCTTGGAATGTGCTCTGAGTGGTAGAAAGTGAGGTTATTAATTAGAAGCCAGTAAGTGGTGATATATGGGAGACTGGCAGAATTCTCAGTGTAGTTTTGACTCTCAGAAAAGGATATAATAGTAGTCCCACTATAAAAGAGCTTAATAATCACTGACATAATTTTAGGAATTCTTATAGCATCATCATTAATGACTAAGAAGTCATCTATTTATGAATATAAAAACACCATAAGATAGTACATCTTCATAGATCTGCAAAATCTGCTCAACGTTATTAAAATACTTTTTCATACAATAGATTTTGGTTATACTTTCTCCTCCTCCAGCTGATCATGTATCCTTTCCATATCACAATTTCCTACCCAATTGTTCATTTTTTTCTGCAATCGACCAAATCTATTCAAAATTCAAATATAAATTTGTAGCCAGAATGTTGAGAAGCAAATCTAGCAATATTTTAAGCTGTGGTTTTGCTTTTAACTAAAAAAATATGCAAATTTTTAAATTAGGAAAACTGGAATTAATTTGTTAGGTTTCACCCCTAGAAATAACCATGATTATATTATAAGTTCATCTAAGGTGCCATAATCACTAAAATATGCTATAAGAATCCCAACATATATGCCCCAATAAAATGGATAGTGAATGGATATTTCATTGGAAATCTTCTTCTTAATAATTGTAATTACTCCTTAGTAATTTGTAAAGTATAATAAAATATATTTTTGGCATCAGCATCACTGACAAGATAGCATTGGTTATTAGAGAGCTACCATGGTCCTCAAAGATGGTGCTGCCAAAGTTTTACTAAACATATAGAGAAAAGAAGTTGAGGGCAACATATGACTGAGTGATACTGCCTAAACTGCCCAAGGAATGTGTCTTCCTCTTGCTGGCATTCACTGGCTTGCATATATTATGAAATATAATTTATTTATTTTTATACTCAATATACTATATCTAAATTATATTTCTATTACAGTGATTAAACTTTGCAACCCTTTCAACTTCTTTCAGTTCTACTTCAGTATCATAGTTTATTTTTTTTTTATTTTTTTTTCCATTTTTTATTAGGTATTTCGCTCATTTACATTTGCAATGCTATACCAAAAGTCCCCCATAGCCACCCACCCCCTCTCCCCTACCCACCCACTCCCCTTTTATGGCCCTGGCGTTCCCCTGTACTGGGGCATATAAAGTTTGCGTGTCCAATGGGCCTCTCTTTCCAGTGATGGCCGACTAGGCCATCTTTTGATGCATATGCAGCTAGAGTCAAGAGCTCCGGGGTACTGGTTAGTTCATAATGTTGTTCCACCTATAGGGTTGCAGATCCCTTTAGCTTCTTTGGTACTTTCTCAAGCTCCTTCATTGGGGGCCATGTGATCCATCCAATAGCCGACTGTGAGCATCCACTTCTATATTTGCTAGGCCCAGGCATACTCTGACAAGAGACAGCTATATCAGGGTTCTTTCAGCATAATCTTGCTAGTGTATGCAATGGTGTCAGCATTTGGAAGCTGATTATGGGATGGATCCCCGGATATGGTAGTGTCTACATGGTCCATCCTTTTATCTCAGCTCCAAACTTTGTCTCTGTAACTCCTTCCAAGGGTGTTTTGTTCCCACTTCTAAGGAGGGGCATAGTGTTCACACTTCAGTCTTCATTTTTCTTGAGTTTCATGTGTTTAGGAAATTGTATCTTATATCTTGGGTATCTTAGGTTTTGGGCTAATATCCACTTATCAGTGAGTACATATTGTGTGATAGTATATATAAGTGACCCTAAAAATTCCACCAGAGAACTCCTAAACCTGATAAACAGCTTTGGTGAAGTAGCTGGATATAAAATTAACTCAAACAAGTCAATGGCCTTTCTCTACACAAAGAATAAACAGGCTGAGAAAGAAATTAGGGAAACAACACCCTTCTCAATAGTCACAAATAATATAAAATATCTAGGCGTGACTCTAACTAAGGAAGTAAAAGATCTGTATGATAAAAACTTCAAGTCTCTGAAGAAAGAAATTAAAGAAGATCTCAGAAGATGGAAAGATCTCCCATGCTCATGGATTGGCAGGATCAACATTATAAAAATGGCTATCTTGCCAAAAGCAATCTACAGATTCAATGCAATCCCCATCAAAATTCCAACTCAATTCTTCAACGAATTAGAAGGAGCAATTTGCAAATTCATCTGGAATAACAAAAAACCTAGGATAGCAAAAACTCTTCTTAAGGATAAAAGAACCTCTGGTGGAATCACCATGCCTGACCTAAAGCTTTACTACAGGGCAATTGTGATAAAAACTGCATGGTACTGGTATAGAGACAGACAAGTAGACCAATGGAATAGAATTGAAGACCCAGAAATGAACCCACACACCTATGGTCACTTGATCTTCGACAAGGGAGCTAAAACCATCCAGTGGAAGAAAGACAGCATTTTCAACAATTGGTGCTGGCACAACTGGTTGTTATCATGTAGAAGAATGCGAATCGATCCATACTTATCTCCTTGTACTAAGGTCAAATCTAAGTGGATCAAGGAACTTCACATAAAACCAGAGACACTGAAACTTATAGAGGAGAAAGTGGGGAAAAGCCTTGAAGATATGGGCACAGGGGAAAAATTCCTGAACAGAACAGCAATGGCTTGCTCTGTAAGATCGAAAATTGACAAATGGGACCTAATGAAACTCCAAAGTTTCTGCAAGGCAAAAGACACCGTCAATAAGACAAAAAGACCACCAACAGATTGGGAAAGGATCTTTACCTATCCTAAATCAGATAGGGGACTAATATCCAACATATATAAAGAACTCAAGAAGGTGGACTTCAGAAAATCAAATAACCCCATTAAAAAATGGGGCTCAGAACTGAACAAAGAATTCTCACCTGAGGAATACCGAATGGCAGAGAAGCACCTGAAAAAATGCTCAACATCCTTAATCATCAGGGAAATGCAAATCAAAACAACCCTGAGATTCCACCTCACACCAGTCAGAATGGCTAAGATCAAAAATTCAGGTGACAGCAGATGCTGGCGTGGATGTGGAGAAAGAGGAACACTCCTCCATTGTTGGTGGGATTGCAGGCTTGTACAACCACTATGGAAATCAGTCTGGCGATTCCTCAGAAAACTGGATATTGTACTACCGGAGGATCCAGCAATACCTCTCCTGGGCATATATCCAGAAGATGCCCCAACTGGTAAGAAGGACACATGCTCCACTATGTTCATAGCAGCCTTATTTATAATAGCCAGAAGCTGGAAGGAACCCAGATGCCCCTCAACAGAGGAATGGATACAGAAAATGTGGTACATCTACACAATGGAGTACTACTCAGCTATTAAAAAGAATGAATTTATGAAATTCCTAGCCAAATGGATGGACATGGAGGGCATCATCCTGAGTGAGGTAACACATTCACAAAGGAACTCACACAATATGTACTCACTGATAGTTTATTATCAAAAGTAACCTTTTCAGAATTCAAGGCTGAAATCATGGCAGCAAGTGAAGCAGAAACCTTGAGCAGTGAGCCTTAGCATCTTGAACCCCATGGCTCACTCAGTCTGTTTTTGTATAGTGCCCAGGACCAACAGCTATGAGGTAGCTCCTCCCATAGTGAGTTGGGTGCTCCCCCATAAAACATTAATTAAGTAAAAACAGCACAGACTTGCTCACAGGCAACCTGGTTGGGCACATTCTCATTGCTGAAATCCCCTTTTGCAAAAATGGCTTCAATTTTTGTCAAGTTGATATAAACTTTTGCCAATTCACCTGTACAAATATGTCACTGTTAAACCATAAACTTTCCTTTTTTTAAATCCCAAGATCACATAATAATATCAACATCTCAATATAAAACATGAATAACGTTAAAGTACCATTTGTCATTAAAACTTTAGTCTTTTTAAAAAAACTCCAAAATCTTTTAAAAATATTTAGTTTTGATAATATTCAAAATTCTAAACAAATTTCTAGAGGCTGTCATTTGCAGGCTCCAATAAATAAAAATTAATTTAAATATTTTCTTCCTGCTAAGAAGAATGAACCAGGGCACAGTCACAAAGGAAACACAAAATCAAAGAGTTCAATATTTCAATGTCTAATGTCTGGAAAGCACTCTCAATCACAATCTTCTAGAAGCCAAAGGGCATGGTCAGTCAATCAGATTACCCTGGGGCTGCTAGTCATAGGATATACAGCTCTTCTCTTAAGATCAGTCTAAGTTGGCATCCTTGCTAGTCATCCCATGGTGTCGGGGATTATCCTTTGTACCTGCACTAGCATCACCATTAGTCTCTCATGGCCCCTCCTCAGGAATTCTGAACCTACCACAAGGTGCCAAAGCACAGGCTTTCTTGTGACTCATTCCATTCTGGGATTTTCATGCCTTCTGTGGCTTAACTGCCGTCTATGCTCCTTGTTGAACAGACTGGTGGGGATATTTTCTCAAGTCAGGATGAATTTTCCAAATGATATTATGTATATCAAGTTGACATTAAACTAGACAGCACAGCATATAATGTCATTTTCTTTGTATGTATTCATATATATTCATTTATGGTAAACCTAAGTTTAAATACCATGGCAGCAGTACAAAACTTTATTATAGTTTACAGAGCTCAGTTTTCTAGATGATAGTTGCCATGGGACTATTTAGGTCAATGAGAGTATGCCTTGCACAGCCCACTCTTCCACTTAAGTGGACCGTGCCATTGATAAAGTGATTACTGTATTTGTCAGCAATTGGAAAGTAATTGCTTCTTTGCTTCTAGGTTGTCTTTTGGTTTGAAATGATCTAAATTAGTATTGTCAAAGCTTTCTACAATTAGGCATGGATAAATTAATTGTATTTCCCTTTAGCCTAATTTGTGCAACTAATTCTGTACATAAGCAAAAGTGGTTTAAAGTGCTGGAATCAAAGCAATGTATGAGACAAATTGGCTTCTTCAGAGTAAGGACAAAGATTCACAATATTTAGTTTTCTCTGAGTATAATTACACATCAAATGTGGTTATAAAATCTCTACAGGTAAAGTTGTGAGACCTGGCCAATACTGAAGTCAAATCGTAATGGAAACTGTCACAAATAAAGTTTTCCTAAATGCCAAATATGTGGATGATACTGAATGGGGAATTATTCATCGAAAACACACACTGTGTTCCTGTTCTATCTCAGGAAGCTCACTTTATTGCTTGATTTGAAGAGTGAAGCATATTTGTCTTCATTTATCATCATTAGTGAATGTGCATTTGAGCACAATTTATATTTCTTAGAAAAATAAATACAAAATCATTGAATTGATTCTTTACAGAGTCCTTTTACAAAAAGCATTTAACCCCATCAAGGGAAGATTAGCTTCATGGGCTCAGTATCCCTTAAAGGCACTTCCCTTACTGTTATTTCATTGAAATTATGTGATTTTTTAAAAAGGACACTCTAAAATCATAGCTCATTTAAGGATTATTGTTATTTGGATCTTGAAAAATGAAGGTTATAATTCAGTTTACTAATTACACTATATGCATACATGAATATTTCCAGCTTAAGAAAATATAAGTAGATCTAGGAAGCACATGGTTAAAAAGAATTGCAAAATACTCTATATAAAATAATTAAGTTGACTAGATGAAAGATTGATTGGCATTGTTTTGTGTAGCCAAGTCTCATTATTCTGTACTTGTAAATGTTTATTGTCTTAAACAATTTAATTAATGATAGTTCTTCCCTCTCATTGCATGTTATATAAAAGTAATAGGTCAAACTGTATGGGGAAAATTGATATTATACTGCTGGAAAATGATTCTGAACTTAAAACCTGTAGCATTTTGACTTATAGCCATATTAATAAGAGCAACATTATTTAGATATTTATGTTACTGTTCACATAATGAGTCAAAAGCAGCAATTGTAACTTGTCACATATTATGAAATGTTAATAATTTCTATAGATAGGGCATTAAATCTGTACAGTTACTTTTATCAAACCTTGAAAAATTTGAAACATAATTTTGAAAGAATGCATATAATGAAATAATCTCTTTTTTCTTTTAGCAACTTATACTTTTAAAAACTTATTATAAAGTTAAATATAATGAGGCATTTCAGTATTTCAGTTCAATCAAGTTATTAGACATATATGTTCTTTATAAAAGTCATTATAACTGATGCATGAACATCAGTGATTTTGTGAAATACAACCATGTATTTGGATTTGTGTTTAGAAATTCACCAAAAAGCCGACTTCTCTCATATCAGCATATGAACTATTTCTTCTAATGTTCTATTAAAAAATAGAATCTTTATGGCAGATACATTGCATAGTTCATGTTCTCTCTTTATTTATTCAAGTTCTACATAAAATGTAGTATACTACAAACTCTAGTTCATATGTTTTATTCTGCAGGATATGCAGTGGTATGCCTGAAACAATTTTATCTGGATAGCAGCATAAACAAATTCATAAATGTTTTAAATTAAAGAAAAATACGTTTCTCACTGTTGGAGAAAGAAGCTATAATCAATGAAATAGGAAGCCTGGAAAACTTCTCTGTGATAGTGAAATAATATTCAAAGGAGTATCATAAAATTAAGATAAGTACTCCTCTTATATTGTGTTTATTTGTAAGCCTTGAAGACACATGGCATGTTGGAATGTATAATGATTATATATGTATACATGTTCTTAGTTGTATTCTAATTTTAATTTTTATTTGTTTGCTTGCTTATTTCTCTCTTTTCTTAAATGTATTCTTACAACCCAAGAGTGATGTAGTCAAGAATAACTTTAAATTCTCTATAATTGAGTATAGCTTTTATTCTCACTAAACATGTTTCATGTGATGCTGGAGATAGAACTCATGGTTTATTGTACTTAAGGCAAGTACTTTATCAATATAGATACATCCTCAATGCTACCAGACAATTTTTGACCCTTTCTGTTCTATATTTTGGTAATGAAAAAATACAATCAATTTCTCAAACATGATAGCAGTAACACAGTATTTTCTATGGGTGATATTCAGACAGCTAAACTAGTCCAACTTATTAATATATACTTTAATTTCTCTAAGCAAAGATTTTGGATAAATGTATTGGTCCCTGTTATATTTCACACACACACACACACACACACACACACACACACACACTGAGACATATTACACACACACACAATATTAAAATAGATTTTATATGCATTAATTTATTAAACAAAGATTTTTTTACATATTAATAACATTTGTAAAGTTTCCTAGTATTCAAAAATTACATTTTTTTCTTTTCATAATGATGGTGGAACAGGAGAAATATGATCAAACTATGCACACAAATGAAAACTTTTAATTGTTCTACTTAACACAGAAGAGATAAAGATCTGTGTAGTATGTGAAAAAGGGATGAATTTAGTTGTGGCCTAATGGAGATAGTCAAAGATTTTGGAAAAATATATTGGTTCCTGCTATATTACACACACACACACACACACACACACACACACCAATATTAAAATAGGTTTTACCTGCATTCATTTATTAATTTCATTAAACAATGGTTTTTGTATATACTAATATACCATTGTAAAATTTCCTAGTATTCAAAAATACCCTAAAGAATTAGTGATTAGCGTATGATTTTCTAGAAAAAGACAAAATTATTTGTGTAAAATGAACAGTGAATAAGAGAAAAACAGATTCCAGGGCTCATAGTGAGATATGTAAAGCAATGTGGAAATAGAATCCGAGTAGAAGACTGAGGTTTGAGTCTAGTGGACAGGGTATGAAGTCAGCTAGAAACACTAAGTAGAGCACAACCTGGAAGCTTTGATTCCATTAAGGTTTTTCTGTTTAACTTTGGAGCAGTGGATTTATGCTTAAGCATTTCAGCAGGGAAGAGAATCTATTTCTATTACAAAATACATTCTTGAATTTATTTTGCACATGAAGGAAATATTTGCTTGAAGAAAAAGACATGACATGGACATTTGTTCTTTTCCTGTAATCTCAGGTTACAGTCAACTCTTAATGGCTTCATCATTGCTTATCCAGCACTTTCATAGTTCTGAGAAGTTTACATGTTATTTTAAAATATGACCATACTTTGAAAACATTTTACAGCCAACCTAACTCAAAATATCACAAAGAACAAAGTCTTATACATTTCTACATACACATTAAAATATTTTGTGGTAAATCATTACACATTTACATAATATTCCATCGTGAAAAGATATGTAATAGTGTTGTGGTTGGTCTAATACTTGTATTATGTTAATTAGGTCTCGAAAATTACACTAGAATCTGCACATACGACACAGGGTCTCTGCTTCCAGTTGGTTTTGGTTGGTAAATAAAGTCTCCAGAGGACATGGCTGGGCAGGGTCACAGAGAAAGAATATTTTAGGATTCCCAGGCAAGGGACCAAGAGAGGAGAAAGGAGTCACCATGCTGGTAAGAGTAGTGGCCACACTTGAGGAGTGCAGGACAGAGAGACAGCTAGAGTAAAGTTCTGCACAGTGAGACAAAAAAACATGTAAGAGCTGGGAAACAGTGGCCCCAGAGGGCCCCCTGACTGGGTCTAAGACAGCAAAGATATAAATTTTAGTAAGTAATAACTCAGAAATATTGGAAGGAATTTTGTTAACCATGTAGAGGTTTGGAAATTTCCCAACCATTGAGCTGCTTAGCACACATTAAAATATAAATCTCCTCTCTCTCTCTCTCTCTCTCTCTCTCTCTCTCTCTCTCTCTCTGTGTGTGTGTGTGTGTGTGTGTGTGTGTGTGTGTGTGTGTGTGTGTGTGTGTATTTTTCATCTAAGAACCCAGAACACTGGGGCAGGTAGCAAGGCCACTGTGTCCCGGTCTGTCTGAATGAAAAATTTCAATAAAAGGGAAAATTTGACTTCTGTAAATAAAACAACTATATATTTAACTATGAACTCTGGGAAACTCTCCCAGATATGTCTATTAAACTCTCCCAGATATGTCTATTAATGTAAGTTATCTGTTAAAAATAAGCAAAGAAAATGCAGAGAAATGATAAATATGAGATGTTGAGGGAGAGAGATGGGCTTATGGAAAAACATGTAAAATGTTTAATAGCAAATTTCTTTGAGATTCATAGTGTTCTTCTACTTTAACAGGACAGCCATTGCCTGCCTCTCTCATAAGACTATATGTCTCTATTATTTGAATTTTTTGTGAATTCTTCCATTTTATTTTTATGAGGCTAGTTTTTATTTCTGGGTGGATTTTAGTTAAGATCTATCTGAATGTTTAAAATTTAAATAAAGTAAATTAGGAAAGAACAGTAGATTTAGTTCTCTGAATTTAATATTAATGAACATTTGATCTAGTTATTGCAATCAAAACATATCTTTGGAACTGATTGTAATCACTTTAACTGAGGTAGTCCTGAGAGCAAATAGGTCTCATCAAATACAGAAAGGCAAACTAAATGAGTGTATTATACTGAAGATCAAATTAATCTTACAGTACTATATGCCATCATTTGTAATGAGAACACAGTAAGAAAGTTATTTTTCATTTAACAAAAATAACTTAGTAATATAGAATATTATATGTTATAAATAGTTAATTTTATTTGGGATTTATTTTGTTGATGCTGGAAGTTCAAGATAGCATAATAATCTTATTACAATTCCCTGCTTAAAATGTAAGCTATCAATCCTGTCTTACAGTGTAAACAATAGGAAGCCTCACAAAACAGCCTGAAGGATGCTCTGACAAAAGTGGGGAACCTAGAAAGTTAGTACTTAATAAAACATGAACATCTTTGAAATGTGACTTTCTTTTTGTTTTTTGTTTTTCTTTTATTGGATATTTTGTTTATTTACATTTCAAATATTATCCCCTTTGAGGGTTTCTGCCCCTCAAACCCCCATCACATCCCCTCTCCCCCTGCTTCTATGAGGGCACTCCCCCACCAAGACAACCAGTCCCACCTCCCTACCCTGGCATTTCCCTACACTGGGGCACCTAGCCTTCACAGAACCAAGGACCTCTCCTCCCATTGATGCCCAATAAGACCATACTCTGCTACATATGTGGCTGGAGCCATAGTCCCTCCATGTGTACTCTTTCATTGGTGGTTTATTCCCTGTGAGCTCTGGGGAGTATGGTTGGTCGATATTATTGTTCTTCCTATGGTTTGCAAAACCCTTCAGCTATTTCAGACCTGTTTATAACTCCTCCATTGGGAAACTCGTGCTCAATCCAGTGGTTGGCTGAGAGCATCTGCCTCTGTATTTGTCAGGCTCTGTCAGAACCTCTTAGGAGACTTTAGGCTCCTGTCACAAGTACTTCTTGGAATCCACAATAGTGTTTGAGTTGGTGACTGTATATGGGATGGATCACCAGGTGGGGCAGTCTCTGGATGCCCTTTGCTTCAGTTTCAGCTCTACACTTTGTCTCTCTATCTCCTCCCATGGATATTTTGTCCCCCCTTATAAAAAACACTAAAGCATCCACACTTTGGTCTTCCTTCTTCTTGAGCTTCATATGATCTGTGAATTGTATCTTGGGTGTTCTGAACTTTTGGGGTAATATCCACTTATCAGTGAGTGCATACTATGTGTATTCTTTTGTGATGGGGTTATCTCACTCAGGATGATACTTTCAAGTTCTATCCATTTGCCTATGAATTTCTTTTTTTTTAAAGGAATTATTTATTTATTTTATTTATATGATTACACCATAGCTGTCTTCAGACACACCAGAAGAGGGCTTCAGATTTCATTACAGATGGTTGTGAACCACCATGTGGAAGCTGGGATTTGAATTCATATCTTCTGGAAGAGCAGTCAGTGCTCTTAACCACTGAGCCATTTCTCCAGCCCTATGAATTTCTTGAAGTCATTGTTTTTAATAGCTGAATAGTATTCTTTTGTGTAAATGCACCACGTTTTCTGTATTCATTCCTCTGTTGAGTGACATCTGGGTTGTTTCCATCTTCTGACTATTACAAATAATGGATGGACCTGGAGGGCATCATCCTGAGTGAGGTAACCCAATCACAAAAGAACTCAAAAAGTATGTACTCATTGATAAGTGTATATTAGCCCAGAAATTTAGAATACCCAAGATATAAGATACAATTTGCTAAACACATGAAACTCAAGAAGAACGAAGACCAAAGTGTGGACACTTTGCCCCTTCTTAGAATTGGGAACAAAACAACCATGGAAGGAGTTACAGAGACAAAGTTTGGAGCTGAGACGAAAGGATGGACCATCTAGAGACTGCCATATCCGGGGATCCATCCCATAATCAGCTTTAAAACGCTGACACCATTGCATACACTAGCAAGGTTTTGCTGAAAGGACCTAGATATGGCTGTCTCTTGTGAGACTATGCTGGGGTCCTGGCAAACACAGAAGTGGATGCTCACAGTCAGCTATTGGATGGATCACAGGGTCCCCAATGGAGGAACTAGAGAAAGTACCCAAGGAGCTGAAGGGATCTGCAATTCTATAGCTTGAACAACAATATGAACTAACCAATACCCCCCCCCCCCAAGCTCGTGTGGCTAGCTGCATATGAATCAGAAGATGGCCTAGTCGGCTATCAGTGGAAAGAGAGGCCCATTGGTAGTGCAAACTGTATATGCCTCAGTACAGGGGAACACCAGGGCCAAGAAGTGGGAATGGGTAGGTAGGGGAGTGGGTGGAGGAATGTGTGGGGGACTTTGGGATAGCATTGGAAATGTAAATGAAATAAATCCCCAATTAAAAAAAATAAGGTGGCTAAAAACATGGTGGAGCATGTGGCCTTATTACATGTTGGAGCATCTTCTGGGCATATGCCCAGGAGTAATACAGCTGAGTCCTCAGGTAGTATTATATCCAATTTTCTGAGGCACCACATGACTGATTTTCAGAGTGGTTTTACCAGCTTGCAATCCCACCAACAATGTAGGAGTGTTCCTCTTTCTCCACATCCTTGCCAGTATCTGTTGTCACCTGAGATTTTGATTTTAGTCATTCTGACTGGCGTGAGGTGGAATCTCAGGGTTGTTTTGAGTTGCATTTTCCTGATGACTGTTGAACTTTTTTAAAATGCTTCTCTGCCATTCATGTTTCCTCAGTTGAGAAATCTCTTTTTGAGTCCTTAAAGTAGAGAATATATACAGCACATCTCCCATGATTAGTCATTCGTTTCCTCCTCATTACTGCTTACCAACTTTCTACATACATAGTCCCGAGTGTTCATGTGGGAGATACAATATGACAAGGATTTCTACCCCTGGAACACAGCTACCAGGATTCTTGTGGACCTCCATGAGTGTTAACTGTTGCTAGGTATTAGGCTTGTTTGTATAATTTACTTTATGTTGTTCCTACAGGAAATATTCTCCCTACCAAGGCTATTGGGGAATGTTTCTCTGCCAAGGTTAATAACTCCATGATAATCAGAGACAAATCAAGTCCTGGAAGTGAAGGTGTGTCTCTGTCCTTAGCAAAACTGGTAGAGCTATGACTGTGGTAAAGAACTCTAAAACCATGAGTTAAAGAATGTATAATTTCTCAACTATTAAAAATATTAGAATGCAAAATGAAGTATGAGGAGATTCATAGACCTATAAAAAAAGGCAGTTATAATATAAGCTAGCTTTGGGCAGTGGTGATCACATTGCAATATCCAAGACATCTAAATGTATTGTCTGTGCTTATAAGAGCAGGCCAAGCTGATCTCAGAATTCATTTGCAACATTTAGAAGAAAATGTACTTGCTGCTTTTTTTTTTTTTATGAATTAGGCTGGGGTCATGGAATATTGATACACAGAATAATCAAAGTGTAACCTGTGGTAAGCAGCTGAGTAGCAATGTAAATATAAGAATGGGCCTTGGTCTGTGAGACCTGAGCTATTTGGATGAGCTGACTGCAAATCTCCAAAGAAAGCTGTCTTAAGCATAAAGTATGTCATGAGCTAGTACCCCATGACTGGCTTCCAGCCTTTTTTGCCACACTAAAACAATGCTCCTTTTAGGAATCCCAGTACCAGCTCAGGCTGACCCTTTGACATTTATAAATATCCTGCTTACCCACTTCCTGCTTACCCATTTCCTGCTTATCCATTTCCTGCTTATCCACTTCCATCTTATTCACATCCTACTTGCCCAGTTCCTCTTACTTACTTCCTATTCCCAATGTAACTTTGTCTTCTAAATGGGAGGGCAATTCAAATTTGATGAACCTATTATTCATATTAAATATTAATATTTTATATAAATGAAGAACCTTTGTATTATTCATTGCTATACTCTAAATGAATAGAAAAGCATCATGACCTATTCTCAATTTCTAGAGTAGAATAATACTACTAAGCCTCCATAGTGTTTATTGCTAATTAATAATATTAAAGATTTAGGTTAATTTTCCTTAGTAGCTAATAAAGTAGTTAGAAGTTTATGTAATTACTATCTTTACCACTTATTGTAGTTGAACTTGGGAAGAGTAAATTCAACTCTTAGGAAAGATGAAGTATCTTAGGGGTGGTTACTTGTGACAAATAATTATGTAATCAAAAAATATTAACACATTTAATCACTTTTAAAAGAAAGAAAGAAAAGTAAGATCAGTGGGACATATATTACTTAACAATTTTGCACTAATATAACATATAAACTTTTCATTCCCAATTCTTTCACACATATACAAATACTTGAACGGTGAGACTATTATTAGTTCAAACAATAATAAAATTTGCCACTTCTCAGTTCAGATTTTTGTACAATGAAATTATCATTGTTGAAAACACTGTAATTTGAGATTTGAGTTATATTAAACTAAAGACAAGTCATAATAGTTACATTATGGTGTTTCAAACAAATTCAGTACAACACAGAAGACTGTTCATCATACATTAACATAGTTTTTTTGGAAGGGCTGCTCTGATCACTTTTGGACAGTAGCGAGGAAAGGTTAATGTCTTTTACTTGCTGGGGAAATATTTAGTCAAAAAGGGCCTTATTGCAAAGGGCAAGATTTCTTCTGGCGGAAACTCTGAATGATTAGAAGCAAGCAATGTGGAAAATTCAGGCTTGCTTTTAGAACAATTTCATGGACCATTGCCCAAGAATCCTAGAAAAATGAAGTAGGTTACTGGGAACTAAAGTATGT
The DNA here is from genome assembly GCF_000001635.26 of Mus musculus. NCBI lineage: Eukaryota > Metazoa > Chordata > Mammalia > Rodentia > Muridae > Mus > Mus musculus. The sequence continues at coordinate 79,793,904 of NC_000071.6, read as the reverse complement.
ATATGTGACTTTAATAAGGTCTGTATATGGCGATAATGGTGATGGGTTCAGGGTGTAGTCAGTTGTCAATATATTAATTCCTACTTGACTGAAAACTACTCTTTCTGTACCTCACTCCATTTTTTCTCTCATGTGTTTCTTCTCTACTCTTCCCTCCTTCTCCCTCCCCTCCAATTTTCTTCTTCTCTCTTGCCTTTACCCATCCTCTTTCTTTTTCCCTGTCTCCAATATACTTTTGCTTTTCTGCTCTCTTATATCTATCTCTCTGAAAGGCTTTGAATGAATTTGGTACATCATGGTGTTAAAGCACAAGTTGTTAAAATCTTTTCTTGTATGTTTTAGCCTATAAATAACTGATGCATGAGGAATTTAGTTTCTGTTTATATTTCCTTTTTGGTAACTTCTTATTGATTATCAAAATGCCACCATATTTTCAAAAAAAGTGAAAGAATTATATAATCTCATATTTTTATTTTTTTCTGGTAAATTTGCGTGAAGGTGTGTTTCAAGAGTATAATCACACTTATATTCATATCAGCACCTATGCATTCTACTGATGCTTTCCACACTCAAGCAAAAGAAGCATTATTTGTTTCCAGTTTTGTGCTAATGTTCGTGATTAATGTTCTAATAAAGATTGTAAGCAAATCAATGGTACTTCCTAGCAGTAAGGTGCGGTACAATAACACTTTATGCAAAAATCACAGGAGACTGAGCATTACACCTGAAAAAGAGAAGACTCTATAATTTATATTTCAGTTGTATTTTGGGACTTGTGCATCTCCCTTAATGTACAGTTAATGTAATTTGAGATTATCGATCTCCTTTTATAGTCTTAGCCTATGTTTTTAAAGTGGCTGATTTTAAGTTGTGATTATAGTATTCTTTCAAAGAATTCTGACCAGGGAGCAAAATATTTAAGAAGTATCATTCTTCTTTGGCAAATGCAAAAATCCCTATGATTTGGCACTGAAATGTTTTATGAGTAATGGAGGGCATATCTTTACTGGGAATAGAATTCTAAATCTCTCTCTCATTCAGTTCACCATCTCTGCTAGAGAAGCATGGGTCTAAAATAACAAGAAATGATAAATGATGAAATGTTGGTTTCAGTGATAAATGCAACATGATCTATGTCACAGGAACCTGCAAATACTATATGCCAATGCTGTTTTCAAATTCGTTGGCACTTTACAAGAACAATGAGTTAAAGCAGCTAAAATAATGGATTTATAAAAAGAGGCTGTGAAAAATATAACCAGACAATTCCCATTCATTTTAAAATTATGCAATCTCATAGGAAGAACAACAATTTCAACCAACCAGATGCCTCAGAGCTCCCAGGGACTAAACCACTAACTGAAGAGTACACACGGAGGGATCCATGGCTCTAGCTGCATATGTAGGAGAAGATGGCTTTATCTGCGATGAATGGGAGAAGGGGCCCTTGGTCCTGTGAAGGCTCAGTGTCCCAGTGTAGGAGAATGCTAGGGAGGTGAAGTGGGTGGGTGGGTGGGGGAGAACACAGAAGCAGGGGGAGAGAGATGAGCTATGAGGCTGGTGGAGGGGAAACAGGGAAATGGGATAACATTTGAAATGCAAATAAATAAAATATCCAATAAAAAGGGAAAAATAAATATTATGAAAAATGGATTTTATGGAAATCTGTTCCCTTTATTCTATCAAAATCTGTAAATGTTATTATCTGAGAGATAATGAAATACTGGGAGATAGCACAATATGTCTCCCTTTATGTATATAAATGTACATATTAAACTTCTAATTCAAAGACTTTTTTAAGCTCCATATTCTAATTGGTTATATCTACTAGTTATCAATGACAGGAAACTTGTTCTTGTAACTATTGTGACCTTGGTTACTTTTGGAAGCAATGGAGAGTTTGCAGTAGTGAAAAGTGGAATTGTTTAGCAAGTAGCAAATGGGAGATTTGGGGTTCTTTATGTATCATTCAGCCAGTTTTTGAATAGTTTGAGAAACAAGATTCAGTTCCAGCTTCAGATGCTCTTAAAAGTACAGAAAATGTGACTTCCCAGTAGCTACTTTTACCTGGAGGGAGGAGGAGTGAGTTAGAAATAGAGGTGGTTTTGACAATATAAATGATTTCTCAGAAAGAGGTATTAGTCATGTTTGAAGCCACTTTATGTCCTTGACTATAGACTAGTAGAAACATGATTTATGATTTAATGGTCTCATTCTCAAAAAGGATTGTTTTTATTTTCTCATTATGTTGAAAAACATAGTAAATTCATATTTCTACACTTAATCTTTTTAAATAGGCATTTGTCTAACTTTTAAATTCTTGAGGAAATCAGATATGAAGAAAAAAGTTAAAAGTGCTACAGTAGCTGTTCATACGTACAGTCATGGACTGTGCAAGTGCATTTCATCAAGGCAACATTGCTTGTCAGGTGATACCTCATTAGGTTATAATGAGTCAGAAACTCTAGATCCCAAGAGAAAATGTACCCTGGGTAACTCTGACATAATAAATATACACTAATTACATGTTAATATCAATTTACAATGTTACTTATATATCATACTGTATATGCTTCTATGAATACAATAATATTAATTATGATGTCATGACAGATATTCACACAATAATAATTATCGACTATGAATTTCATCAACATCTGGTTTAAAGTTAATATTGCTAATCCTAGAAGTAAGCATATGAAATTCAGCTCTATGCTTCTACTATTATATTATATAACCCAAAGGAATGGTTGAAACTTCCTATGAAGAATACAACATGGATAGTAACCAAGGTTGCAAAATCAATTGCTTTGACTGATCATCATGTAGTCAGGTAAATATGGAGAAAGCCAAGAGTTTCCTCTTCTGATCTTGTCTTTTATCCCCCACTGACATATACCAAGTTGATTATGTTGACAAAATTTAATCAAGGCTACATTGACAATCTAAGACAGACAAGAGAGAGTCAAACACAGAGGGAGAGAGAAAGAAAGATGGATACCAAGCCAGAAAAAGTGAGAGGATCTTTTTTTTAATCAAGTAATTTATTTATATACAAAATCCTGTCTCCTCTCTCAGTCACCAGTGATACTGTTCCTCCCCAACTCCCCTTCACCTGTGAGAGGGTGTCCCACCCCAAGTATCCTCCTACCATTTTGCATCAAATCTCTGCAGGATTAGGCATATCTTCTTCCACACTGAGGCCAGGTAAGGTAGCCCTCTGCTACACATGTGCTAGGGACCTCAGACGAGTCCCTGTATTGGTTGGTAGCTTAGTCTCTGGGAGCTGCCAAGGATCCAGGTTAGTGGACACTTTTGGTCTTCCTGTGGGGTTGTCATGGCCTTTAGGAACTTCAATATTCCCCTAAATTTTCCATAGGTGTCCCCATCTTCTGTCCAATGGTTGGCTATGGGTATCTGCATCTGTCTCAGTCAGGTGTTGGAAAGAGCCTCTCAAAGGACAGCTATTCTAGGTTCCTGTTTTTAAGCACAACATAGAATCACTAACAGTGTCAGTGATTGGTGCCTGCCCATGGGGTCTCAATTTGGGCCAGTCAACTGTTAGCTATTCCTTCAGTTTCTGCTCCTTCTTTGTCCCTGCATTTCTTTTATATAGTGCCAATTTTGGTTCAAAGGTCTTGTAGGTAGGTTGCTATCCCCATCCCTTCACTGGGTGAGGGGCTGTCTGGCAGGGGGAGGTGGTCTCTATAGGTTCCATAACCCTACTGTTGAACTTTTAAAATAAGGTCACCCACATTCAATCCTGAGAGCCTTTCCCATCCTAAGTTGTTGGAGCTTCATAGAGATTTCCTCCATGCCCTAGACCCAGCAGCTGCATATTCAATCTCCTGGCCCTGTGGTCCAATCTTCTGATTCTCCCCATACAAGACACGAACTCCCCCTGCTCTTCCCACTCCCTTCTGCTACCCACCTCTTTCCCTCTGGATCTGGGATCCATGACTTATTCATTTCCCCTTCTAAGTGGGATTCAATTATCCTTACTTCGGCTTTCTTTCTTGTTCTTGGGGTATATGGTGTGTATAATAGGTTTTCAAAAAAAAAGTTTTTTTGCTAATATCTTTTGTTCAGTGAGTATATACAATGCATGTCCTTTTGGGTCTGGGTTATTCAATCAGAAGGATATTTTCTAGTTCCTTCTATTTGCCTGCAAATTTCATGATGCCATTTTTTTAATAGCTAAATAATATTCCATTATATAAATGAACATTTCATATATCTATTCTCCTGTTGAGGGACATCTGTGATGCGTCCAGTTTTTAGCTAATGTAAATAAGGCTGCTATGAACAAAGTAGAGCTTATGCTCTTGTAGTATAGTAAAGCATATGTTGGGTATATGCCCAGGAGCTGTATAGTTGGGTCTTAAGGTAGAGTATTTCCAATTGTCTAAGAAATAACCGGATTGATTTCTAGAGGTTATTTAAATTTGCAGTTCCTCTAGCAATGGAGGAGTGATCCCATTTCTTCACATCTCCACCAGCATGTGCTGTTACTTGAGGTTGTGTGTGTGTGTGAGTGTGTGTGTGTGTGTGTGTGTGTGTGTGTGTCTTTTGGTTTTGTTGTTGGCTTTTTTGTTTTTTGTTTTGTTTTGTTTTTGTTTTTTGTTTTTTTGTTTTTGTTTTTTTATCTTTGCCATGCTGATTTGTGTAAGTTAGGATCTTAGGGTAGAGATTTGCATTTCCCTAATGAGAAAAGAAGTTGAACATTTCTATAGATGCTTCTCAGCCATCTCCCTTGAGGACTCTTTCTTTAGTTCTATATTCAATTTTATAATTGGGTTTTTTTTTTTTTTTGATTTGCTGAAGTCTAACTTCTTGAGTTCTTTATATATTTTGGTCATTAGCCCTGTTGGATGTAGAGTTGGTGAAGATCTTTTCTCAATCTATAGGCTGACATTTCTTCCTATTGAGAGTGTCCTTTACCTCACAGAAGTTTTTCAGTTTCATGAGGTCCCAATTATCAATTGTTGATCTTAAAGTTTGAGCAATTAATATTCTTTTCAGGAAATTCCCCCATGTGCCAAGGTGTTCAAGGCTATTTCCAATTTTCTCTTCCATTAGTATCTTAGTCACATCTTAGCATATTAGTATCCTCCATAAACATCATGACCAAGAAGTAAGTTGAGAAAAGGGTTGTTCAGCTTATACTTCCACATTGTTGTTCATCACCAAAGGAAGTCAGGACTGGAACTCAAGCAGGACAGAAAGCAGGAGGTGAAACAGAGGCCATGGGGGGATAGTACTTACTGGTTTGTTTCTGCTGGCTTGCTAAGCTTGCTTTCTTATAGAACCCAAGTCTATCAGCCCAGGGATGGTACCACCCACAGTGGTCCTCACACTCTTGATCATTAACTGAGAAAATGCCTTACAGCTGGATCTCATGGAGGTATTCCTCAAAGAAGGCTCCTTTCTCTGTGATAACTCCAGCTGGTATCAAGTTGACACATAAACCAGCCACTAAAATTAGATTCAGTGCAGCTAGTCCTTGATCCATCTGAGCTTGAGCTTCTTGCAGGATGTTAATTATGGGACAGTTTGCAGTTTTCTACATGCACATTTCCAGGTCAACTAATGCCATTTGTTGAAGATTCTTTCTCTCTCTCTTTCTTTCTTTCTTTCTTTCTTTCTTTCTTTCTTTCTTTCTTTCTTTCTTTCTTTCTTTCTTTCTTTCTTCCTTCCTTCCTTCCTTCCTTCCTTCCTTCCTTTCTTTCTTTCTTTCTTTCTTTCTTTCTTTCTTTCTTTCTTTCTTTTCTATTTTATGGTTTTGAATTTTCACGATAAGAAAGAGGACAACTTTGGTATAACTCTGGATGTCCCTGACTATGAAAGTCCTTTGCAAATAACATCCAGCAAACATAATTACATTCATGAAAATTTATATGACCTTAAAATATAAAAAATAAAATATAAGAATTATAAATTAGTCCTCATGATTTTAAAAAAACATGGATCTATAAATATGTAGAGCTATTTATCTTGACTCATGTGATGTATGTGTATTATTGTTTTAGTTTGGTTGTTGTTTTAAAGATAAAATGCAAACAATGTTTTCTATAGGACTATAGTTAGCAAGGTTAATACAAACTCAATGCATTAAAGTTATGTATGGACAGATTTATTCTTATTTACATTTTTAATCTAAAATACAGTTCAGAGATGGATGTTAGTGTTCATTGTTGTTTCATACTCTCAAAATAGTAATGATATTAAAATTTTCTCTCTTATCATAGTTTTATATGCTTCTTTTTTGTTTATAACACATTTGGCTTCTCAGAAATCTATACATATATAGGTCTGGCTATAATCTCCTGTTGCTGTTATCATATTACCCCTGAGGACTCAGCACTAATATTAAGGAAATCATAATGACAAGACAAAACTTTACTTAGGCTAATGTTATTTCCAATAGCATCATTGGTTTGCATTTATTTCAGCACAAAGTACACTCTATTGTGTAGAATCTCTTTCTATCCTTTCTCATCGTGTAAACTAATTTATGTCTGCTTCTTTCTCTTCTCAATCCATTTAACTGGTTGTTCTATTGAAGCAATTAGCACATAGATCACACTATTCTTAGTCTTCTATATACTATTATAAGGTTTTTTTTCCCTATCAGTTTATTTTAAAGTTTTTTTCTTTTAAATTTTGTGTTCATTTTATACTCATAATAACCAAGGTATGGATAAGACAGGAGGTCTTGAATCTAGTATATGCATATTCTCACTTCCTTTTCTTGCAGTACTCTTTGGAAAATCTTTACATTAGACTATTCAATCTGACATCTGTGAAGAGCAAAACAGATGACTGGTTTTAGCTATTTTGTTTCTAGATTCTAAATCAGAATCTAAAGCATCGAATATCATTGCACTAATTATCAAAAAATAATTATCAAAAACATTCTATATGTTTGAATGTTGTCTTTGATATCATGTCAAACAATATTGGATTTGGCCAGGGAGTAGTGCTATTTCACTTTTACTAACAATACCGAAGCTCCTGGTTCTCATATTCTCTGAAGATGTTATTTACAAATGAAAAATAACATAGTTTAAAATTGTGATCTTGACTTTGTATTTGCCTTCCATGTATTTTTAGTTCTACCTGACAAATAATATAGAAGTCTCACTCCCCAGACCTGTATCATTCATCTTGTAGGCATCTCTTCTTCATCACTACCTCTATTACCTGAGAATCCTGCTGAAAATTGATATATGATCAACTTTCCTCCTTGCTCTCAAGCCTCCCTTGTAGTCCATTCTCCATTGTCACATTAACCAATACTTAGAGATATTTTCTCCCAGAGACCCCCAGCAGTCACATGTTCTGGAACTGAGGTAGATGATTCACACAACATTTCCTGTTCTCTATCATGATAACTCCATTCTTTTGATAAGTCCCCTGACAACCTGCTTTCAGGTGTTCATTCTATATCAACTCTATTCATGGAAGACTCTAACTCTTGGCAGATATCCATGAAACCTCTAGCTCTGTCATCCCTGTATCTCCATGAAGCCACCAGTGGCCACGGGTTGTGCGGTCCTTTAAAGGAAAGCTGGGGATGGGAAGGGCTGCGAGAGAAATATGGAGCCAAGACAAAGTTCTCTGACCAAGGCTCAACTTTAATTCTTGAGTCTGAATTTTTAAAGGGGGAAAACCCATCCTCCACTTTGCCAGTATCTCATCACTTTTTCAGGATCTCCCCAGGAAACAAGCTCAGCTGCTCAGCAGGTATTTGCTTCTTACTGGGAGCTGCAGATGTGGCAGGACAATCTGAGTTCACCTAGGTCAGAAGACTCCACCCTAGGTGGGCTAGCTGACTGTGGCAAACACAAGGTTTGATTCAGCCTGCTCAAGGCTGGGGGAAGGGCACATCTCCAGACTATTCTTTGCCCTACGATAATATAATAGCAGGAGTCCTTCATCATACCATACTTTCAATTAACTGGTATCTCACCCATTGTTTCTGTTGGACACTTTTTGTTTACTGGTCTTTATGTCATGGTTTCTGTTTTTACGTTATTACTTTTATTTGTGTGTGTGTGTGTGTGTGTGTGTGTGTGTGTGTGTGTGTCTGTCTGTCTGTGTGTGTCTGTGTGTGTATATGTTTATGTGTGGTTGTGTGCACGTTCTGCTTTTTTATTCTGGTTTGTGTGGGGGTTTTTTGTTCTCCTTTTTATTTTCTAAAATAAAGGAGTAAGAAGAAGTGGAGTTGCCTTCATGGGGAAAAGGGTAAGATCTGAGAAAAATTGAAGAGTAGGGAATTTTATCCAAATGTATTACATAACAAACAATTTATTTTCAAAGTTTGGTATCCGTTGTATGCTTTATTCTGCATAGATTGCTCATTGTCTTAATTTGGTTTAGTTTGAACAACATATGCAAATTTTACTAGATAAGTAAGCCTTATCTAGTAAAAGTTTGTTGGTTCTCGTTCTTAAAATATATACCAGGATTCTAATATGTAGATAGATAGATAGATAGATAGATAGATAGATAGATAGATAGATAGATATCAGATTCATGTACATATCAAGTTATGCTTTTTCTGAATTATATTTTTTTCCAAATTCTACGTTTTTAATCTCTATAATTTTAACTAGCTATATTTCATACAACAGCATTCCTGGTATGCCTTCAAATAGTCTGGTTGACACAGTAAATAGATGTAAGTGGATGTCATTTCTCTTGGAGAAGTTGTATAATGTTATTTTCGGGGACATATAAATACATTTCTAAAATCTCCATGATTGATTCTTCTACATAATACATGGAAATCCAGTCAACATGAAATAATATTTTTGTAAGCTCTCTGTGTTTAGTAATTCTCTTTCCTCCTCTTTCTATCACTGTGGGGATATTTACATGAAAATGGTTTTCTGTTGCAAAGAGTTCATCTGTTCCTGCGGCTTATTTCTCACCTGAAGTCACAATTCTCTGAATATACATTATAATCATCTCTGTGTAAGCCAATTTCAGTGTCACACTCAGAGGATTATGCCTTCAACTGAGAAATAAACAGCAGGGGCTGACAAAATTTAAAAACCAAATGCCCCATTTTATGGAAATGCCCCAATTAATAAAAGTACAATAGAAAAGAAACATTTTAAGTTAGATATCAGCAGAATTATCTCTCAACAGTTTTTTTTCTTCTTCTTCGTGATCTTTTTAGTCTTCTTTGTAGCCAAGCTAGTTAAACCTTGGTTATTCACTGTCAATTATGCCAGATGTCTTTTTATCCTTCTGTTTGTATTTAGCATTCTGTCCCAGTTCTATCATTTTTAATTATGTAAAGCTTTTGTGCTAAGATTCATATAGAAGTAGTAACTCCTCACTGTAATCTATTGATAGCTAGGAATAAAGTGAGAAGGGAACAGATGGTCAGAAACTACATTGTGGACTCACATGGAGACCCAGATAGACATTAAATATCTCAGTCTATTAAAAATCATGATCCACATTGACTTGCAGCTCCACTTAACTTTGTATATTGGCTTGTCCATGATGCCATCATTTACTTGAAAGACGATCTCATAACTTTGCATTCATTTTGGTCCAATTTCTCTATGATTGTTTTAGCATGAAATATACAGAAAATGTTGATTCACTGTGTTTTCTTCATTACTGCCATTAGATGTAAACCAAACAAAATGCTTTCTAAAATGATAAAGTTTTATTTTTGTTACTAATTAAGTTTATTAGCATCAATTCACTGCCTAATATTCATATACCAAGCCTAATGAGGTGATGTTTTTATAGAATTTAAATGAAAAATACTTCAATAAAGTTTAGAGTTTTATAAAACATATTTGCTTTGGTAGAGAGACATAAAAGTATATAGGAGCCAGTTCTAGCAGATCTATCCAGAAAGAGTACAGAGTGCGAAGTCTCAGGATCTATTTTCTGTTTGTTTGTTTGTTTGTTTGTTTGTTTTTGTGTGGGGGGGGTTGTTTTGGTAAGATCAGGATGGTCTACTAAGAGAAGGTTATTGACAGTAAGTGAGGAAATATGGAAGAAAGGAAAGACAGTCAATGTAAATTCAATGCACAACCACATGATGTAACATGAGACTTGAGAAAAATAATTGTCAATAATTCTAATAACTTTACAAATATAGCATATGTATAACTAGAGAAACGCGTCTTGAAATTCACATGTGATGTGGCCCATCTGACCTCAGGAAGTCTTCATTTTGAGTTGTCAGAATTTGCTTAAACTTTCTGCCTATGAACTTTGAAACACAAAGGATAAGTTAAAAGGGTGCCGGATTTGCTAGCAGAGACATCACACTCATGGAGTGAAGAAATCATGCTTAGGATGTGCACTATCAAAATCATTGTGAATATGTCAGCATTCAATAAGAAGAAGGAAGACAAAGAAAATTAAAGAATGTTTAGTAATAAAGTGATAGTATATTTGCTTTTATTTATTTATTTATTTATTTTTAATTTCACTTTTACTATTGTAATTCAAGTATGAGCTAAAAAGTTTCAGACAGAAACTGGATGATCATCAAAGAGACTACAGATACAACACATCTTTTTTTAACAGAGATCCTAACCAATTACAGGTGATATTGACAGGCAAAGTAATAATGTAGACCAACCAAAGACCATTCACAGTCTGGACCCCCCCTGCACATGTGTAGCAGATGTGCAGCTTGGTCTTCATGTGAGTCCTGAACACCTAGAAGCAAGCTATCCCAAAAGCTATTGCCTGTATGTGAGATATGTTCTACTAGCTGGGCTGCCTGGTCTGACCTCAGTGGAAGAGCCTCACAGAGACTTGAAATGTCAGGTTGGGTGGAATACCAAGTGGGGGGCTCACCCACTCAGACAGATATTGGAGAAGGGAATGAGGGACTGATTGTGGGAGGGGGTAACCTGGAAGGGGGTAGTGAGTGGGATGTAAAGTGAATAAATAAAATCAAAATTAACTTAAATATGTAGAAGGTTATACATGAACATAAGTATATTTAACGATTAATGAGGAAAGTGGCCATGAATGTGCAAGAAAGCATGCATACATGGTTTGGTAACCACAAAAGGGATGGGGCTTATAGAGTTTATACTTATTATTATATAATATCAAATGACAAAAACTAGGCTAACTGAAGAAGAAGAGTAAAAAAAAAATGGCAGAATAAAACTGTAAAAAATGTGTTAAGGTTTTGGTCTGTAGCTCCAAGCACTTAAAACAAACAAACAAACAAACAAACAAACAAAAAAAACCCAAAACCAAAAAAAAACAAAACTGTATTTCTGCAGCATTTCAAGTGTGTAGACTATTTCTGTATCAGTAAAGAACATGACCTTTGCTTCCCATGTAATGATATTATATATAATAGCATTTATTCCTTTTTAAGTATTTTCTGTATCGTGGGTGAGGGAAGGTTGAATAAAAGACCTTAAATGTTCCTTAAATGTTCAGTAAGTAAACAGCTTACTGAATTTTTCAATGAAATTATCATTGAAATAATTTTCGGAGTAGCTTTATGGTGCAAAAATTAAAACAGCACAAAGTATTTCCCACGCATGCAAACCATATTAAGGTTATTATAATGCCTCTTTCTCCAAAGGCTAGGAAACATCAGAATATGTACAGGAGTCAAGTATAAATAGAATATATGGCATGGAGGAGAAGCATGCATTTGACATCAGGAAGCAAATTGTCCTTTACTTGTTTACTTTTATTGTTTTTATACAATAACCTGTTTTGTCAAATTATACACTCAACTTCCACTACTATATTTTTATAATGAATAATATTTCCAAATTAGAAGACACATTCTAACAATACTGAAACAATTATAAAACATGCAGATAACAGTTTTCTACTAAGACAATAATCCCCAAAAGAGCAGAAAATACTTACCTAAAAGAATGCCTGAATAACTGAGATCAATACAGGTAGGCTAATTAAATTTTGTGCATTAAGAGTGGGGGTGGGTGGGTATGGGGGACTTTTGGTATAGCATTGGAAATGTAAATGAGCTAAATACCTAATAAAAATGGAAAAAAAGATATACACTTACCTGTAGCCATTCCTTTATCTATATTGATTTCTTATTCTAATACATATATGTAATATATCTAATATCCAGAATGTTATGGGAAAAATAGACTTATTTATAGAAATATGTATTATCAATGCTGTTTTCAGTACCTAAAGGAAGTGGAAATTTTGGGGATCTTTTTCTTTTTTTGAGACTCAGTTTTGTCATATGATATTTTTCTGGAAACTTTATGAGAGGATGTTTTGCTAAGATCAGCCACATGGTGTTTTTCTGGAGGCAGTCTGGAAAAGGTTTTGGAGGCTTCCTGCCACTGTTGGAGATTCAGGGCCTTTGGGAGAGCCTTGCAGTTTCTTCTGGATATACCTGCCATTGCTGATTTGGTAATCGTGTTTGCAAGTGGATGGAGCTGCTGCTGATTTTGTGAACTGAACTCCTGATATCCCTGAAACAAAGATTTGATGTGCTCCAAAGAAATATTTATAAACAAGTTCACATCCTTTTCCTTTCCACTACCTCTGGTGGGGGGTAGTCTAGGAGGGAATCATTTAAGAGCTCTTATTAATAGGTTCTGAAAAATCTATGCCTGCACCTTAAGTTTATGGAAAAGACATACAAGTGTGTATAACATATACTAAAATATGTACCACTGAATGTTTCCTAAATTCAAATATGTTTTTTTATTTCTTTTTAAATTTGTGATTATGAGTAGGTTTTCTTTCCCTACACCTAATAAAATCTCCAAAGAGAACGTTCCTTCCTACTTTTCTAAACTGAAGGAAATATATGAATATAACTGATAGAGATGTGTATGGACATATATTTACATACTCTTGTCAAATAGTGAGAATACAGGATGTTTTCTTTTAATAATAAAGAGGAGAAAATGACTATATTGGAAATACACTCACCCTTTGAATAAATTGCTGCTGTTCCCTTGAATTCTAGAACTGTAGTGTTATTATCTCATGACTCCAAGTTTCAAATAATATAAACAATGCTACAGATACATTTTTTTCAAAAGGTATCATGCATATTAGTGATTTTTTAAAATAGTAGGTGACTAGAACTTCAACACTAAATCACTAGGTTGTCACAAATGGGATGTTTGCCAGATTACTCAGCTTTCACTAAAATTATTTTATTTCAGGAAATTTTGTGTTTTAAAACTGGAAATCCATTCTTACTGTATTTCGTAGATTCTCTTAACTTCATTCCTTTTGTTTATTTTTTGCTTATTTCAAAATATATAAAATATTTTTAATCACATACATTAACTACCTCCCTCTCCAATATGTTCCCACGTTTTCATGGGTTTTGAAATTCCATAATGCCTATTATTGCTGTCCCAATTTGAATGAGTAAAGGCGCATTCACTGGAAGGTAGACAACCTACTAGGCTCCCATATCTCTGAAAGAAACAAACCTTCTCTAGCAGCAAGAGACTGCTAATATTTCCTAAATTGGGGTGGGCCATTGGAAGGCTGTATTGCTTCATCTTACATATGTCTTGTAAAGGCAACCACAAGTGCCTCTCTAATGTTATGTAAAATGAACCATCTGTTTGTTCATATATTTACAATGTTAAGGCCTCTTTCCCTACAATGAACCTGCTTTTCTACACAGTATCTTTTATTTGTCTCTTTGCTATAGAGTTTTATTGTTGTATGGTTTTATTGATTTTGTTGCTTGTAACTTTTTCAGAATTAATAATATTTGGATCCAGGTCACTGAGTAAAGGTATTTGCTTATCTTAAAAAATTAATTACATTCCTGAGACCTGCAGGACAGACATAGAAAACTAATTCCTATAAGTTGTCTTCTAAACAGCACATGCCTGAACATATACATGTATGTGAATATGCACATGCTCACACACAAGTAAATAATACAATTTAATAAAAGATAAATTTGCAATATGCTGAATGTATTCAAGCTGTATCTTTCCTAGTTTTTTACTTGCTTGTATATTTGTTTACATTTATTTGTATTACTCATCTTTCAAGAATTTGGTGCTGACAACTTGTCTTAACTACTATTCAGACAAAACTATTCCTTAGATAAAACAGGCTATGTGAAAGATTTCAGTAATTTTGGCTGTAATCTAAAATGAATTTTTATATTTTCTCATTATCCTTGAGTATTAAATACCGCACTATAAACTACACACCATAACTGTTTTTGCCATGGCCAATCTTCTAGGATCAGAGTTGTTTGCTCATCTGAATTTCTGCCTTGAGTTTTATAAAATAATTGAAGTGTCAAGATGGACAAACATACTTAGGGGGTAATCTTTTAGTATTGTTCTCCTAGATTACTTTAAATGCCTACTTGAAATTGCCATACAGACTCTAATGTGTATATTTAGTAATCTTTCTTTAAAGCATGGAATGACCAATTGTCTCTATAGTTAGTTTTAATTAAAGCAATATAAGTATAATAATAAGATAAATAGAAAGATGGGCTAGAAATATGTAAAATAATAGAGTATATGTCATCATAAAAAGCAAACAAGTTTTATTTTCTGAATGAAAATATTAAATACAGTTAGCATATACCCTAGAAGAAAATAAATACTACTCATGGATATTTACTGTTCAGGTATCATATATTCTCAGACTTGAAATTTATAACTATAGAAAAATTCCTCAAATGTACAATGGTAATCTTCATTTAACAAATATTAACCAAGCAAATACTACAAATAGGATTATTTTAAGAACTAAGATAACCATGCAAAAAAAGTGATATCTCTGTGAATTTTTCAAAATGATAGAATGGGAAGCATAATGATAGTAATTCCCCCTTTTAATGCCAGCACTCAGGAGGTAGAGGAGGGTGGATCTCTGTGAGTTTGAGGCTAGCCTTGTCTTCATAATGAGTTCCAGAATAGCCAAGGGTACCCAGAGAAACTCTGTCTCAAATAGAGATAGATTTCCCAATCCCAAGTCTCTGTCACACATTTGAGATACACCCACTCCATCACCCCTCCAGCTCCAGGTTCCATTTATTCACATAGCCATCTGGCCATCTCCCTGTCACTCCCCACACCATGAGGGGGGGCTTCAGCTGAGACACATATAAATAGGAATATGGAACCTGAAGAGGCCATCCCCTGCAGCCAGGCAGGAACCCCAGTGAAGCAATAGGGACACCAACCCACCCACAAAACGTTTCACCCAAAATTTATCCTGTGGAAAAGAAATGCAGAGATAGGAATGGAGTAGAGACTGTTCCAACCAAAGACCCATCCCATGGGGAAGCAAGAAAACATGACACTGTTAATAATGCTCTGTTATCACAGAAGCCAGGGATGGCTGTCCTCTGAGTGACTTCACCTACCCTGCAGCTGACTCAGACAGATGCAGAGACTCACAGCCAAACATCGGATAGAGCCTGGGGACTCTTTTTTTTTAACTGCAGAGTATTTATTTTTTTCATTTTTATTAGATATTTTCTTTATTTACATTTCAAATGTTATCCCCTTTCCTAGTTTTCCCTTGAAAATCCTGTATCCCCTCCTCCTCCCCCTGCTCCCCAACACACCCACTCCCATTCCTGGTCCTGGCATTCCCCTATACTGGGATATAGAACCCTCACAGGACCAAGCGCCTCTCCTCCCATTGATGATTGACTAGGCCACCCTCTGATATATATATATATATATATAACTAGAGCCACAAGTTTCACCATGAGTTTTCTTTGGTTGGTGGTATTGTTCCAAGGAGCCTCTGGGGATACTGGTTAGTTCATATTGATGTTCCTCTTATGGGGCTTCAGTCCCCTTCAGCTCCCTGGGTATTCTCTCGCTCCTTCATTGGGGACCTTGTGCTCCGTTCAATGGATGACTGTGAGCATCCACTTCTGTATTTGCCTGGCATTGCCACAGTCTCTCAGGAGACACCTATATCAGGCTCCTGTCAGCAGGAGCCTGCGGATTCTTATGGAAGAGACAGGGTAAGGATTGAGTGCTCCTAAGGATATAGGAACTGCACAGGAAGACCAACAGAATCAACTAACCTGGATGCTTGGGAGGTGTCATAGACTGAACCACTAATCAAAGAGCATATATGAGCTAGACTTAAGCTTGCCTCACATAAGTAGCATAGGCATAGCTTGGTCTTCATTTAGATCCCTAACAATGGGAACAGGGTCTATCCTGAAAGCTATTGCCTGTCTGGAATCTGTTTCCCTACACAGGCTATCCTTTCTGGATTCAATGTGAGAGCTACCTAGCCCTGCAGATACTTGATGTGCCAAGGTGGGTATAGCCAGGCAGGGGGTAAGGGTCCACTCTCTCAGAGAAGTGTAGGGGGGATGAGGGGAGAGACTAGGAAGGGTGAACCAGGAGGGACAGTGATCAGGATGTAAAGTGAATAAAGAAAAGAAAATTAAAGCTTATATAGGTGATAGCTAGCTGGCTAGATGAGAGATAGATTACTGATAAAAAGGAAATAGGGTAAAAATGAGTCACACAATGAGCTAGGTAACTAAAACCTATAGAATAGCATAGAAGGTATTTAGTAATAGGGATGAATTTAAATCTTGACTATTCCATAGTCTTTCAAGTGACTGAAGTGACAAAACTGGATTCCTCTTTACAAAACCCCTGGAGTTGTGTAGCAATGATTCTAATTTTATTTGTATGTAAAATTTTAGCTATTTCTTCAAAAAGTGAGAATGTACAAACCTGGAACAAACTGCTTTCTCTATTTCAACATTGTGCAGTCCATTTGAAAGTTTGAGCCTCCCAAGGGAATTGTGATGGAGCCAGTCAACAGAGCAAGGGTTACCAGGATTCATTGTCCTGTTTTGCCCTGAGGGAGAAATAAACAGGCCAACAATTCTTGAAACTAACATGTCACTTTGCACCAGATACATCTGGTAGAGGTCACAGGACTACCAGGTGGACTCCAGTTGAAAATGCTTGAGTGGAAAATTGCATTCTACAATATATGATATTAATAACACCAGACTAGTGTCATTACATGGATGACTTCCTTTAAATTTCATGGAACTTTGAGTACCATAAGGTCTCAAAGTATCAAGAGTGACATGTAATCTTGAAATCTTGATTTGTAGAGGATGCCACCAGGCACTGCAAGCATGACACCTTAACCAACATCGTCCCTTACCATCTGCTGTTCTGAGCCATTCCAGGACTCTGACTGCACACAGACATGATCTTTATAGCAAAAAAATTAGAAACACAGTTGTTTCCTTTTAGATAATACTATTTAATAATCAGTAAGTCAATTCATGAATTTCACAAGAGTAAAATGTTAGGATCTATAGAGTAAACTAAAAAAAAAGAAAGAGAGAGAGAATATTTGTATACTATTACTCTTTACCAAGATTTGTGAGTCATTAATAAATGTTCACTTCAAAACACTCACAAGAGAAAATATGGAGACAAAGAATAGAGCAGAGACTGACTGAAGGCCATCCAAAGACTGCCCCACCTGGGGATCCATCCCATACACAGCCACCAAATTTGGATGCTATTGTGAATGCCAAGAAGTGCTTGCTGACAGAAGCCTGATATAGCTGTCTCCTGAGAGGCTTTGCAAGAGCTTGACAAATACAGAGGTGGATGCTAGCACCCCACCATTGGACTAAACGTGGAGTCCCAGATGGAGGAGTTGGAGAAGGGGCTGAAGGGTTTGCAGCCCCATAGGGGGAGCAACAGTGTCAAATGGCCAGATCTCCCCCTAATTCCTGCGGATTGGACCACCAACCAAAGAGTACACAGGGAGGGACCCATGGGTCTGGCCACATTTGCGACAGAGGATGACCTTGTTGGACATCAGGCTGAGGAGAGGCCCTTGGGTTTGAGGGTGTTTAATGCCCCAGTGTAGAGGAATGCCAGGGAAGGAAGACAGAGTGGGTAGGTGTGTGGGGAAGCACTCTCATAGAAGCAGAGGGAGGAAGGGATGTAATAGGGAGTTTCTGAAGGGGAGAACTGAAAACGGTAAAACATTTGAAATGTAAATAAATAAAAATCCAATATATATAATTCTTCACTTGTCGAATGTATTCATTCCTCTGAACAGTGACTTTTATGTTCGCTTGTCTATGTCTAACATGAAAAATAACAGAATCAACCAAATAGTACTCATTCAGTAACAAATGAACTCTTCTTTTGATTGGAAAATGGTTGTCTTATAACATCAATTTAACTTAGTTTTTATATAATTGGTATTTTTATTTGTTCTGTTGCATGATATGTAGTAAGCATGGTTGAATAGCCAACTGTTTTAAAACATTTTGAGGACAAAACCTAAGTTTTCCTGTGACATTTTAATTTCCTTTCTGTATGTATAGAACCATCTGTGTGTATATGCATTCCATGGTACAGGTGTGGAAGTTAGACAACTTTGAGTGTTGGTCCTTACCTTTCACATTGTTACAGATACGGGCGTTCTTGTTAGATATTGCTTTTGCGAGAGCGTCTGATCAAAAAACTTCTAGGCGTTTTCCTATCCCTGCCTCCTTTCTCACCTTAGAAGTGATGATGTGGTCAGATGAGAGTGAACATATCAGGTTTTCTATAGACCATGGTAGTCACAATGTATGTCCTCATGCTTAGAAGGCAAGTGTTTTAAACACTGACTTTTGTAAAATAAGAAAAAGCCCCCATGGATTCAAATTTGCTTATGATTTAAAAATATATTCTCATATGCCAGGATAGAAATTGTATGAATACTTATCACATAATCTGGCTTTCTTATTTTTTTCTAAAAAACTTATAGCGCAATATTGAAGATATTATATGAATGAAGTCAAGTAAAAATAATCCCAAATATTTGTCTAGACATTTCAGATGTAGAAATAATTTTGTGGCTTGCTACCTCAGTGTAGTTTTGCTACACATTGTATTGCTTTTAGGAACAGTAATCTTTTTTTTTTCTGTTCATTGTAAGCCTTCAAATGTGCAGTGGAGATTTTACAAAATTATATTATATGAAGAAAAGCACCTGTCAAGGAAATTTTTGTTATATACTGTAATCTTTTAAGGACTTCAAAATACTGTGAAGTGGCTAATCCTGTCTCTTGTCTGTGTCTTTCTTAAGAACAATGAATAAACCACATGGTATGCCCCATCTGAACACTACTATAGAAGGAACATTTAGTGGAGATTGGAAATTCAACAACCAAACACCCTTATATGGTTTATCATATGGAGTCATTATACTTCAAGCTGTGAGTAAAATAACAACATGGAATGGGATCTAAGACATGGAAACAAACCCATACATCTATGGGCACTTAATCTTTGGCAAAGAACCCAAAACCATACAATGGAAAAGAAGAAAATATCTTCAATAAATAGCGTTGGTCTAACTGGTGGTCTGTATGCAGGATGACAAAAAAAATCCATATTTATTACTTTGCACAAAGCTCAAGTCCAAGTAGATCAAGGAGCTCAAGAAAAAACAAGATACACCAAATCTAACAGGAGAAAAAGTGTAAAAGGCCCTTGAACTCACTGGGGCAGGGGAAGGATTCCTGAACAGAAGGCCAATAGTTCAGGCTCTAAAGTCAACAATTGATAAATGGAACCTCATGAAACTGAAAACCTTCTATAAGGCAAAAGACAAAGTCAATAGTTCAAATCAGTAACATAAAGATTGGGGAAAAAAAAAACCCTCACTAAGCCTATGTCTGACAGAAGTCTAATATCCAAAATTTGTAAAGAACTTATGAAGTCAAATTTCAAAAATTCAAATAACCAAATTTAAGAAGGGGTACAGAGATAAACAGCGATTTCCCAATTGAACAATCTTGAATGGCTGAAAAGCACTTAAAGAAATGTTCAAATTACTTAGTCATCAAAAAAAAATGCAAATCAAAATGACCCTGTGATTCCAACTCACACGAATCAGAATGCCTAAAGACAACAACTCGATTGACAGCACATTCTGGCAAGGATGTGGAGAAAGAGGAAAACTCCTTTAATGCTGGTCATATTGCAAACTGGTACAGCCACTCTGGAAATCAATCTGGAGGTTCCTCAGAAAATTGGAAATAGATCTACCTGAAGATCCAGCTATACCCTTCTTGGGCATATACCCAAAAGATGTCCCACCATGCCACAGGATCACGTGCTTCCCTGTATTTCTAGAAACTTTATTTGTGATAGTCAGAAGCTGGAAACAACCCAGGTATTCTGTAACCAAAGAATGGATTCAGAAAATGTGATACATTTGCACATTAGAGTACTGTTCAGCTTTAAGAGTTAGGACATCCTGAGTTTTGCAGGCAAATGGATAAAACTAGAAAATATCATCCTGAGTGAGGTAACTCAGATCCAAAAGGACATGAATGGTATGCACTCACTGATAACTGGGTATTAGCCAGAAAATACTGAATACCTAGGATATCACCTATAGATCTTAAGAAGGGTAACAAGCAGAAATACCCAAGTGAGGAGGCTTCAATCCCACTTAGAAAGGGGAAGAAATAATCATGAGAGGCAGAGGGAGGGAGCAAGAGGGGAGGAGGAGGAGAAAGGGAAACAGGATCAGATATGGGAGGGGAGAGACAGGATAGAAGCCCAGAGGGCCAAGAAAATGAAAGGAAAATAGTAGTGTTGGGGAGGGGGAGGTAGTAGGACAATCGAGAAAGATCCAGAGACCTTGAAGGTGAGATATTCTCAGGAGTCATTGGGGTGACCTTGGCCAAAATGGCCAGCAGTGGGGAAAGGGAATTTGAAGAGTCTACCTCCAGTAGATAGAGGGTCTCAAGCTGAAAGACAGGACTATTAACTAAAGTCAAAATTTCTGACCCATAATTGTTCCTGTCTAACAGAACTCCAGGGACATAAATGGAGAAGAGACTGAAGAAAAGGAGTTCCATGGCCACCCAACTTAGGATCCATCTCATAGGGGAACAGGGCACCCCGAATAGGCCTATCTCTATTATTGATACTATGATGTTCATACAGACAGGATCCTGGCATAGCTGTCCTCTGAGAGGCCCTACAAACAGCTGACTGAGACAAAAGCAGCTATTTAAACCCAACCATTGTACTGAAACTGGGGACTCCTATCAATGATAGGGATTGAAGAAGCGAAAGGGAGAAGTATCCTATAGGAAGACCAACAGTCTCAACTAATCCAGACACCACGGAGCTCCCAGAGACTAAGCTACCAACCAGGGGCATATAAAGGCTGGTTGGAGGCCCCTTTCATATATGTAGGAGAGGTCTGCCTGGTCTGGTCTCAGTAGGAGAAGATGCACTTCATCCTTGAGAGAACTGAGGCCCTAGGGAATTGGAGGAGCTGGTAGGGTGTAGGGAGCATCCTCTCGGAGGGGAAGGAGGAATGGAATGAGGATCTGTGGAAGGGGAATCTGAGCAAGGGTCAATGACTGGAGTGCAATAAATAAAATAATTTAAAAAGAAGACACAAATTTCTTTTAAAAAGTCACAAGTTACATAGTGATATAGTGAATCATAGAAGGTAACAGCATTTTTTCTATTTAAAGTATTGTAAAGGAAACAAAAACAAAAACAAAAACAAAAACAAAAAACAAAGTGTTAAAGTTACTTATACCCTGTACTTAGACAGTGAGAAAATAGAAGAATTTTATCTCAGCTAAAAATGTATTATCAATATTGATTTAGAATGATTGTCTCTATTTGACATCTATTTAATCATTGGTTGTTTTCATGGTAATGTAGTCATAAATTGTGAATAAAATAGTATTTAAAAATGAAAGGAACATCAATATTTATTTTAAAACTACCTTAATAATTCCTCCCTATAACAACTAGAGACACTCTTCACACTGCCAAGACAGTTAAGTTGCTTAAGAGTGAACAATGCTTGCTTGAGCAAGCAAGCAAGAAGTCAGTGTGCATTTGTTTCTCTGCTTTTGACTATTGATGGGATGTGATTCCCCCTTAACTTTCTGCCTCGATTTCCATTGTTTTAAATGGACTGTAACTTGGAAATCTAAACCAAATGAATCGTTTCTTCCTTATATAGCTGTTGGTTAGAGTAATTTAGTGCTCACAGTAACAAACAGCAAGTGTCAGGGCTCCTGGGTTATTCACCACCCACCTTTCATAGTAACATATGAAAGTTGTCCCATACTGTCATATCCAGCCTCATGAGCAGTTCTGCTATATTTAGAGGCTCGTGACAAGATTCCAATGAGAACTGTTTATACATATTTTTCTTAGCTGATCTATATTGTTTCTGAATATCCCATGGCAAATGGTTATGCCTGCTTAAAATGTGAATCTCTAGGAAAGAGGAAGCATTGCTCTTGATAGCTACAAATGATGGCCACATTAATGGCTCATTATTCTCTAGGATTCATTCCCAATGAACTATATATAGTTCTTGATAAAAAATATTATTTGATATATTCCTCAGGTGTCATACTGTTGTTATCCTCTATGGATATTTTTCTTGTTTCTCACTTGAAATTATCACTTCTCAAAATAACCTAGTAAGTGAGTTGGAAGAATGGATTAGCATCACAAGAGGTGACTGCTTCCCCATGTAGGGGATGAGAGGTCTGCATGTGAGACTGCAGAAGCCAGCGCATATGAAACGGCAGAGTGCAGGCTTTCTTAAGAGTCTATAGACTCTCAACTTTCTTTCCTTCTCACTTTCTTAGTGTTCCGTATTTTTGGATCCTGCTTTTTAAGGTCATAGTCTACCATATCTGGATAGCTTCCCTGAGTTGGGCACAAAATCCGGGTTTCCCTTTCCCCGGCAGGGCTTCTGATCTGGGGACGCCAACCACACATTTTCTATCTGAGAAATCTCACATACTCATTAGCAAATGGTCAACGTCTTCTGTGCACATAAGAACCTGCTCAGCAAGCCTCTGGGACTGCTGGAATGCCTCTGAGTGCAAAGGCAGGGATTCCTAACACAGTTCAGCTCCAGCCGGTGACTTACATTATCCTTCATCACTCTCCATTTTCGTAAAAGCCATTGGTCAACCAAAATAAAGTGTATGGCTGCAAGCTGTTTCACTGAATATCCACTGAAAAAGCTGGTTCACTGTATATTGTGTAAGAGAGAATCCTCTGAGAGGACAGTCTGCCTCCCCCCCCCCCCCCCACCTCCAGCTCTCACTGCCTGACCAGGATCCTGCTGACCCACCCAGTCCAAATCCCCCTCCATCTTTCCCTGTCCTGTGTGCCTAGAAACCACGAAAAAGAGAGTGGAACATAAAACCCCACTGTGTCTTGTTGCGCTATCTAAGTAAATTGCTCTTTTCTGTTCAACAAGTCAAACTATCATTTTTATTATAGCCCATTATTACATCAGATTGAAAGTGTAAAAGATGAAGACGCTAGACACAGGCAGCATAAATTAGTGTATAATTATGCTGTTTGTCTTGCTATGTGCAATCACTTATTCTTAATAAAACCTACATTGCAATTAGTTATTATGATAGTTTTGTTTTTTATTGTTTTCTTTTGTTTACCTGAAAGGAGAATACTTAAGACATGGTTGAATCTTTTAGGGGGTGACTTGGTCACTTGGAGACATTGATGACTTTTGGAGACTGAATAAATTCTTCTAGGCTGGATGAGTTCTTAGGATTCTAACTTTCACAGAGCACTTTGTTACCTCTAGTCTCCTTTTCCCTATTATAATTCTTTTACTCTTTGATGGTGATGGTACAGTAGGATGCCTTCTACCCTGTCTGATGAACTGCCCATCATTTGAAGTCAAGGAGATATCAGTGCTATTACCTTGGATTTTAGCCTCTCAAGGCACACACAAGCCAAACTAAATCTGTACATTCCATATGAAATGAGTTCCCTATTCTTAGCACTTATAATAATGGAAAAGGCCATTAAGACAGCCTATAATGAGAAATGGCTTTTGATTATCTCTGATAACATATCTCCTGTACATAAATAACCTCATGCTAAGTGCCAGTGAATTATACATAGTACTTATAAGAATATACTGTTTAATAACAAGGACATAATTAGAACTAAATTGAGTGAATTTATCTTTTATTACCTATGATTCATCTCTCTGATATTATTCTTTTCTTTAATATTTTTGTGATATTTTCCTAGGAAAATCCATGGAGGAAATTGAATGAAAGCATTGCAGTGGTCATTTTACGAATGTTCAATTTTTGTTCATGTTAATCTTCATGTACATAAATTCAGATGACTTTTAGATTTTTCTAGAAAAAAAGGTTTTATAAATTCTACTGTACAGAGCTTAAACCACTTTTCTGTTTTACTTAATTTCACATCAGGAAAATATAGGTGAATGCTTTAGCAAATGAGGTGCCAAGGATGCCAGGGGCTCTTCTCTCCTCAGTTAACAGGAACTTTACATTTAGCTAGATGCTCAACAGAGAGCCTCTTTCCCTTTATAGCAGAATGCTAATGCCACAATATTACACAGGAGATCTGTATGCTTATGCATTGCTTCTTTCCAGAGATGATGTTCCCATGGGGAAAGGAGTCAGAATGAGCAAGAGTATATAAAGACATAATTCTCTAAATTTAAAAACAGATCTGAAGCATTGGTTTTTATTTTATTTTTATACACTTTTAAAATCGTATTTTACTAGTCCTTTGAGAATTTCATACAATATGTTTTGATCATATCCACTGCTTTTTCTTGTGGAAAACCACTCAACACTGAGTAGTGAAGGAGGGAGAATGACCAGAATTCCAAGATATTCCAGCAAACTTTAAAACTGAAGCAGCTTCAGTAAATCTTCTTTAAATATCTGACTCGTTTCATATATTTAAAAGACTGTTTTCTTGTTTCTAATGTTATTTTTTCACTGATCTGATCTTTATATTTTCTTATTTGTAGGAAAGATACTGTCTGAGCTATAGATGTCAATAGTCACTATGCAGAAGCAGGATAACCTCAAAGTTATGACAATCCTCTTTCCCATCACTTTACCTCTCTATTCTTAACATTGAATAGCTCTTTCCTACAGCAGAGCTCTTATATCTGACAGGTATAATGTTTCTAATATCTCATGTATGAACTCTTTCCTTCACAAACAAGGTGTGATTAATATTTTTTGCAGACTTTTTCCTATATGCCTCATTTAAGCAAATGTTCCCAAATGTTCCCAATTACTGTTAAAACTGATAATTGTGTTTTGTTGACTTCTATTTTAGGAAATATTATGTTGGTATTATGGATGTTATGTCAGGGGAACTCCATATTTCAGTGCATCTCATACACTTTTAATATCCATTAGTCATCTGAAAGATAAATAGGGAATCAAGTTTCATAGTCCCAACCAAGTTTCTATGTCTCAAAAATACTGTCAAATGATGATAAACCAACAATGTTGATATCATATAACAGTATATATTTTATTATAATCTAGATTATAACATAAAAAACTTGACTTAGGATGAATGATGGTATTTATATTCCCATCCATCCATCCATCCATCCATCCATCCATCCATCCATCCACCCATCCAGGACACATATTTGCCCAAATCAGACAATTATTTTTCTGATAAAGCTGTGAAATAAAAAGTGTGAATAATGTTAATTCAAGTACACAAAATGGACAGACTAGTTCAGGTAGATAGAACAGTGAACTAACAATAAAGTTAGAAGGAAGTAGCAAATTTTGATAGGAAAATAAGCAAACAAACAAGTTAGTAAAGGAAAAGGAGTATTGAATGCTTTGCAGGAACAAATTGCAATATCAGAATTAAGACTTATGGATATCTATAATCCTCTTATCAAGATACCCCAATATCTTAGTAAGATGGTGATGATAATGATGTTTCTGATGAATAATTCAGCTTGGTATTGCTAGAAAACAATTGACTTTGAAGAAACGTCAGTAACATTATTCTGTGTCATGACAATGTTTCATTGTCTTTAAAAATATTTTTTCAGGGCTGGAGAAATGGCTCAGCACTTAAAGAATGGGCTGTTCTTCCAGGAGGACCCAGGTTCAATACCCACACCCACGTGGGAGCTTACAACCTTCTGTAACTCTAAATCCAAGGTGATGTCTTGTCCTCTTCTGAATTTCATGACCACTAGCAAACAAGTTGTGCACATACATAAATGGAAACAAAGAGAACCGGAAGCTGCACCAGGTTATAAAACATCAAATATTTTTTCTGGTATCATATATCATCCATCTAAGCCCCACTTCCTGTAGGTCTTCTCAAATACTATTAAAACCTGGAGACCATATGATCAAATACATAAATCTCTAGAGACATTTCTCATTCAAACCACCACAACATACTTATTCATTTACTATGATTAATAAAATATCTACTTCCATAAGTCATAATAATTTCAGAAAACAGAATAATTCATAAAAAATGTTTACCATATAGTCTATTGGACAAATACACACATATGTCTTTAATATATTGGCAAATATTGATTTAGCATAAAATTAATTTATTTTCAGTTTTATTATACTTGTTTGCAGATTTACACCCAAAATCCTCTTTATGATTAACATTGGATTTTTAATAATGTGCCTAAGCCACCAAATTCCAAATTCTTCCAATCAAAAGTGCTATCAGTATTACATTTATATTTATTATACTCTCCAAAACTAATATAAAAGCAATTTATTGTCTAAAAAAAAACTGTATCTACTGATTTAACCACAAAACTATATAAAATTGATCTCAAGAAGTGTGATAAAACTGAAAAATAACATTTTGAGTGTAACTAAAAATGAAGGGGTTTAGTTTTTTAAAACAAGGACTAATTACAAGTTGATCACCATTTGAAACAAAATGTAGTTAGTTGACACTCTCTAGGGATGTGGGTATATTTTCCTCCCCTTGCTCAAACACAAGATGGGGCTGCCACTGGGAATAAAAGTCCTAGCAGGATAGAAATGTATCTTGTATGAGAGAGTAGAAAGTTAGGATGTTCTAATGAGCAATTTGTATGGAAGAAAGGAGGGATTGAAAACCTTTCTGATGAGCAAATTGAACGGGAGAGATGAAAATTTCTATTCATTCTCAGACGTGAGCTTAATGACTCCATTAACTTTTACTCCAGAATTACACCAAAGTGGGCGTGAGATAACCACAAGCTTCTTTCATGCTTCCATTCCTCTTCTCCCACCTGAAACCTTGGAGCACAATTCAGAAACCTTAGTTCTCTGGGGAAATTAAAACGGCCTTGTACACAGAAGGAAGCAGAACAGAGAACATAAAGTTCAAGGCAAATCCAGGAGTTTATTACATAAAGTAGATCAGCCAGCAGAGAGACAACCATGGCAAAGACTCCAGGCCCATCCTCCTGTAGCTGGAGGTTTCAGCATGAAAGGATTTCAACCCAACTCGCTGAACCTCAGGATTTATTTATTATTACTCTCTATGTAAGTGACATTTCCTACTCTATGTCAGAGAATTTGCTGTCAGAACATATGTATACAACCCGAGTACAACTTCAATGTTAGATGTTTGACAAATAAAAATTTAATTGTAACAGGAATAGATAGTAATGAATTAACTTACCTAGGCTTATTCTTTTGCTTTTCACTATTTTTATTATTTTAAATTACTATGAAAATAAGACCTAAAACTAGACCTTTATATAATTAAAAACTGAATTCACTGTACACATATAACCAGTGTTTTAAATTGATTATTTCTTTGCCACATTATAAGCTGTGTCAAATTTGGGATGTCAGTTTAAATCCCTATCCATTTCCTTACTAATATAACTAATCTGTCTTCATTATAGTGGTCGACCTGTAGATCAGTGAACCTCAAAATTGACTTATATGTTGTATATGTTCTGTAACATTTCATGTACTAGACTGTTATACTGTAATGAAAAAGTTGTGGTTAGCACACTATGGCCTAAGTTAGCAGACAGAGTTTAGAAGCTGAAGACCTGAAGGTACAGGCTTGCAGAAGATTACATTCTACAGAAGCAAGAAGCTTACAGGTTTAGGTCTAAGGTTAGTTAGAAATGCTCTGTGCTCAGCACAAGCCATGGATTTGTAAAGCTAGGGTACAGCTGTCATTTTATTCCATCATGTAGGAAATAAAAGAGACATTTACACCCAAGAAACTATGTTACCTCTTATATTTATTTCAGGTTTTGTTTGGTTTTGAGAATTTCATGTAATTTCAATCTAAATATTTTTCAATTGTGTTACAATTAAATGTACTGTAAGTATATATTCATGAGTCCTAGTATTTAACTTGTATCTATTCTTAGTGGATACAGCATTAGGTTAACTTCTTGTATTTATCAAGTTATTTAATCATTGAAGCATTGCTGGTAGATTAATTTATTTATGTGATATTACTATGAAGTTGAAAGAAAAGCAATACATGTTAATTATTATTTTAATTTATTATCAACTAATTTTTAAGATGATAAACATATTTTACTTCTTTATATAACTATTCTAGGTTTCTATGTGATTAGCATATTAAATATTGGGAACATGTAATAGAAGCTTGAATCACAATTTAATAACTGTTTTATTTTTAAAATATTAATTTATACGTTCTTTACAAATTGATGGGTTTCTAGTAATGGTTTTATTCATTATGTTTTCCAATTCCTTGAAAATTGAAACTACTCTCCTAAATCTTCATAAATGTTTTCCACTTTAATTTTGTATCTCAAATTTGTGGGTAATATATAAATACATACAACTAAATATACCTAATGTCATATTATACTTTAAAAGATGATTATTCATTAAATATCATCAAAATATTTACACATATATTTTTAGTGCTATGCATTTTATTTGGTTTTCAATTTTAATAATATTTTTACTAGCTTACATATAGATCTCCCTGTTGTCATCAATTGCATTGGTGTAATATAGTTTATATAATGGAGAACCAAAACTGGTACAATATTAAATATACAGAATTTATGGTGAGGTTGTTCTTTTTGTTGTAATTCCCTGTGTATTACAAAATAAAATATTATGTACCTTTCATTACAGCAACAAAGAATATTTTTGTTGCTCTACATGTTCCCTTTGCTATGACAAATCATCCCAAACCATCCAGAAACGCTTCCCTTGCTAATGAATGAGGGGAAACTTTTGATTTCCTAGTTTTGCCTTTTCTCAATATGCAAATTTACACATAAGTAGTCTTTACAAAATGGTTTCTTAAATATAGTTTAATTTTAAAAATTCCAAAATGTTTGTATGCTTATGTTGATATTCTTTGGTATGTCTTATATGATTTTGCCTCCTTTTTTTTTGTATCTTACTATTTTTCAGCAATTTCAACTTTTGACTTTTTTGTTCTCTTATTGACTATCAAATTTATTCATAGAATATATTCTGATGATATTTTCCTTCTCCCAGGTCCTCACAGTTTCTTTCCACCTCCTCAAGTTTGAACCCACACTCACTTTCTTTCTTTCACAATCAGGCAAACAAGGAATAATAATAATAATAATAATAATAATAATAGTAATAGTAATAATAATCACTATCATCCCAAAACAAAAAAAGCAAGAGATTCATATATAGACACAGAACACATATTCTCACACACAGAAATACCATAGTTCCACAAAAAACTGAAACCATAAAATATATGTAAAAGACACATAAGGTATTGTCTTCTAAAAAGATGTCCTTTTGTTCATTTTGTATTGTCCAACAACTGCTGGGCATGGGGCCTACCCTTAGAGATGCTTTGTTTGTCTAGTGTAACCCCCTTGGAGAAACAAATTTTCATTTGAAAGTGCTTAGCCATTAGAGATAGCTTCTGGATTTGAGATGGAGGTGTTTAATCTTTTACAGACCCCTCTAGGTCCCGAACATGTTTCCATAGTCTCTGTGAGGTCATCTGTGCATCACTTCTTCTGTTGACCAAGATGGTGTCCTCTATCCTTTCTGACTCTTCCATTCTTTCTTCCTCCTCTTCAAGAAGTTTCCATTTACTTTAATGGGAAGGATCTGATGGAAATATCTCATTTAGGACTGAGTGTTTCAAATTCCCTAACATTCTGCATAATGTTAGCTTGTGGAACCCTGCTTTTATCCACAACTATATCTTGTCCCTGTTGCATCCAGGTTGTACAGGATAAAAAACAAGGTATGTGGAGTGATGTTGAGGACAGAATCTGTTAAGTTGATTGAGTTTAGAACACCTAAGAAACACACTCCTAAGGATGAATCTGACCTCATTTTCCAAGAGGTTTACTCATGAAGGAAAGCAAAACAAAGTAAACAAACATACAAACAAAAATCACAAAGCTTGAATACAGCTAACACCATCCTACATGTCCTTGTCTGTGAACCAATAAAATAGCCACCTTCCTGGTATGTGACTATGAACACACCTCATGCTCATGTGGTCAGGCAATTCCATCATGGATTCTATCATGTACATCCATGAACCTAAGTAAACTTTTCCTTCTTAAACTGCAGCAGGAAGAGTAAATATTACCTACCACAAAAGAGACAAATATGAAAAAATTTTCTTTCTGCTGAATTCAATTTTATCCTGGTTATGTAAGATGAAATATTAGCTTACTCCTGATAGGAATAACAATAATAACCAAAGTCATACTAATTTCTAAAACAAGCATATTTTCTTTTATATGGACTTAATGGAGAAGGCAAACTATAATAAATAATATAATAATGCAAAAATTTTTTACAGAAAGAGATAGAAGATCGATGTAAATTACTTATAGATTAGAAAAGGCAAAGTGGAAGGAGCTAAATCCATTGAACTTAACAGCACAGAATATCAGAATATGATGCAAATGCCATTTAATCTAAAATACTTGTACATATGAGTAGAATCAGGCTTCTACAGAAAGCAGAATGAAGAACTTAAACAAGAGAATTGAAGTTAGAAGTGTGATCAGAAGTAATAAAGATGATTAAATCATTATGTCTAAGCTCTGATATATAAGCTGCAACTGGTAAAAAATGCAAGACATTATTATGAAGTCATGATTATGACTTAATAAAAGGTTAATGGCCAATCTCTGAGTTACCAGTAGACTAATTATCATTCACAGTTATTTATGAAAAAATAAAAGTGGTCACATAAGTAATTAAGTAATATATTCATTGGTCTCTATCATTCAATAATCTTCAGAGCAATAGTAGTAAACTGCGATTCATAGTTTGCTCTGCATGACAACCTTAATGATATAATTGATTTACTATGACAATTTAGAATTTTTTATTAGTATAATTGCTCTTAAAGAAAATAAGGTAATATAAATTGTTGAATTAATTTCTGTGTCACTGAGTAATACTTACTAGTTTGATTAAATATCATTGATAAATATTTGATATTTGAATTATAAGAAATTGGAAAATTACTGATGCTACTGGCTTCTAAAGGATGTGTGTGAAATACACTTATAACAAATATTGGCAGAAAAAGTTTACTTTTCTACTGTAATACAAAGTACATCTCTGATTAAAATATTCAAGACACGTATACTAGACACCTTTTATTCAAAATCCAAATTCTAATATGAAGCACATTTGAATTCCTACATATCCATGGGTGTGTATGATTTCCCAGGGCCTGTGAATTACACAACTTATGTATGTTTACTTAAAAAATCTAAACATTCACTGCATTGAGAGTGTCTATGGCAGCTTTAGAAATGTATCAATCAAATGTTTGTACAACCAACCGATACAGGTATAATTATTTTTATTCTTATTTTCAGTACACTTTCATCTCTAACAAATGGTGCTATTCTGGATGGTGATAGAAATCTCTGTATCTAATATTTACTAGTTTGAACAAATATCAATGATAATTATCTGATATTTGATCTAAAATGATACAGTGACTACTATCTAACTCTTTCTCAAAGAATGTGTGGGAATTCCACATGACAGTAACAAATAGTTGTTAAAACTCAAAGTTTACTACTGTATTAATGAAGAATATTAAATAATGATTATGTTACTGAATTTTGCTATTGAGTGGTTTTTAAATATCCTCGATGTAGAAAATAAAAAAACCAGGAGTAAATTTGACTCTTAGTTCCTGGTGAATGGTGTCAAACTTTTCTTCAAGTTTCATTTCAAACAGAGAATTCTGACTCAAGCTTTATTGCTTTTGCCTTTATATTTCAGAGGCATGATGGTTGGCTCTCCCAAATTTTATCTCCCTCAAACCCATCCTTAATGTACATTAATTGCAATAACTCTTATGTGTCTGGTTGTATCCTGACATGTCTCTCAAAGGGAACTTGCAAACAAAAATATAGTGGGTACTAATCTGAGAACCCAGTTAATCTCACAGCCAGTTAGCTACTCTCATCTGATGCTATGACACTTCTATAAGATTAAATTTTCAGAAAGCTGTAGAAATGTGTCAGTGGAGGAAACGCACCCCCCCCCCCACCATGCACAACAACTACAGATTTGTAAGATGTTAGAAGAATGGCACCTACTAGAACAGCCTAGTGAGAAAATGGCAGCTAGGCAGCTTAAACACCCAGCAAAATACTAATGAGAATTGGGAGTTAGCATAAGTAGAGGGATGGGATATGCAGTTGTCAGTTGTTTTGCTAACTTGCAGAAAAAAACCATGCCATCTAAAATATACAAATGAGCACAGGAGTTTCAAAATGAACATGAGAAAGAGTTAAAGACATTGTATAAATATTTAAAATTGAAAATAAAATAGGTAGTGTTTAGATGTTAAATCCAAGGACATACAAAAGGATCTCAGATCATGTAGATGACTTCGAACAGAAGCCATGCTCTGTGGATCTTATAGGCTCAGAATTTACACAGTATGCCATCATTCCTTACAGCTAGCACTTCTGTTATTCTGGAGTATGAAAGTAAACTTCTACTGCATTATACCATTGAATTTGCAATCATAAATTGCCTTTATCATTTCTCTTATAAGTCAGTTAAATGGAAACTTAAGGTTTCTTTCAAGGGTCAGTTGTTTCTGAAGATGTTTTGCTGGGGCAAACATGTGATGGAGTGTTTTCCTGAAGCACACACAAATGAAAGGAAGTTTTGCTAAAACAGACACATGAATGAATGTTTTGCTGAAGCAGATAAAGGTGAAAGGATGTTCTGCTAAAGCAAGGATGTGAAAGGACACATGATGAATAAGTCTTTGTTAAGGACACGCATGTGTTGGTGTGCCTTACATCGTATAGTTGATTTCCATTTATAGGGGCTTCAGAGAGAAACAATTTTCTGGGGAACCTCCAGATTGATTTTCAGAGTGGTTTTACCAGTTTGCAATCCCACCAGCAATGGAGAAGTGTTCTTCTTTTTCCACATCCTTGTCAACATGTGCTGTCACCTAAGTTTTTTATCTTAGCCATCCTGATTGGTTCAAAGTGGAATCTCAGGGTCGTGTTGATTTGCATTTCCCTGATGACTGAGGACTTTGGACATTTCTTTGTTTTTTCAGCCATTCAAGATACCTCTGTTGTGAACTGTCTGTTTAGCTCTATACCCTATTTTTTATTGGGTTGCTTGGTTTCTTGATGATTAGCTTCTTGATTTCTTTATAGAGTTTGAATATTATCCCTCTATCGGATGTGGGGTTAGTGAAGACGTTTTCCCAATCTATAGATTTCTTACTTGTCCTATTGGCTTTTGGACCTTAGATCCTGAGCCATTAGAGTTCTGTTTAGGAATTTCCCTCTGTGCTAATGAATTCAAGACTCTTTCCTACTTTCTCTTCTATTAGATTCAGTGTATCTTATACTCACTAATAAGTGGATATTAATCAAAAAGTGCAGAATTTCCAGGATAAAATCCAAGGAACTCAAGAAAGCTAAAAAGCTGAAGGGCCCAAGTAAGTATGCCTTAATCCCACCTGAGAGATAGAAGAAAGAAATCACAGGAGGGGCTGGAGAGAGGGATGGAACTGGGTGGTAAATTCAACAGGGAGGGGAAAGCAGGAACATGATCAGGTATTGTGGGGGAAGCTGTGAAGGCCAACAGAAATAATCCATACAAACAACCTCAGAAGGTAGGAGGTAGGGAGAACCTCTAGATTTTACCAGAGATCTGGGATGTAAGAGACTCTCAGGACTCAAAGGGAGGGACCTTAGATGAAATGCCCTACAGTGGGGAGAGGGAACTTGTAGAGCCCACCTTCAGTAGAAAGATGGGGCATCAAGTGGAGGGATAAAGTTGCCATCACATAGTCAAAAAATGACCCAAAGTTTTTCCTGTATGAAAGAACTACAGGAACAAATTGGAGAAGAGCCTGAGGAAAAAGAGTTCCACTGACATGCCCAAATTGGGATCCAGCTCAATGGGAAGACACAAGGCCTGACACTATTACTGATGCTACGGTGTGCTTATAAACAGGGGCCTATCATGACTGCCCAACAAGCAGTTGAAGAGTCAGATGCAGCTATTTACAAATCCAATGGACAGCAGCTGGTGACCCCTGTGGTTGAATTAGAGCAAAGCTGGAAGAAGCTGAGGAGGAGAGTGACCTGTAGGAAGACCATCAGTCTCAACTAACTTGGTCCCAGGGATCAATCAGAAACTGAGCCACCAACCAGGCAGCATACACCAGCTGATATGAGGCCCCCAACTCATATATAGCAGAGAACTGCCAGGTCTGGGTTCAGTCAGAGATAATGCACTAACCCTCGTGAGACTTGAGGCCCCAGGGAGTAGGGAGGTCTAATGGGTTTGGTGGGTGAGGACATCCTCTTGGAGATGGGGGGAGGGGAGGTGTGGGATGTGGAACAGTTGGAGGGTTAACTAGGAGGGGAATAAGTCTGGATTGTTAAAAAACATTTAAAGAATACATTTAAAAAATGTAGGCTTTGAAAAAAAGTTACATTCCAGACCTATTTAAACTCCAACTCATGGAAAAATCATTTGAGCCTTACTGGATTCAAAAACCATGGCATGATATATGTTATAGGACCTGCATTAAGGACCATCCCAAGAACAAATAAAATACTTTACATCTTAATGTAGAGTGTGTTTGATACCTTGGGCATAATGTAACACATAAAATACAAAGAATTTTCTATGTAAAGATATAAATTATGTTTAAATAATAGATTTTCTAATCAGGATAGTACTTCAAGTATTGCAAAAAACTGAATGGTGTAATGGTTTAATTGGTTTGGAAATTTTGTTAAACAAGAAGGGATGAAATGTAAATAAATGATTTTTTTCTGACTAGCAGTAGAAGAGTAAATGAAAGACTTATAGGCTTAGAAATGTTAGGATAGATATATAACTTAGAAGACTTAGAGAAGGCAATTTTCTACAGCAGAGTTAAATAAATGCATGTTTTCTGTGGGTACTAAGAGACTATGATTTTGGAGTACTAGTAACAGTAAATGCTTTAGTGACATTCAATAAAAAGTTATAGTTGAGGTCTGAAAACAGTTGGAGAGGTTGCTTGGTTGTATTAATTGGGATAGCTATGCTTGAAAAAGGTAGAATCCAAGTAATATTTAGGACTGTGAAAAATCATGGTAACTCAGAAATCTACATTTGCCTCAACTCTGTGGATGGAGGCAGAGCTCTGGGTAGATGCAAGAGCAGTGAAGAGATTGTGAAACAATACAGTTTCCAAGTAAAAGGGCAAAAGCCAATAGAGGTGGTGTTTATTAATATTTCTAATCAAGAATATACAAAAGAAGGATAGGAGAATAATGGCTATTATTTCTATTAAAAATATACATATGAATAAATAAATATGTAGTTCATGCTAAATGTAGTCCACGCTAAATGTAGCCAAAAACTCTTTGACCAAAGAAGAGGTACCTTGAAGTTTAAATGGAAAGAAACACTTCAAATATAAACTATGTTTATTTCTTTAGTCTCTGCAGTAGAAATTCTGGTCACTTAAACACATGACATATCAATATGAGAATTACAAATTAAAAATAGACTTTATAGATACTGAGGAGCACAGTGTATGTTATTATTCAAGACTAACTCAAGAAGACCAAACATATCAAACTGAGCCACAATTATAGTAACAGTACCTAAATTTCTGAGTTTAGGAAAAACTAGTACGAAATAAATTGTAATAATTATAGTGCATTTTATGAGTCTGTAGTTCTCTAAGTTCCAGAGAGTTCAGTTACAAAAGTGTTCATATTTGTTTATTATATCAACAACAGTATAAAACACAATTTGCTGCCATTTGATTTGATATAGAAAGCATGACACTCATGTCTCTTGATTCCTTGGGCATTCCAGTGGTTACTTTTCTCAAATGTCAAAAAGTTATTGGAATATAAATTCTCACCATTTAATCACTTTTCAGATTTAGTTGTTACATTGAGGTCATATCTGACTTCCTCTTCTATACAAATTCTAGCCCAATTTTCTCCAATTTAAGAACGTGATAGTGTGAAGAGTAGAAGACAGTGAAGCCCTGTGCTATGAATAAAGGCCGGAAGAGTGGTGTGCTTGGTATGTTTTTTATTGTAATGGCAAAAATACTGACAAAAGCTCTTGAGAAAGTACAAGTTCATTTCGGGCGGGTGATTTTTAACAGCTATTTTCCGTCATGAGTCAGTGAGGTACCTGTTGCACCATCTAGAGGATCAGAAAGCAGAAAGTATTGAATGCTGGTGCTCAACTTGTCTTTTCCAAAATACAACATTCTAGTTTTCCACTGGCCTTGAAAGTCTGATTTCATCTCATAAAGCAAAAATTAAATAATATACTGTGCAAATGTCTAAGAGTTCTGGAATTTCCAGTTACCTAATCTCCCCAGAAGAAACAGCAAATAACCAAGTTCTTTATAGGTGGGTAATGAATTAAAATAGCGCTTCCCAATCTACACCTTCCCAATCTAGGTGTTTGGCTTGTAAGTAAAATAATGATGGGATTGTGGGTCTTTTATATGGTTTTATTAGAACAGTAGCTCCAACAAGTATATTAGTTGAAGGAAAGGTTCTCTTTATTTTAACATAGCAAAATAAAACTCATAGAATCTCATCCTTGAGTACGGGATAGGCATTCCTTCACTTTATATTAAATTTATCTGTTCTCCATTGAGATGAACTCTTCTAAAGTAGTCTATATAATTATTATAGTACTGTTCATATACAAACATGAATGTTTATGCAAATTATATTAGTTCACCACATTCTTAAAAAAATCAAATAAATATGCTATATGTCTTTTGACATTTTAAAGGCAAAATATTTTATTTCAAATAACACCACCTAAATATAAACTACTGTTTGAAGGTCACATTCTGTATTGATTTTGCTTATTTATTTTCAGACAAGTTAGACACATTTGTTTGATAAAAAAAAAAAAAGATCTGTTAATAAGATTAAATCACAAGCAAGCCTGTGTGCTCTCATTACAATATTATCTCCCAATCATGCATAGCGTGATAGATGCCTGAAAAGCATTTGGTAACTCTTGAACTGCATTTTGGACATTTTGTGAGGAATAAAACTAAAGCTTCCCTCTATTCAGCATTTGATTCAGCAATTGTGATTTGGTTTCTTTTGATGCACAAGATCAGAAGTGTTTCTTAGAGCATGATTAGATTGCTCTTAAAAGATGCACAGAGTTTCTTCTTTATCATTTCCATGCAATATATTCATTCTTTTGCCTTTTTAAAGTATTTAACTCGCCTTGCTCAATTATATTATGGTCATATGAATGAGTTAACTTTTCTCTCCTACTTCTGTATAAGAAATGTGGGTTATACCTGCAGATGGAAAAAAAAACTTATGGTGGCCTGTAACTGAGCTTTGTTTTATTTATTTATCTATTTATTTATTGTGATCAAAATTTAAAGACATTTTCAAGTAATAATCGAAGTTCTAGTACATACACGAAGTAAGAACATACATTCATTCATTTGCAGTTTTGACTGCATTAGAAGATACATCACAGAGAAAATCAAAATTTGGTTGGTTGGTCTAATCTCAGATCTTCAAAGTTCCCTCAAAAAAATCCATGTTAATTCACTTTCTCTCCTATCAACACACACACACACACACACACACACACACACACACACACACACACCACTTAAAATATGTTGAAATTTCTTGACAATGTCCAGTGGAATGTTTATGAAATACTGGCTACTGGTTCCCATTAGCCTTTGAATGTCACTGACCTAGTCCTGGCTTTAGGTCAATTGTTATGGAGAGTTTTATTTGCTGCTACTATCGATAATTGCTCTAGGAAGAAATAAATATAAAGACTAGCAATAAACATGTGAGTGGTTCATGAATTTAACCAACTGAAACACATGTACATGTCTTGCTTTCAAATTGGCTAGTATACTGTAATGATCAAATGGGAAATTACACATATAATAAGTACGTGTGAAAGACACATACTTACACTATAAGAATTTGTCATACATCTATCTTTGGTTAGGGTTGATGGAACAAAGCGAATCCAAGCTAACTGAAAGGTTACATTTTAGAAAACCATGGTAATAACCCTCTGTGATGAAACCATTTGAGAAACTGAAGACTTGCTAAACAAAGTCATTGGTCAGAACAAAGTGGCAGTGAATTTTGCAATCTCTTTTATAATGAGACACTTTCTGTGTAATCTAAAAGAACTTAAAAGGCCTTATCTGGTCTCTGGAAAAATTATTCTGCTCAATGGTGATAAAGCAATCTCTGGAGCCATGATGACTTTATAGGTTTTCTGTAAGGAAGTTCTTACTTAACTCCTTATGCCGTATGCCATTGCTAGAGAAGTCTCCTTCTAGCTCACAATACTTCCTTTCACTTCCTTTGTCATTCTTTTCGTCCTTGTGCATTTGAAATCCAAATTAGATCTACTTCATTGATTAAAAATATTGCTTCTAGCGATTTGCCAACAAATGTGTTCTGAAATTAAATCAGGTTAAGCATTTTGTAGCAGACTGCCATAATAATTTTCCAAAGCAATAAAATCAGTTATCAGAATTAATGATACATAAAATTCATTTTATGATTTTACTTACATTGTCTTTCTTCTTTCCTTCATCTATTTTCGCTTGAACTCCTGTATCTCTACAATGTGCATTTGTCTTGTCCTCTGACCCTGGGTGGCTAAAAGGAGAATATGATTCAATATAATTTTAAAGAATCTTGTCTCTGTTCAGAAGTTGTGTGGCACATACATAAGGACTATAATAGTGTCCAAAGCCTAGTATTTTTTGGAGAATATGAAATTCCTCAAAAGTGGTAGTTATGCCTAAGTGGATGTCCCTGGGGCTATCACTGATGGAGTGGCTGGTATTACCTGCTGAGTGCATGGAAAAGCTGCTTCTTGAAAAATCAAGCGATGAGCCCCTGTTGCTTAATGACCCTCTATCCACCCACTGAAAGCATGACTGGCTTTTCCTTTCTCTCTTTTATCTAAATAGCTTAGCCCATAGTTGGTCTGCTATGTACCCAGCCATTGCTTTTTAAATTATCAGCTATGCATCTACTAGCCTATAGTGTGCCATAGATTAAAATGCAGTACAGAGAAATTGCTCTCATTTTTAAAGACTGTTTAATAGGCAGAAGCAAAGCCTGATTCTCAAGTCTTAAACAAGTTTTTGCAGTGATAACTGAAAAGTTAAAGATAAAAAAAAAATTTCTCACAGATCATTCTGCAGGAGGTCAGGAAAGAGAATGTACCACCACTTTTATTTTCCTCATTGTTCTAAAAGGTTAACTGAAAACATTACAGATATTAATACTTCAGAATACTTTAAAATTTCTATGCCTACTAACATGCAAGGCAAGAATATCTTTCTATGCCTTATAGGAAATATCATGAACATCTTTGAATGAAGCCTCTACGTATCTTTGAGTAGCGTGGAGACCAGAGAGAACGGGATTAGATCAGCACATCTGCCGTAGATATTTCTGTAACCCTGAAGGCTCTCTGAACCACAGATATATGACTATTTCTCTAAATTGCTCTTTTATATTTTTGCATTATAATATCTGATTTTTCTGTCCAATCAATCCTATGTACACCTTCTTGCTGTCTTTGCACGTCATAGCCTATTTTCCCATTACATTGATAGATGTACTACACAAAACACAATCTCTCTCTTTCTCTCTCTCCCTCTCTCTCTCTCTTTCTCTCTCTCTCTCTCTCTGACACACACACACACACACACACACACACACACATTTCAACTGGATAGAGAGATGGAAATGTATATATTGAATATTAGTGTGCATATATATATGTTTATGTATCAAGTTTGATATATATGCAGTTATATATACATATATAACATATATGTAGAAAAATAGTTATATACATCATCTATATATATTTATGTGTATCTCTACCTATCAATCATCTCTCATATATAAGTGTGTGTATGTGTGTGTATATAATCCAAATATATATTGGTTAAATAGATCCAATATATATAGAATATATACATATATATATATATAATATATAATATATCAACTCACTATATAATCTATTTATCTTATCATCTATCTATAAATCTATCTATCTAGATTGGTATAGAGAGATGATAGATAGATAGATAGATAGATAGATAGATAGATAGATAGATATAAATACAGATATATATGATGTAGATGTTGGAGGTGTAGAGATTTAGATATAGATATAAGTAGAGATGTAGATGCATATATATTATATAACTATAAATAATATATAATATATATTGTATATATAAATTATACTATATAATATATAAATTTTTCATACTGTTACCATTCCTATTGTGGTAGCATGAAACATTTTTTTATTCTTTTTTATTAGTTATTTTATTTATTTATGTTTCAAATGTTATTCCCTTTCACAGGTTCCCCTCCAGAAACACCCTATTCCATACCCTCTCCCAATGCTTCTATGAGGGTCTTCCCAGCCTTCAGAGGACCAAGGGCTTCTCTTCCCATTGATGTCCAACAAGGCCATCCTCTGCTACATATGAGGCTGGAGCCATGGGTCCCTCCATGTATACTCTTTGGTTGGGGGTTTAGTCCCTAAGATCTAGTAGGTTGATATTGTTGTTCTTCCGATGGGGTTGCAAACCCCTTCAATTCCTTGGGTCCATTCTCTAGCTCCTTCACTGGGGACCCCATGATCAGTTCAATGGATGGCTTTGAGCTTCCACTTCTGTATTTGTCAGGCACTGGTAGAGCATCT
Organism: Mus musculus; assembly: GCF_000001635.26. NCBI lineage: Eukaryota > Metazoa > Chordata > Mammalia > Rodentia > Muridae > Mus > Mus musculus. Next base: position 79,752,803 of record NC_000071.6, on the reverse strand, counting down.
CAGGAGAGAGCTATATCAGGCTCCTGTCAGCTAGCACTTCTTGGCATCCACATTAGTGTCTGCAATTGGCTACTGTATATGATGGATCCCCAGGTGGGGCAGTCTCTGGATGGTTTTCCTTCAGTCTCTGCTCTACACTTTGTCTCCATATATACTCCTGTGAGTATTTTGTTGCCTATTCTTAATATTATTTTTTAATAAATATATTATCCCCTTATTTGTATTTTTTGAATTTTTAATTAGATATTTTCTTTATTTACATTTCAAATGCTATACCATAATTTCCCTATACCCTCCCCACACCCTGTTCCCCTACCCACCCACTCCCACTTCTTGGCCCTGGCCTTCCCTTGTACTGGGGCATATAAAGTTTGCAATACCTAGTGGAACATGTGTCCTTGCTATATATTGGAGCATCATTTGGGTATATGCCCAGGAGTGGTATATTAACTGGTATTTTGTTCAAAATTTAAAAATAACACACAGAGTGTGCATTAACTATCTCCTGAAGGACATATCAAGAACATTTAAAAATATAAACAAGCCATTTTTATTATATCTATCTACCTATCTATCTATCTATCTATCTATGAATGATTGATAGATAGATAGATATACAGATAGATAGATAGATAGATAGATAGATAGATAGATAGATAGATGGACTAGATAGACTAGATAGACATGAATAGAGACACAGGTGTAGATATGGATGTAGGTAGTCACCCCTTAATATAAAATTAAAACCTCTTCAGAATGTATAATTTTAGTATTAAATATATGATTTTGGTGATGATAATTTAATATTGAATAGCAAATTGATGTGTTCTTCCTGTCTCCAGTAAAACTGTTTACCTCACAGAATTCCTTATATGGCTGTAGTCATTGTCTAAGAGGGAAATATCTTGAAGACTTCTCATCTACCTCATCCACATTAGGATGTCTATTGATGCCATCCCATTAAGTTTATATTTAGGCAGTCATGCTGGAAAAATTTTATGGCTATAGCTTCTGCCTTTTCTAGAAGTTAAAAATCTCACAGAAAAACTCTTCTGTGGCTCTTACAATATTCCTCTCCCATCCTACTTCATATGCAATAATTGCTAAGCCTTAGGTACAGGAATGGTGTTGTACATGAGTCAATGAATATGGGCTCAACAACGTGGCACTTTAGGAATTGTGCATCGTCTCTAACTTCCCATTTGTTTTAGGACCTTCTATCTCATTTCAGCCTTTCTTACTGTGTTTGAGTCCCAACAGAATTCCATAGAAAATGGCCTGATTACTTCTTTAAAATGTTCTTGATATGTCCATCAAGAGATCAGTTAATGCATACTATGAATGAATAGTATGAATTTTTTCATTCTGAACAGATTTATATATATATATATATATATATATATATATATATATATATATATATATATTTACACATATTGTACTGGCTAGTTTTGTGTCAACTTGACACAGCTGGAGTTATCACAGAGAAAGGAGCTTCAGTTGAGGAAATGCCTACATGAGATCCAACTGTAAGGCATTTTCTCAATTAGTGATCAAGGGGGAAAGGCCCCTTGTGAGTGGGCTGGTACTCTTGGGTTCTATAAGAGAGCAGGCTGAGCAAGCCAGGGGAAGCAAGCCAGTAAAGAACATCCCTCCATGGCTTCTGCATCAGCTCCTGCTTTCTGACCTGCTTGAGTTCCAGTCCTGATTTCCTTTGGTGATGAACAGCAGTATGGAAGTGTAAGCGGAATAAACCCTTTCCTCCCCAACTTGCTTCTTGATCATGAAGTTTGTGCAGGAATAGAAACCCTGACTGATATATATATATATATATATATATATATATATATATATATATATATATATATACTATAACAGTATGAATGTTAAAAACTGTATATGAGATGTCTGTTCATGTTTCAGCTCATATATACATATATCACTTTCTTATACATTTTTACCTTTATTAACAGCTTACTGGACATGTGAAGAAAAAGAATATAAAGCTTATCTTTTAGGATTATAATAAAATATCTTCAAATATATAATTTTTTGAGGAAATTATATGCAAAAGAGGTTTCATAAATTGTTTACAAAACACATTGAGACTCAATAAATACCATGTATTCATTGAGTATTTATACTTCATTCACAATGCTGTCTGCAACAGAACTGAAGTTTATTTATTGGTCATCAAACAGAATTTCATTTCTGTTTTTTTACCCTAGAAACAATTAGAGGAATATAATTCATCAATGACAACTCTATGTAACAAGCTTTGTGTAGTAGCCATATTGTAGCCAGTGAGGTTTATCTGAGGCAAAATTATTGCTAATTGAAATTCTTCCCAATACATTGCCGCAACAACTTGCAATACAGTCGGCATTGACAATTGTTGGCAGGATGTATGGAGACTAAATAACTCGTTCAAAAAAACACAAAAAAACAAACAAAAAAAATACTGTCTGTAACAAAAGTGAAGCTTATTGATTGGTCCTCAAACAGAATTTTAGTTCTGATTCTTAGCCTAATCTAATCCTAGCATGGTGCCTTAAAGATGAAATAAGAACTACATTTGCATTAATTAAAAATATAAAGCTACACAACTCTCCAGGTTCTTCTTTGATAGCAGAATATTGAGTTTTAGCCAAGTGTAAGACTCTGCTCTAATTACATTTTTGGAAGACACTATTTCATGACTCCTGGACTGGGAACACAGCAAAACTATTTGTCTCCTCTTAGAGATGATGTGGTCAATATTTCTACAAATAGATAGACACTTTTTCTAATCCAGATTTTTATGAAAGTATTATTTTCCTTTAAGAGCAGAGATTTTAGAGTAGAACATTTATAATTAGTCTTTATAAAAATTATTATTTGAGAATTTTATTCAACATTTAATATATCACAGTGGGAGCTGTTATAAAGAGTGACATGGTTCATATAATAGGGAAATTGTATTGCGTTAACCTTCATATTAGCCCTTTTAGGAGAGTTACAGCAACAGAGTCAGAAGTAGGGTCACAACAATCTTTCAGGTCTCAGGAACCTCCATTAGAACTAGTCATCTTAGACAGAATGACAGATATCCCCAAAGAAATCATCCTTAGTTCTTAAAATATTAAGGGAGATATAGCATTATGGTTGTAAGCAGGTATGAAGAATGTAAAGGGAGATATAGGAACATCTAAATCACCCAGTCACTTTCATCTTTCCAGAACAAAGACAGTTTCTTACTCTTACAGACCATTAGAGGTGTGTGAGCTAACCTTGCAAGTACCTGTCATTGAATATGGCCTTGGGCAAGAGAGTAATTTAGAATTCACAGTTCTTTGGGGCCTGAATATCAAAGATAGCTCAGCTTCCTTGCAGCTGAAAGGGGAGATAGAGGATCTGTGAGATCTACAAAAACACAGCACTGGGAAACCCAGAATTGCAGAAGCAGGGAATGGAAAGATTCTTTGGCAAAGAGAAATGATGATGACTAGAGTATCTGGAACCTCTCAGAAGAACTATGAGAATACATTTAAATATTTTAGAATATAGGGTCATGGAAAGGGAAACCAATAGACAGGCCCATATGCCAGAGATATGAGAGGCTCCCAGGATGAATCTACCAACCAAAGGGTATACATGACTCCCACTACATAAGTAACAAAGAACTACCTTGTGCTTATGACTTAAATCAGAAAACATCACAAGATTATTTTGCATGCTAAAATTTTGTAAAACTAATTGCTCAAAAATATAGCCTTTGCATACTTCTACATAATAAATTTTAATAATAACTTGCCCATTAGTTGTAATGAAATATGTATTTAGACCAGGGGTCAAACATGAGAAGGGAGATATTTATGAATATATATCAACAACGAGAGAGAAGATATTTAACTACTTTAGCTATTATACAGTGTCATGTGTTGCATGCATGTCTTGAACTTCCACATGATAACTCATCTATAATAATTTAAAATAATAACTACAAGAGAGAAAATGAATAAAAAACAAAATAACTGCAAACAGGATGACAATCATTATCACAATGGTCTCTGTTTAGATTCTGTTTCCAGGATCTGTCCATTGATGAGAGTGGGGTGTTGAACTCTCCCACTATTATTATGTGTGGTGCAATGTGTGCTTTGAGCTTTACTAAAGTTTTCTTAATAAATGTGGCTGCCCTTGCATTTGGAGCATAGATATCCAGAATTGAGAGTTCATCTTGGTAGATTTTACCTTTGATGAGTATGAAGTGCCCCTCCTTGTCTTTTTTGATAACTTTGGGTTGGAAGTCGATTTTATTCGATATTAGAATGGCTACTCCAGCTTGTTTCTTGAGGCCATTTGCTTGGAAAATTGTTTTCCAACCTTTTACTCTGATATAGTGTCTGTCTTTGTTACTGAGGTGGGTTTCCTGTATGGAGCAAAAAGATGGGTCTGTTTATATAGCCAAGCTGTTAGTCTATATCTTTTTATAGGGGAATTGAATCCATTAATATTAAGAGATATTAAGGAAATGTAATTGTTACTTCCTGTTATGTTTTATTAGAGTTGGGATTCTGTTCATGTGGCTATCTTCTTTTAGGTTTGTTGAAAGATTATGTTCTTACTTTTTCTAGGGCATACTTTCCCTCCTTGTGTTGGAATTTTCCCTTTATTATCCTTTAAAGGCCTGGACTTGTGGAAAGATAATTGTGTAAATTTGGTTTTGTCATGGAATACATTGGTTTTCCATCCATGGTAATTGAGAGTTTTGCTGGGTATATTAGCTTGGACTGTCATTTGTGTTCTCTTAGGATCATTATTACATCTGTCCCGGATCTTTTAGCTGTCATAGTCTCTGGTGAGAAGTCTGGTGTAATTCTAATAGGTCTGCCTTTCTATGTTATGTGACCCTTTCCCCTTACTGCTTTTAATATTCTTTTGTTGTTGTTTTGTTTTGTGCATTTGGTGTTTTGATTATTATATGATGGGAGAAATTTCTTTTCTGGTCCAAACTATTTGGACTTCTGTTGGCTTTTTGTATGTTCATGGACATCTCTTTCTTTAGGTTAGGGAAGTTTTCTCCTATAATTTTGTTGAAGATATTTACTAGCCCTTTAATTTGGAAATCTTCCTTCTCATCTATACCTATTATCCTTAGGTTTAGTCTTCTTTTGTGTCCTGGATTTCCTGGATGTTTTGGGGTAGGATCTTTTTGCTTTTTGCATTTTCTATGATTGTTGTGTCAATGTTTTCTGTGGAATGTACTGAACCTGAGATTCTCTCTTCCATCTATTGTATTCTGTTGGCAATGTTTGCATCTATGTTTCCTGATTTCTTTCCTAGGTTTTCTATCTCCAGAATTGTCTCCCTTTGTGATTTCTTTATTTTTTTCTACTTCCATTTTTAGATACTTTATGGTTTTGTTTAATTCCTTTACCTATTTGTTTGTGTTTTCCTGTAATTCTTTAAGGGATTTTTGTTTCATCTTTAAGGGCTTCTACCTGTTTAGCTACGTTTTCCTATATTTCTTTAAAGGAGTTATTTATTTCCTTCTTCTTATCCTCTACCAGCATCATGAGTTATGATTTTAAATCTGAATCTTGCTTTTCTGGTATATTGTGATATCCAGGACTCACTGTGGTGGGAGTACTGGGTTCTGATGATGCCAAGTAATCTTGGTTTCTGTTGGTAAGATTTTTGCATTTGCCTTTCACAATCTGATAATTTCTGGTGTTAGATGTTCTTTCTGTCTCTGGCTGGAGCTTGTTCCTTCTTTGAGTCTTTAAGCCTGTGTCAGCACTCCTGGGAGACGAGATCTCTCCTGGCAAGTCCAGTGCATAGAGGGCTGCAGCACAGCCCCACCTCCTGAGTGCAGATATAGGCCTGTAGCACCCTGTCCCAGCTTCTCTGCTGGTTCTGTGACCCATGCACTCCTGAGTGGCCCTGCCTTATAGAGACACCAAAGAGAAAATGGTGATCTCACCAGAGTTCCAGGGTCAAACACTTCTTAGAGGCAATCTCTCCTCTGGCAGGAAAGGTACACAGAGGGCTGGGGGATAGCCCTATCTCTTGGGGGCAGATGAAGGCCTGTAGGACCCTGTCACAGCTGCTCTGCTGCTTCTGTGGCCTGTGTGCTCCTGAGTGGCCCCATCTTATAATTTCACTCTTTACATCCATTTTAGTTTCCTCTTGCTAAGAAGAAATTAATGATGAGAAAGTTTCTTTTAGCTCACACTTCCAGGATAAAGTCCATCATAGCAGAGACTCGAAGGTAGTGAGAGGTTGAGTGATCTGACATATAGCCAGTCAATAACAAATGCATACACAGAGGTGGTGGGGCAATTCTCTCTCTCTCTCTCTCTCTCTCTCTCTCTCTCTCTCTCTCTCTCTCTCTCTCTCTCTCCCCCTCCCTAACAAATTCAAAGGTCCATTACTCAGAATATGATATTACCAACAATTAAAATTAATATGGGTGGGGCAGAGGGGAATATGATCTGGTATTGTATAGGGGGAAAAGGACTAAAGCCCTGAAGGCCATGTGAGACTCAGGACTCAAAGGGAGTGGCCCTAGATAAAATGCTCTAAAGTGGGAAGAAGGAACTTGTAGAGCCCACCTCCAGCAGAAAAACAGGGCATCATTTGACTATGGGGTTGCTATCCCATAGTCAAATCTCTAACCCATAATTGTACCTCTCTGATGGAAATGGAGAAGAGCCTGAGGAAAAGAAGGTCCAGCAACAGGCCCAAAGTGGGATCCAGCTCAAGGAGAGGCTCCAAGCATGACACTATTACTGAGGCTGTGGACCTCTCACAGAAAGGGACCTATCATGACTGCCCTCTAAAAGACCCAAGTAGCTTAAAGAGTCAGATGCAGATATTTGCACCCAACCAATGGACAGAAGCTGTTAACCCCAGTGGTTGAATTAGGGTAAAGCCAGAAGAAGCTGAGGAGGAGAGCAACCCTGTAGGAGGAGCAGCAGTCTTAATTAGCCTGGACCCCTGAGATCTCTGAGACACTGGATCACCAACCAGGCAGCATACAGCAGCTGATATGAGGCCGTCAACACACATACAGAAGAGAACTGCCAGGTCTGGGTTCAGTCAGAGAAGATGGACCTAACCCTCAAGAGACTGGAAGCCCCAAGGGAGTTTAGAAGTCTGCTGGGTTGGGGCTCAAGTGGCGACATTCTCATGAGGACAGGGGGTGGGGAAGAGATATGGGATGTGGAACAGTTGGAGGGCAGACTGGGAGAGGAATAAAATCTGTAGTGAAAAGAAAAAAAAACAGAAATAAATAGAAAAAACAACAAAAAAGATGATCTTTCTACATCAATAAATATAATCAAGACCATCCTTTGCAGCCACAACCAGGGCTGTATCTCTCAGTTGGTCCCAGACTTTGTTAAGTTAATCATCAAAACTAACCTTCACAACAACCAACACACAGCCTGCCTTATTGGGTTTTCTCTACTCCTCATTAGACATCTTTCCCTGGCACCCTAATCTAAACAAAGATGACATCTTATGTATACCAATAATAGTCCCCTCTTGCTTTCCTAACTTCTCTTCCAGACATTCCTCTTTCCCCTTTTAGTTTTATAAATCTTTTAAAATGTAAACCATGTGAAGTAATGCTTTGCTCAAACCCTTCAGTGTCTTTCCTTTGCAAAGTGATTAATAGTTTTAGATCTTACTCTGGTCTGCAAAGCCTTGCAGCAGGCATTAAACCTTCCAGATTCTCTGATCTTCTTTTGAAGTGATGATGCCCTAAGCCCCAGGCTCTTCTTTCAGATCTGTGAAGGGATGGTTCTTTTGAATCTCAAGTGCTAGTGTAAGTAAAACAAAAGCTTGAAAAATCTATATGCAAAATTCTCTGTGCACAAAGAATCCCTCCCTTCTTGGTGACTGCTTACAACTATATTAAGTTTACAGAAGAGGATAATACCAAATATGTACATTTCAAAAGATTAATTTGTATTTATGTGTACATACATGCATGTGTGTGTATCCCTGTATTTCTGTATGTGGCTGTATGTATGTCATTTTGTGTACAGACCACATATATAGAGATACTGACGGAGATCAGAAGAGGGGTCAGATACCCTGGAACTGAAGTGACAAGGAGTGTAAGATCCTTCACAAAGGCCTTGAAATTACACTGTGTTCTCTGTAAGAGCATCAAGTGCCCTTAAAATCAGCCACTTTCTTAGTCTCCAAATGATATAGTTTTAAAGATACATAAATTCATGGAGTGTATGCTTTTCTGCGAGTAACTTCCAGCTTATCATAAGTATTGTCTATGTGACAATTTCTTGAGAAATTTCCCCTAAAATCCACACTTTTCATAAGCCAACATTGTTTTCAGAGAAAAATAAAATATATTTGTTTTTATAAAAATGTGTATGATTTCTGTTTCTTCATATCAAAATATACTTGCATAATGTCATAGTTACTGAACCTTTAAAATGTAAAAGCACTCTTTTTATTTTTGATGCTAGCATACTCAAATACTGTATTCTCATCATTCAGTATATAAAGTATCCTCAAAATCGTTGTGTTGGGGGCTAGAAGTTAAGAGCACTGACTGTTTTTCCAGAACCAGGTTCAGTTTCCAGAACTCACACGGTTGTTAACAACCACCTGTACCTCTTGTTCCAGCATAAACAATGTCTTCATCTGGCTTCCATATACAGATGAATACTAGAGGGAACCATAGAGGGAACCATAAAATGGAAACAAAATATTTATGCCGATGTTCTTTTCCTAATTTATTTCCTATATCAGAGAGAAATAATCATGTATTTAAATGAAGCCGGTCTTTCAAGATAGGTGTAGCAACAATTCCCTCCCAAATTTTCAACTATTGTTGGACATTATATGGAATGTACATACCATTGTAGAGAGGATGTAGTGAAGTAAGTGATGCACTGATTTTAAAGCTAGATCTCTTAACATAAAAGGTACATAGGTTAGCAATCAAACTCCTTGTCGATACTTTAATAGTTTGATAAATGTTTTACCTCCATCACTAGCTAAAGAATATATATAATTGAAATTGTTTTGACATGGGAAACCTGATATTGATGATATAGATGACTTTACAAAATTTATGTTGAATTCTTGAAATTGTAGATTACATAGGATTTGCCTTGTTGGAAACGTAACTTGAAAACGCAAATACTATAGTATAAAATATAAAACAAAGGAATTTCAAAGGGGAGATTACTCAGTTAATAAAGCTTTAGGTTTACAAAGATGAGGTTTTAAAGTTCAGTCCTCAGACTAAACATAGGGAGAATAGGGTGTCGTGATATACTTGCAATCCTAGCACTGAAAAATGGAGACAGGACAATCATTGGGACTCATTATACACCCAGCCTAGCCTAAGGAATCATCATATCCAAGAGAGAAAAACTGTGCCTCAAACACAAGGTATGACATGATCCTCAGAAAGAATGACCAAGATTGATTTTTCCTACACACACACACACACACACACACACACACACACACACACACAGAAGGGGGAGGGGGAGGGGAGGGGAAGAGAGAGAGAGGGAGAGAGAGAGAGAGAGAGAGAGAGAGGATCAACTTAAAAAAAGACTTCCAATTCCAACTATTTAGTATTTGGGTCAGGAAACAGCAATTGTTAGGGAGCCTAGAGTACATAGAATGGAAGACTTTCTGCACTGTTAGGTGAGGCCTAGTCTCAAAGTAAAAAGTAAAAATCAAAGAAACAAACAACAAAAACATACAGCCTTCCGCTCGACTCGAGACTCGAGCCCCGGGCTACCTTGCCAGCAGAGTCTTGCCCAACACCCGCAAGGGCCCACACGGGACTCCCCACGGGACCCTAAGACCTCTGGTGAGTGGACCACAGTGCCTGCCCCAATCCAATCGCGCGGAACTCGAGACTGCGGTACATAGGGAAGCAGGCTACCCGGGCCTGATCTGGGGCACAAGTCCCTTCCGCTCGACTTGAGACTCGAGCCCCGGGCTACCTTGCCAGCAGAGTCTTGCCCAACACCCGCAAGGGCCCACACGGGACTCCCCACGGGACCCTAAGACCTCTGGTGAGTGGAACACAGTGCCTACCCCAATCCAATCGCATGGAACTTGAGACTGCGGTACATAGGGAAGCAGGCTACCCGGGCTTGATCTGGGGCACAAACCCCTTCCACTCCACTCGAGCCCCGGCTACCTTGCCAGCTGAGTCGCCTGACACCCGCAAGGGCCCACACAGGATTCCACACGTGATCCTAAGACCTCTAGTGAGTGGAACACAACTTCTGCCAGGAGTCTGGTTCGAACACCAGATATCTGGGTACCTGCCTTGCAAGAAGAGAGCTTGCCTGCAGAGAATACTCTGCCCACTGAAACTAAGGAGAGTGCTACCCTCCAGGTCTGCTCATAGAGGCTAACAGAGTCACCTGAAGAACAAGCTCTTAACAGTGACAACTAAAACAGCTAGCTTCAGAGATTACCAGATGGCGAAAGGCAAACGTAAGAATCCTACTAACAGAAATCAAGACCACTCACCATCATCAGAACGCAGCACTCCCACCCCACCTAGTCCTGGGCACCCCAACACAACCGAAAATCTAGACCCAGATTTAAAAACATTTCTCATGATGATGATAGAGGACATCAAGAAGGACTTTCATAAGTCACTTAAAGATTTACAGGAGAGCACTGCTAAAGAGTTACAGGCTCTTAAAGAAAAGCAGGAAAACACAGCCAAACAGGTGATGGAAATGAACAAAACCATACTAGAACTAAAAGGGGAAGTAGACACAATAAAGAAAACCCAAAGCGAGGCAACGCTGGAGATAGAAACCCTAGGAAAGAGATCTGGAACCATAGATGCGAGCATCAGCAACAGAATACAAGAAATGGAAGAGAGAATCTCAGGTGCAGAAGATTCCATACAGAACATCGACACAACAGTCAAAGAAAATACAAAATGCAAAAGGATCCTAACTCAAAACATCCAGGTAATCCAGGACACAATGAGAAGACCAAACCTACGGATAATAGGAATTGATGAGAATGAAGATTTTCAACTTAAAGGGCCAGCTAATATCTTCAACAAAATAATAGAAGAAAACTTCCCAAACATAAAAAAAGAGATGCCCATGATCATACAAGAAGCATACAGAACTCCAAATAGACTGGACCAGAAAAGAAATTCCTCCCGACACATAATAATCAGAACAACAAATGCACTAAATAAAGATAGAATATTAAAAGCAGTAAGGGAGAAAGGTCAAGTAACATATAAAGGAAGGCCTATCAGAATTACACCAGACTTTTCACCAGAGACTATGAAAGCCAGAAGAGCCTGGACAGATGTTATACAGACACTAAGAGAACACAAATGCCAGCCCAGGCTACTATACCCGGCCAAACTCTCAATTACCATAGATGGAGAAACCAAAGTATTCCACGACAAAACCAAGTTCACACAATATCTTTCCACGAATCCAGCCCTTCAAAGGATAATAACAGAAAAGAAGCAATACAAGGACGGAAATCACGCCCTAGAACAACCAAGAAAGTAATCATTCAACAACCAAAAAGAAGACAGCCACAAGAACAGAATGCCAACTCTAACAACAAAAATAAAAGGGAGCAACAATTACTTTTCCTTAATATCTCTTAATATCAATGGACTCAATTCCCCAATAAAAAGACATAGACTAACAGACTGGCTACACAAACAGGACCCAACATTCTGCTGCTTACAGGAAACCCATCTCAGGGAAAAAGACAGACACTACCTCAGAGTGAAAGGCTGGAAAACAATTTTCCAAGCAAATGGACTGAAGAAACAAGCTGGAGTAGCCATTTTAATATCGGATAAAATCAACTTCCAACCCAAAGTTATCAAAAAAGACAAGGAGGGACACTTCATACTCATCAAAGGTAAAATCCTCCAAGAGGAACTCTCAATTCTGAATATCTACGCACCAAATGCAAGGGCAGCCACATTCATTAGAGACACTTTAGTAAAGCTCAAAGCATACATTGCACCTCACACAATAATAGTGGGAGACTTCAACACACCACTTTCTTCAAAGGACAGATCGTGGAAACAGAAACTAAACAGGGACACAGTGAAACTAACAGAAGTTATGAAACAAATGGACCTGACAGATATCTACAGAACATTTTATCCTAAAACAAAAGGATATACCTTCTTCTCAGCACCTCACGGGACCTTCTCCAAAATTGACCATATAATTGGTCACAAAACAGGCCTCAATAGATACAAAAATATTGAAATTGTCCCATGTATCCTATCAGACCACCATGGCCTAAGACTGATCTTCAATAACAACATAAATAATGGAAAGCCAACATTCACGTGGAAACTGAATAACACTCTTCTCAATGATACCTTGGTCAAGGAAGGAATAAAGAAAGAAATTAAAGACTTTTTAGAGTTTAATGAAAATGAAGCCACAACGTACCCAAACCTATGGGACACAATGAAAGCATTTCTAAGAGGGAAACTCATAGCGCTGAGTGCCTCCAAGAAGAAACGGGAGACAGCACATACTAGCAGCTTGACAACACATCTAAAAGCCCTAGAAAAAAAGGAAGCAAATTCACCCAAGAGGAGTAGACGGCAGGAAATAATCAAACTCAGGGGTGAAATCAACCAAGTGGAAACAAGAAGAACTATTCAAAGAATTAACCAAACAAGGAGTTGGTTCTTTGAGAAAATCAACAAGATAGATAAACCCTTAGCTAGACTCACTAAAGGGCACAGGGACAAAATCCTAATTAACAAAATCAGAAATGAAAAGGGAGACATAACAACAGATCCTGAAGAAATCCAAAACACCATCAGATCCTTCTACAAAAGGCTATACTCAACAAAACTGGAAAACCTGGACGAAATGGACAAATTTCTGGACAGATACCAGGTACCAAAGTTGAATCAGGATCAAGTTGACCATCTAAACAGTCCCATATCACCTAAAGAAATAGAAGCAGTTATTAATAGTCTCCCAACCAAAAAAAGCCCAGGACCAGATGGGTTTAGTGCAGAGTTCTATCAGACCTTCAAAGAAGATCTAATTCCAATTCTGCACAAACTATTTCACAAAATAGAAGTAGAAGGTACTCTACCCAACTCATTTTATGAAGCCACTATTACTCTGATAACTAAACCACAGAAAGATCCAACAAAGATAGAGAACTTCAGACCAATTTCTCTTATGAATATCGATGCAAAAATCCTCAATAAAATTCTCGCTAACCGAATCCAAGAACACATTAAAGCAATCATCCATCCTGACCAAGTAGGTTTTATTCCAGGGATGCAGGGATGGTTTAATATACGAAAATCCATCAATGTAATCCATTATATAAACAAACTCAAAGACAAAAACCACATGATCATCTCGTTAGATGCAGAAAAAGCATTTGACAAGATCCAACACCCATTCATGATAAAAGTTTTGGAAAGATCAGGAATTCAAGGCCCATACCTAAACATGATAAAAGCAATCTACAGCAAACCAGTAGCCAACATCAAAGTAAATGGAGAGAAGCTGGAAGCAATCCCACTAAAATCAGGGACTAGACAAGGCTGCCCACTTTCTCCCTACCTTTTCAACATAGTACTTGAAGTATTAGCCAGAGCAATTCGACAACAAAAGGAGATCAAGGGGATACAAATTGGAAAAGAGGAAGTCAAAATATCACTTTTTGCAGATGATATGATAGTATATATAAGTGACCCTAAAAATTCTACCAGAGAACTCCTAAACCTGATAAACGGCTTCGGTGAAGTAGCTGGATATAAAATAAACTCAAACAAGTCAATGGCCTTTCTCTATACAAAGAATAAACAGGCTGAGAAAGAAATTAGGGAAACAACACCCTTCTCAATAGTCACAAATAATATAAAATATCTTGGCGTGACTCTAACTAAGGAGGTGAAAGATCTGTATGATAAAAACTTCAAATCTCTGAAGAAAGAAATTAAAGAAGATCTCAGAAGATGGAAAGATCTCCCATGCTCATGGATTGGCAGGATCAACATTGTAAAAATGGCTATCTGGCCAAAAGCAATCTACAGATTCAATGCAATCCCCATCAAAATTCCAACTCAATTCTTCAACGAATTGGAAGGAGCAATTTACAAATATGTCTGGAATAACAAAAAACCTAGGATAGCAAAAAGTCTTCTCAAGGATAAAAGAACTTCTGGCGGAATCACCATGCCAGACCTAAAGCTTTACTACAGAGCAATTGTGATAAAAACTGCATGGTACTGGTATAGAGACAGACAAGTAGACCAATGGAATAGAATTGAAGATCCAGAAATGAACCCACACACCTATGGTCACTTGATCTTCGACAAGGGAGCTAAAACCATCCAGTGGAAGAAAGACAGCATTTTCAACAATTGGTGCTGGCACAACTGGTTGTTATCATGTAGAAGAATGCGAATCGATCCATACTTATCTCCTTGTACTAAGGTCAAATCTAAGTGGATCAAGGAACTTCACATAAAACCAGAGACACTGAAACTTATAGAGGAGAAAGTGGGGAAAAGCCTTGAAGATATGGGCACAGGGGAAAAATTCCTGAACAGAACAGCAATGGCTTGTGCTGTAAGATCGAGAATCGACAAATGGGACCTAATGAAACTCCAAAGTTTCTGCAAGGCAAAAGACACCGTCAATAAGACAAAAAGACCACCAACAGAGTGGGAAAGGATCTTTACCTATCCTAAATCAGATAGGGGACTAATATCCAACATATATAAAGAACTCAAGAAGGTGGACTTCAGAAAATCAAATAACCCCATTAAAAAATGGGGCTCAGAACTGAACAAAGAATTCTCACCTGAGGAATACCGAATGGCAGAGAAGCACTTGAAAAAATGTTCAACATCCTTAATCATCAGGGAAATGCAAATCAAAACAACCCTGAGATTCCACCTCACACCAGTCAGAATGGCTAAGATCAAAAATTCAGGTGACAGCAGATGCTGGCGAGGATGTGGAGAAAGAGGAACACTCCTCCATTGTTGGTGGGAGTGCAGGCTTGTACAACCACTCTGGAAATCAGTCTGGCGGTTCCTCAGAAAACTGGACATAGTACTACCGGAGGATCCAGCAATACCTCTCCTGGGCATATATCCAGAAGATGCCCCAACAGGTAAGAAGGACACATGCTCCACTATGTTCATAGCAGCCTTATTTATAATAGCCAGAAGCTGGAAAGAACCTAGATGCCCCTCAACAGAGGAATGGATACAGAAAATGTGGTACATCTACACAATGGAGTACTACTCAGCTATTAAAAAGAATGAATTTATGAAATTCCTAGCCAAATGGATGGACCTGGAGGGCATCATCCTGAGTGAGGTAACACATTCACAAAGAAACTCACACAATATGTATTCACTGATAAGTGGATATTAGCCCCAAACCTAGGATACCCAAGATATAAGATATAATTTGCTAAACACATGAAACTCAAGGAGAATGAAGACTGAAGTGTGGACACTATGCCCCTCCTTAGATTTGGGAACAAAACACCCATGGAAGGAGTTACAGAGAGGGAGTTTGGAGCTGAGATGAAAGGATGGACCATGTAGAGACTGCCATAGCCAGGGATCCACCCCATAATCAGCATCCAAACGCTGACACCATTGCATACACTAGCAAGATTTTATTGAAAGGACGCAGATGTAGCTGTCTCTTGTGAGACTATGCCGGGGCCCAGCAAACACAGAAGTGGATGCTCACAGTCAGCTAATGGATGGATCATAGGGCTCCCAATGGAGGAGCTAGAGAAAGTAGCCAAGGAGCTAAAGGGATCTGCAACCCTATAGGTGGAACAACATTATGAGCTAACCAGTACCCCAGAGCTCTTGACTCTAGCTGCATATATATCAAAAGATGGCCTAATCGGCCATCACTGGAAAGAGAGGCCCATTGGACTTGCAAACTTTATATGCCCCAGTACAGGGGAATACCAGGGCCAAAAAGGGGGAGTGGGTGGGCAGGGGAGTGGGGGTGGGTGGATATGGGGGACTTTTGGTATAGCATTGGAAATGTAAATGAGTTAAATACCTAATAAAAAATGGAAAAAAAAACATACAGCCTACAGATGATAAAACAATGGTAGAGAATCAGTATAGCATGCGTAAGTTTATAACAGAATAAAAGAAAAATGAAAGTTCAAAGTTTTTGTGTGAGTGATTGTGTTAAAACACAAGGTAAATGATCTTATTAAATAATCCATATTGTGCCTGCATGGTGGCATAATCAAGCTATTTCTTCACATGCTGTAAAAATGCTGCACCCCATGTAGTTAACTGCCTCAAGGAATGCAAACACCAATAACCTGCTCCCCAAAATGTCAAATATGCAAACCTACATATTCCCTACAAATTTCACCATAACCTAAAGAAAACAAGAAGACAACTACAAAAGAAAACTAAAAGATAAGTTAAGGGATAAATTGTATTTAGATAAATAGCCTATTGTATATTGTGATTTGCATATTTTATCAAAAGTAGAAATGATATAAAATTGAGGATTTTATCATGTAACAGTGGAAGTAAAATCTTCCATATGAAACCCGAGTCACACATATACTAAATTCTTTAACATGTGGAGAATGCCAAGCTGCATATGCATCAAAAGATGGCCTAGTCGGCCATCACTGCAAAGAGAGGCCCATTGGACTTGCCAACTTTAGATGCCCCGGTACAGGGGAACACCAGGGCCAAAAAGGGGGAGTGGGTGGGTAGGGGATGGGGGGGGGTGGATATGAGGGACCTTTGGGATAGCATTGAAAATGTAAACGAGGAAAATACCTAATAAAAAAATTTAAAAAAAGAATATACTCACAAATGTTTGCAGGAAATGAGTTTGCTTCATTAAAAAAGTCTGATAACTCTGGAAAAATGTCTTCTTCCAAATAGGGAAAGCTGTTAAGTGGTAAATCCATGATTATTCTAGAAATAGAGCTATAGTCATTTGAAAGTAGACCAGTCTTGAAGCATTAAAACATGGTAACAAAGAATTGATATTGTCACATGAACTTCTTGCTTATAATCTCTGTTCTAAACATAACGTTTGATTAATGTAGGAAAGGACCACTGATCAGTTTAGAAGAAATACAAAATGGTATGAAAAGGAGAGAGAGAGAGAGAGAGAGAGAGAGAGAGAGAGAGAGAGAGAGAGAGAGAAAGAGAGAGAGAGAGAGAGAGAGAAAGAGAGAGAGAAAGAAAGGAGAGAAAGAAAGAAAGAAAGAAAGAAAGAAAGAAAGAAAGAAAGAAAGAAAGAAAGAGAGAGAAAGAAGGAAGGAAGGAAGAAAAAGAAAGGAAAGAGAAAGAGAAAAAAAGGAGAGAGAAAGAAACAGAAAGAAAGAAAGAAAGAAAGAAAGAAAGAAAGAAAGAAAGAAAGAAAGAAAGAAGAATAAAAGAAAGAAAGGAAGGAAGGAAGGAAGGAAGGAAGGAAGAAAGAAAGAAAGAAAGAAAGAAAGAAAGAAAGAAAAGAAAGAAAGAAAGAAAGAAAGAAAGAAAGAAAGAAAGAAAGAAAGAAAGGTTCTTTAATTGAGACTTTGTCGAACATATGTGGGCAGCCTTAGCATCCTCGGAACCAACAGCTGCAGATAGATAAAGGCAGTGCCAAGAGCAAGCAGGCCCTCAGAGGCCACATCCTTGCTCTTAGCATCGGGTTTGGCAACTTTCCTGGGCAGGATACTTGTGAGCAGAGCTGGTTCTCATGTTGTGCCAGGAACTTTGTTGGCACCTGAGAATGACTCACACATACTTCTAACGGTTAGTGCAGATTAATTTCCTGAGTCCTTGACTTTAGTATTCCTGCTCAAAGTCACACACAGTTTGTGTCCTGAGCCATAATTTAAACTCCAAATGTCTGTTCCAAAACGATAAACTATGCTGAGAGAAAGATTTGCATAAACTCATGGATGTCAGCATTGTTTCTTAAACTTGGTGGTTACAAAGGCACCAAGTGCACAAAAGAGAGAAGACCATACTAGATACAGAGTTTGGTGTCTTTGCTGTGAATTTACTTTCATTCCAGATAGAAATCTGTGGGAAATACATTGTAGGTTAATAGATGAGGTTTTTTTTAATATATAAATATGTTTTTCCATGTTTGTAATATACTCATGCAAAAATGGACTACAAGCCTTGTGCAAATTTATTTTCTAACACTTTTGCTTCTGTAAGGACTTAGAAGGTAAGGAGCATTTTCTAGAATTCGTTTAGTATTTATTTATGGTCATAATTTTGAATCCACGACTATGCATTGATTATTTTTTGTAATACAACATGAAAATTTCCTGTGATTGTCGTTATATTGAAACCATATGATGAATGTAAAGAATCTTTTATATTTTTTCAATACAATGAATGACTTGTTTTCTATTGTAAATTCTCACACATGTACCATGAATACATTTAATCTCTTTACTTCTTATTGGTTATTGCATGTGCAACCCTAAAGAATAACATACATGTTTTAAATCATGTATGATTTTATTTTAAAGAAGTCACAATAAACCTTATGAAAACTGATAAAACTGTCAATTTTAATACACTTAATTCATTAATAAAAATTTCAAGAAGATAAATTATGTTATCTTTTAGTTGTGAACAGAATTATTCATTCAGAATATGCAAAATGCAAAACAGTTCAAAAATTCAATTTCCCTATCTTCTTTGCTAATGTCTTACTCATCTTCCCAAATTGAGAGTCTAGATAGGGTACAGACAGCCATATTCGAGAAGATGTTTAGCTGCAGGCCTGAATTTGTATCAATGGACCATATGTTTTTGCAAATTGCCTTCAGTTAGATGTAACTTTTCTTTCTCATCTCATAGTACCCCCTATTATAAAAGCTAGAAATGACCAATATCAATCTTGTGTGTTATAGAATTTAAATATTTCACAATAAATTTTGTAAATATGCTTGGCTATGACAACTATAGCAATTACATTGACTATTCCTTGGAGTCAATCTTAAAAAACTGTGAACTCCTCAAAAGAGGGTTTTTCAGGCTTACTGCTGGAGTTTTAGGTAGTGATCAGTGGCTCTTGGACCTCTGTTACTCTCATTAGTCTCAAGAGGAGGAAATTTAATTTATTATAATATATATATATATATATATATATATATATATATATATATATATATATAGAGAGAGAGAGAGAGAGAGAGAGAGATGGAAGAGAGGGAGAGAGGAGAGATAAAATTTAAGTGGGTATATGGATGGATGAATTGATGGATGGATAGGTGAGTAGATAGGTAGATAGATAAATAATAGATAGATAGCAGTTGAGCACTGAGATAGTTACTTGTGTGAGAGTAATTTTAGATGAAAAGTTAATAGTGTGATGTAGGCCTTTTTTGAACATTTTTATTGTTCTTTGCCCTCCTTGGTTTTTATCTACCCTCCTTTGTTCTTCCTGAAGACTCTTCTTTTTCTATCAATGACCCACTCAGGAAAATAATGACTGGTCATGGAAGCCTAGCAAACTCCTCAGCTGTTTTGAAGTCTTGGATATTGGAAGAGAACCTAAAACCACTATTTTATGAAATAAGAATAATCCATAACTACATTTTTTTACATTTATCCTTATTTCCAGAGCTATTTTTAACTTCTTTGTCTGTTTCCATTCTTTTCTCCATCTTTTAAAAATTCTTCTTTTACATATTATATCCTGACTGTATGTTTCCTTTCTTCCCCCCTCAAGTTTTAAACACACACACACACACACACACACACACGCGTGTGTGTGTGTGTATATATATATGTATATATATGTGTGTATATATGTATATGTGTATATGTATATATCTGTATATATGCAATAAGCCGCAATACAATCAGGCACAGACTATCACACCAAGGATGGACAAGACAACCCAGGTGTAGGTGAAAGGGACTCAAAAGAATATAAACAGTCATTTATAGTCCTTGCTCCCTCTGTTAGGGTCTCCACAAACACACCAAGTTACTGAAGCCATAACATATCTGAAGAGGACCTACAACAGACCCCTACAAATTCCCTGATATTTGTGAGTTCTTTTGAGTTGTTGACCATTGTCTTGTGGTATTCCTGACCCCTCTAATTTCCCTTATTCTCCCCTTCATCCTTGAGGCAACATATGGAAACCATTTCAGAAAACTACCGATTATAATGTAGCGCTGTGCAGCCCAGCTTATATGGATACATTCTATTTGCAATATACCAAATGCACCTAAAACTCAGAAAATATTGTGGCAAATGGAATGGAAATATTGCAAGATGAAAAATATTAAGGGATCTGCTATGATATTTTGTATCATAGAAATATCAGAGCAGAGCAGTGGTGGCACACGCCTGTAATCCGAGCACTTGGGAGGCAGAAGCAGGCAGATTTCTGAGTTCGAGGTCAGCCTGGTCTACAGAGTAAGTTCCAGGACAGCCAGGGTTACACAGAGAAACCCTGTCTCCAAAACAAAAACAAAATCAAACAAAAAAAGAAATATCAAAAACTTTAAGGAAATAAATAATACAATCAAATATACTTGAATATTCAAAACATTGCAAAAGAAGACTTACAAATGGCCTTTAAATGTTATGAAAACCAAAATTCAACTAGAGAAATACAATGCTAAATATCTTAGTAAGGAAGAGTGAACTCAAAATATTATTTGTATGAAGATAAGAAACCTTATTGCTAGAATATTGTGAATATAGTCATTATAGAAATCAATATGGAAAGTCTTCAAACTTGTAGACAGAGCTAGTATTTAGTTCAGAAAATCACCATGTTAAGTATGGTACTCCAATGTTTACTGCGCCTCATTTTGGTAGTTAAGAAACTATATCAATGCAAATATATATTCATGAATGAATGGATATAGATAATTATATATGATGCACACCCATGCACAGGAGGATGTTATTTGTTCATATTAATGCCACTTATGAAATACAGATATACCTGTGAGTCATGATATTAATAGGACATTTTCTACTACAGGAGAAGAATAACTTGTCATAACTCCAGACTTTTGATTTGGTATAAATTTTAAATCCTTCATTCAGCATCTCAAGTAATGAAAACGTTTTAATTTTTTTTCATTTTTTTCATTTTATTGAAAATGTATTTTCTCACACAATATGTTATATTTATCATTTCCTCTACCTCTATTCCTCCAGGTAACTCACAAGCTCCCTTTCCTTCTGGATTCACTGCCCCTTTGTTTCTCACTGTAAAAGAAGAGGATTATTAGAGATAGCAACAAACAGGAAAAATAAAATATATTAAGATAAAACAAAAATATATCATGTCAAACAGTAACCTAACAGAAGGAAAAGTAGTCCCAAGGGCAGGTACAAGAGTCATAGAACTACTTGTTCTCACAGTCAGGAGTCTTATAAAAATACTAAGTCAATAACAATAATATATTCTGAAAACAACAAATAATCAAAGAATAAGGATTAAAGGACTTGTAGACAAGATGAACCAAAATGATCTCTGAGTTCATTTCTTCAATATACTTGTGGAGGTCTTTTGTGGATTATCTGAATGCTGCCATGGTTTCTGAGAATTAGTGTCTCATTCCAGAGCCCTTTTATGAAGTAGTCAAGAGCTATATAGCTTCATGTACCAAGTGTTTGGGGAGGTTTGGAAAATTTCTGTATCCAATGTACTTGTATTATATACAAATTCAACTAAGCACCTATTTACTCTAGAATTCCTTGTTGACACGAATATAGGCATAATACAATTACGATAGCAAAAATTCCCATTTTTTGTACCTTTAACACAAATAAAAAATGTTATATAGAAAAATTGCAGAGTTTGCTCACTCTTAAATAAAGAACAATATGTAGTCTGTCATTTTCAGCATGTTTTAGTGTATTCTGCTTCTTTGGTGTCTAATTGTCAGTAATATGAATTTTAATATTTTTCTATTCAATATAAATTAAATTAACTTGTATGGTGGGAACTTTGCAAGTATCAACATATTGTACAATCAGCCTTATAAAATTGCTATTTTATCAAATCTGATACTTTTTTGATGCAATAACAAAATGTTTGATACTGATAAACTTGCTTTTCTGATAGCCTGCCATGATCTAGCATGGTATCACATGGTAACCTGAGACAGGAAGTGAAGGGTGGCATTGGCATTAAGGTAAAATGCTGGTGACTCTTGACAATTAATTCTTTCTTGCTAATCTGTGGGCAAAGGCTGCTGGCATTTGGTGATCACTACCTGCAGACAGCAGCAGGTGAAAAGAAAAAGGCTTAGTTACTTGAGGCTTTTTTTTTGGGGGGGGGGGATCTTGCTTGTCAGGAAAGAGGATTGGAGTTCCTTAACTCTTTATGACCCAGACAGGAAAGAAAGAAAAGGAAAGGAAAGGGAAGGGAAGGAGAGGAGAGGAGAAGGAGAGGGGAGGAAGGGGGAGGGGAGGGGAGAGAAGAGAAGGGAAGGGGAGGGGACAGAAGGGGAGGGAAGGGGAAGGGGAAGGGGAGGAGAGGGGAGTGAAGGGAAAGGGAGGGAAGGGAGGGAAGGGGAGGAGAAGGGGAGGGGAGGATAGGGGAGGAGAGGGGAGTGAAGGGAAGGAAAGAATAGAGGAGGAAGGAGAGAGAGAGAGAGAGCAGGAACACACAAAACTCACATACTGGATGAAGCAGAAAAAGGCTACACCATCACTTTCTTGTTATTTTTAGGTATATACATTCTCAAGATAAATGATCACATGGTTTTCTAAGTATTTTTACATTTCATAAGGTCATGTAAGTTTATTGCAATAGTTCATGTCATAAATCGATAAGACTTAAGGAGTTATATAGCCAAATCATTTACATGTCTTTCCATTAAGAGCAGTTCTTGAGTAAACATTCAATATTTGTTACTAGCCTCTATAAGTTCATTGTAAGTTTAAAGCAATAGTTTTTATGACATATTAGCTCAGTTTAGTAAAGAGAAAAGTCATCTGCCTTGCGTTTTATTATTTTGAAGTCTTGTTTAGATAAACTACTCCACCATTTATTTTCTCTTCTTTTACTGATCCCCAGTTTACAATCCTTAGTTACCAGATAGTGGCCTCATTCCTAACCTAGAAGGAATGTTTATCCCTTTCCCTTGCCTTACTATCCAATCAATTATCTCATAGAATCCCCAATGCCATGAATATTGATGCAAAAATCCTCAATAAAATTCTCGCTAACCGAATCCAAGAACACATTAAAGCAATCATCCATCCTGACCAAGTAGGTTTTATTCCAGGAATGCAGGGATGGTTTAATATACGAAAATCCATCAATGTAATCCACTATATAAACAAACTCAAAGACAAAAACCACATGATCATCTCGTTGGATGCAGAAAAAGCATTTGACAAGATCCAACACCCATTCATGATAAAAGTTCTGGAAAGATCAGGAATTCAAGGCCCATACCTAAACATGATAAAAGCAATCTACAGCAAACCAGTAGCCAACATCAAAGTAAATGGAGAGAAGCTGGAAGCAATCCCACTAAAATCAGGGACTAGACAAGGCTGCCCACTTTCTCCCTACCTTTTCAACATAGTACTTGAAGTATTAGCCAGAGCAATTCGACAACAAAAGGAGATCAAGGGGATACAAATTGGAAAGGAGGAAGTCAAAATATCACTTTTTGCAGATGATATTATAGTATATATAAGTGACCCTAAAAATTCCACCAGAGAACTCCTAAACCTGATAAACAGCTTCGGTGAAGTAGCTGGATATAAAATTAACTCAAGCAAGTCAATGGCCTTTCTCTACACAAAGAATAAACAGGCTGAGAAAGAAATTAGGGAAACAACACCCTTCTCAATAGTCACAAATAATATAAAATATCTCGGCGTGACTCTAACTAAGGAAGTGAAAGATCTGTATGATAAAAACTTCAAGTCTCTGAAGAAAGAAATTAAAGAAGATCTCAGAAGATGGAAAGATCTCCCATGCTCATGGATTGGCAGGATCAATATTGTAAAAATGGCTATCTTGCCAAAAGCAATCTACAGATTCAATGCAATCCCCATCAAAATTCCAACTCAATTCTTCAACGAATTAGAAGGAGCAATTTGCAAATTCATCTGGAATAACAAAAAACCTAGGATAGCAAAAACTCTTCTCAAGGATAAAAGAACCTCTGGTGGAATCACCATGCCTGACCTAAAGCTTTACTACAGAGCAATTGTGGTAAAAACTGCATGGTACTGGTATAGAGACAGACAAGTAGACCAATGGAATAGAATTGAAGACCCAGAAATGAACCCACACACCTATGGTCACTTGATCTTCGACAAGGGAGCTAAAACCATCCAGTGGAAGAAAGACAGCATTTTCAACAAATGGTGCTGGCACAACTGGTTGTTATCATGTAGAAGAATGCGAATCGATCCATACTTATCTCCTTGTACTAAGGTCAAATCTAAATGGATCAAAGAACTTCACATAAAACCAGAGACACTGAAACTTATAGAGGAGAAAGTGGGGAAAAGCCTTGAAGATATGGGCACAGGGGAAAAATTCCTGAACAGAACAGCAATGGCTTGTGCTGTAAGATCGAGAATTGACAAATGGGACCTAATGAAACTCCAAAGTTTCTGCAAGGCAAAAGACACCGTCAATAAGACAAAGAGACCACCAACAGATTGGGAAAGGATCTTTACCTATCCTAAATCAGATAGGGGACTAATATCCAACATATATAAAGAACTCAAGAAGGTGGACTTCAGAAAATCAAATAACCCCATTAAAAAATGGGGCTCAGAACTGAACAAAGAATTCTCACCTGAGGAATACCGAATGGCAGAGAAGCACTTGAAAAAATGTTCAACATCCTTAATCATCAGGGAAATGCAAATCAAAACAACCCTGAGATTCCACCTCACACCAGTCAGAATGTCTAAGATCAAAAACTCAGGTGACAGCAGATGCTGGCGAGGATGTGGAGAAAGAGGAACACTCCTCCATTGTTGGTGGGATTGCAGGCTTGTACAACCACTCTGGAAATCAGTCTGGCGGTTCCTCAGAAAATTGGACATAGTACTACCGGAGGATCCAGCAATACCTCTCCTGGGCATATATCCAGAAGATGCCCCAACTGGTAAGAAGGACACATGCTCCACTATGTTCATAGCAGCCTTATTTATAATAGCCAGAAGCTGGAAAGAACCCAGATGCCCCTCAACAGAGGAATGGATACAGAAAACGTGGTACATCTACACAATGGAGTACTACTCCGCTATTAAAAAGAATGAATTTATGAAATTCCTAGGCAAATGGATGGATCTGGAGGGCATCATCCTGAGTGAGGTAACACATTCACAAAGGAACTCACACAATATGTACTCACTGATAAGTGGATATTAGCCCAAAACCTAGGATACCCAAGATATAAGATACAATTTCCTAAACACATGAAACTCAAGAAAAATGAAGACTGAAGTGTGGACACTATGCCCCTCCTTAGAAGTGGGAACAAAACACCCTTGGAAGGAGTTACAAAGACAAAGTTTGGAGCTGAGATGAAAGGATGGACCATGTAGAGACTGCCTTATCCAGGGATCCACCCCATAATCAGCATCCAAACGCTGACACCATTGCATACACTAGCAAGATTTTATCGAAAGGACCCAGATGTAGCTGTCTATTGTGAGACTATGCCGGGGCCTAGCAAACACAGAAGTGGATGCCCACAGTCAGCTAATGGATGGATCACAGGGCTCCCAATGGAGGAGCTAGAGAAAGTAGCCAAGGAGCTAAAGGGATCTGCAACCCTATAGGTGGATCAACATTATGAACTAACCAGTACCCTGGAGCTCTTGACTCTAGCTGCATATGTATCAAAAGATGGCCTAGTCGGCCATCACTGGAAAGAGAGGCCCATTGGACACACAAACTTTATATGCCCCAGAACAGGGGAACGCCAGGGCCAAAAAGGGGGAGTGGGTGGGTAGGGGAGTGGGGGTGGGTGGGTATGGGGGACTTTTGGGATAGCATTGGAAATGTAAATGAGCTAAATACCTAATAAAAAATGGAAAGAAAAAAAAACAAATTTACATTCAAAAAAAAAAAAAAAAAAAAAGAATCCCCAATGCCATAAAGCCATACAATTGTAAACACTTTCCAAAGACAATACCTCTAATTACTAGTAATATATGAATTTGAGGGTTACCTTCATGATCTAAGGACATTAACATGCATTATGAAAAGATACCTCAGAAACTTGAAAGCACATTAAAACAAACAATAAAAAGAAAAATGTGAAAAATGGATTATAGTTAAAGTACCACCTTCTAATAATAATAATAATAATGATGATGATGATGATGATGATAAACATTATTTTACATACATGGGAGTTTACATACATTTAGTTTGTCAGCCATATGTGTACAATTTCAATCAAAGCCTAAAGAATTTCTCAAATACTCTGGAATGGAGTTAGAGTGGTTTGTGAGCTACCCTGTGGATGATGGGAATTGAAACTGAATCCTCTGCAACTTTAACAAGACATGTGTTCTTAACACTTCAGGTATATTTCTAGACTATAACCTCAATTTTAAATGGCGTATAAACCTTCTATATAAAGTTAAAGTACATAAAGAAGAAAAGAGTAAACATTTGCTTGCACCGCAAATAACAATAATGTAAATTTTGCCTATGAAACTAATACAATTATATCATACATCTAGAGATAGATTTTGAAGGTTAGTATTACTAGAAATGAAAATTAGAAAAGTAGTGTAAAAGTTAAAGTTGACAACACTGTTCTTTATGAATTTTTATTGACTAATTATCTTTGTTTCTCCAAAAGTCTTATCTTCAATTTGATGTGATTTGAATGATATTGTTCAGGAAATCAATTTTTAGCTGAGTTCATGTGGATAGTGGTGTGTGTGTGTGTCTGCATGTATGTGTGTTGTTCACTGTATAAAAGGATAAGAAAACAATATGGCTATCTGTAAATAAGGAAGGTATTCTCTTTATCATGAATTTTCTAAACACATTTTTATTGATCCTACACCATGTAAAACTGAAAGAACACATTTCTATGTAAGCTGTCCACACTTGGCTCTCTCTCTTTTCATCAATCCAAGTAAAAACTTCAAAACCTGTTGAGACTATTTGAAAATCACAGAAATAACTCACCACCCCTAAAAAATATTTCTTCTGCATAAAGGCAAGAGTCCTAGGAGAGGAAGCAGAGCTGGGTTCATTATGAAGTATCAACCCTTCAGGAGTACACCTGGATAAATCCCAAGGTTGATAGACTTCTTTCTTAGAATTTTCTGCATTCACTTCACCCAGTCCTACAAAAACCGTCTTAGCCTCATAACTTAAGCCACATAAAGTCATCCTCAGAAACGATTTTCTGTTGATTTAACTGAGATCTTTTAAGACTTCTGACCCTTGTAGTAAGCTTTAATTTAATAATGTTAAATGCTAAAATTGATTTATGCCATGAGATATGGGCCAAAATTATACACAATACTTTTGATGCCATGATACATAAGACATGAGTGATTTAAAAAAAAATCCTTAGAGAGCCTTTCATAATTTTTCACAGTAAATCTCCACTTTTGATATCGTCTGCACTGTTCTGTCTATTTCTATAATTTCCAAAGAAATTTATTGGACTAAACATGAATTAAAAGTACAGTATTAGTTAAAAAAAATATTTTTCCCAGACAAATGTGAATTTGTTATAATTAGAAGGGAAAATTTTCTATCAAAGAAGTTATAATTTACAAATAAATCAAAAAATGACGTTCAAGTGGAGTCAGAATTGCTTGGGAATAACATAATTTATTAATTGATAGACCAGAAAGCACCAAATAAAATCGAAAAAATACAGGTATAAATATTTTCAGCTTGCTTCTGACACCCAGTTTGTAAGCATCCTCTCCCTTTTTAAATAAGATTTAAAGAGTGAATGCACTTTAAAAGAATTTATGGTATCTTTTGGAAATTGTAGACGCAAACTGGAAGCACTCTTAACTGTATGTCTTTTACTGTGCTTTATAAAACAATACAAAACAAACTAGAGGGGTCCAACTGGGAAAATCACATCAACATTGATTTTTTACTTGCTCTGGCAGTATTTATTTGCTTCATTGTTTCTTCATTTGTGTTCACTGCTACAGAGATTTCATATATATATATATATATGAAATATTTTCCAGAATGTCTTAAGACGGTATGAATACTGTGCTTCTGAAGTAGTCTCTATAGTAACTAAACAACACGTAACATTACCATTTTAGTTGACAGAAATCCCTCCCTGCTTTTTTAATTTTAGGAATAGATGTTTTAGAAAACATGTTATATATACCTTGATTGCATAAAGGTTAAAAATAATTATCAGGACAAAATTGATTTTTTTGTTACAGTTGAAATAACTTAAATGATAATTTGAGATTAAACGGTTATGTCCTCCCAATAAATACAGAAGGAAGAATTGATAATCTGCCACAAGTCATAGTTGATAGATACCTTTCTCAA
The DNA here is from genome assembly GCF_000001635.26 of Mus musculus. Lineage (NCBI taxonomy): Eukaryota > Metazoa > Chordata > Mammalia > Rodentia > Muridae > Mus > Mus musculus. Next base: position 79,724,270 of record NC_000071.6, on the reverse strand, counting down.
ATTTGGATTTATAGTCTTTTATTGTATTTTTACTTATATCTCCTGCAGTTATTTCAAACCAGTAGATACACCACTATCTCCAATATTGTAGTTTCTATGTGCTGCTCAGTTTTTCTACTTGAGAGAGCATTCCTCTAAATCTGCAATTTTGTCTTGATCCTTGTCACATTCCTGTTTCTTCCATAAGGAACTACTCAATGAGCATAAACAGGAACAACAACAACAAAATAACAACCTTATGGTGGTGACACCTACACCTTTATGAGAGAGAGAGAGAGAGAGAGAGAGAGAGAGAGAGAGAGAGAGAGAGAGACCATTTGCACCAACATATCAACAACTACACACAAAAATAAAAACAAGAAACTTTGTAAAATGATATACAGTAAGTGAGACTACATGGCACAATTATTTGTCTTACCTGTATGAAATAAGACAATCTTATACTCACTGAATTCTTTGCTACCAGCCTTCTTTGATGGCACATAAACAGGTTGAATTAGTTAAAAAGAAAATAAATTTTATTGAAGAGAAAATTTGTAGCCTGCAAAGTCATTCTTACAAAATCTCATTTATTTTGATTTGAATTTTAGTCAAATCTCATATAGCTTATCTTCTTAAGAGCCTTGAAAAGTATAGTAAACTTAGGAAATTAACCTCCTGGTATATTAGCTATAATGTTTCTATTCAATTTTTCTCTTTCTTTCTTTCTTTCTTTCTTTCTTTCTTTCTTTCTTTCTTTCTTCCTTTCTTCCTTCCTTCCTTCCTTCCTCCCCCCCCCTCTTTTTCTGTCTTTCTTCCTTTGTATCTGTTTGATCATCCTGGGTATTTTAATGTACAATCTCAAGATAGACCATACTCTTTGTTCAGATATGAGACATTAATTTGTTCTTTTTATTTTTAAACTCCACAAAATGGAAATGGATAGCAAAACTTAAAATTAGAAAACCTTTGCCTTTGTCTTCTTCCTTATTGAATGATGCAATTGGAATCTACCTTCCCACCACAGCCCCCAGTATTTTTAATTCCCAACATCGAAAGGATCACAAAAAGTATGATGCCTTTGACTAACCCCTTGGCTCTGTGATGGCTGCTGTCTGATACTTCTAATTAATATGCTATGTATAATTATCAGAAGCAGAGCTCCACCCTGTAGACTGGAGGGCCTTGTGCTGAAGATGCTCAGTTTTATACACTAGGGGTAGAAGAGGGAGGAAGAATCAAAATACTTTTCTAAATAATTATGTTGTGAAAATGTCTTCTAAATTCTTATGTTGTTTTCCCTAGACCTGGGCTACTTTTCCCTACTTAGAGAAGTGTCTTTTAAAACTGGATACAAGAGTCAACATAAAGATAAACAATTGGTCAAAGTACTAAGAGAAAGATACTGAATGCCCATTCTTTACCATCATTCCTAAAGACCCCAATACACACAGCCTATATACATTGGCATAGAAAGCATAAGCAAATAGAGGCTAGGGCAAATATAAGAGCAAGAGGTTAAGAGAAGTGTTATAAAATAATGTGTTCTAGACATGGCATGACTTCTTTACTCAGGAACACAGAGCAACAGGACTTACTTTTATTAGACTCATATAAAATCAAACCAAATAAAACTCTATCATAAATTGACTAGATAATCTCTAAGCTCCACCCCTTATTTGGGACATTTAAGCAATTGATAGCTGCTGAAAGAATAAAATTATTCATTTTTGAGTTTGTGGCCATTATAAGATCATAGACTCCAATTGTTAAGTCCACCCCATGCACATATTTGAAGGACGAACGGACTAGTAAATCATTAAAACTTAAAAAAAAAAAAAAGTAAACTTATCAGGATGATGTGTCGAATGTAACATCTATAGAACTTAATTGGACGGTACTGGAAATATTCCCTAGAGCATGAAAAAGCCATGGTTGAACACAAAGCAGAGAAAAATGATTCTCCTCTTCCTTGAAGTCACTAATTGACAATGTTTCCTCATTAAGAGTTGGACATCAAAATCCTTCCTCTACTTCATACAAAAATTTGTAATTGCCTTGCTCTTGAGCATCCCTATCTAAAAGAAAGTTCTCACAGTACATTGTTTGCTTTCTCATCAACTTCGACACAGGTAATGAGGAGACATTTGTGAGGAAATATTAAAAGTATAAACTGCATTGTATCATACTTCCAAGTCACTATGCAAATGAACGAAATATATAAATTACATTGATTATATAATTGTTTTAAATTCTAAAACTTCATAACATATAAATTATGTTAATAATGCTGAGTGATGGAAAGTAAGGATATTTCTCAATAACAATTATTTTCATATAGAAAACAGCCTAAATTCATAGCTGATCTCTAGCTGTAGAAGAATAAAAAGTCATGAAAAATTGAAATATCAAATATTCATATGTTTTTCTCTTATCAAAATTTACAGAGTTGGCAGTAGAGATAAAAGCAGAACACTGCCTAGCTAATACACGAGAACTCTACTTCCATTCACAGCACCACCAAAAATGAATAAATGAATAGATAAACATAAAACCATGATTAAAATCATGTGATACCAAAAAATTGACAACGTTAAATATGTAATAGAATAAATCAGAAATCTGAATAGAATAGATTTGTGTATTTGGTTATTTTTTCAAAAGAATATTTAGATGTTTCAATTGGGGAATTATGTTGTCTTTTAAACATTATTTTGAAAAGAAATAAATCATTACAGATGAAGTTGGATCTACTCTGAAAATGAGCCTGGTGGCTCCTCAGAAAATTGGACGTAGTATTACCTGAAGACGCAGCTATACCACTCCTGGGCATATACCGAAAAGATGCTCAAACATATAATAAGGACACATGCTCTACTATCTTCATAGCAGCCTTATTCATAGTCTCCAGGAGCTGGAAAGGACACAGATGGCATCAGAGGAATGGATACAGAAAATGTGGTACATTTATGCAATGGAGTACTACTCAGCCATTAAAAACAATGAATTCATAAAATTCTTAGGCAAATAGAGGGAACTAGAAAATATCATCCTGACTGAGGTAACTCAGACCCAAAAGAACACACATGATATGCACTCACTGGTAAGTGGATATTAGCCCAAAAGCTCTGAACACCCAAGATACAATTCACAGGCCACATGAAGCTCAAGAAGAAAGACTAAAGTGTGGGTGATTTGGTCCTTCTTAGAAGGGGAACAAAATACTCAGGGGAACAAATATGAAGAAAAATTGTGGAGCAGAGACTGAAGGAAATGCCATCCAGAGACTGCCCCACCTGGGGATACATCCCATACACAGTTACCAAATCCAGATTCTAATTTGGATGCCAAGAAGTGCATGCTCACAGGAGCCTGATATAGCTGCCTCTGAGAGGCTGTGCCCAAGCCTGACATATACAGAGGTGGATGCTTGCAGCCTACCATTGAACTGATCATGGAGTCCCCAATGGAGGAGTTAGAGGAAGGACTGAAGAAGCAGAAGGTGATTGAACCCCATAGGAAGAACAACAATATAAAACAAGCAGAGCTCCTGGTGTCTAAACCACCAACAAAGGAGTACACATGGAGGGACCCATGGCTTCAGCTGCCTAAGTGGCAGATGATGGCCTTGTCAGGCATCAGTGGGAGAAGAGGTCCTTGGTCCTGTGAAGGCTCGGTGCCCCAGTGTAGGGAAATGCCAGGACAGGGAGGTAGGAGTGAGTGGGTGGGTAGGTGGGTGGGGGCACACCCTCATAGAAGCAGGAGAAGGGGGCATAGGATAGGTGGTTTCCAAGGGTGAAATCTGGAAAGGGGATAACATTTGAAATGTAAATAAATAAAATATCCAATTTAAAAGAAAACCAACACACACACACACACACACACACACAAAACAAACAAACAAACAAACAACAACAAAAACAAATACCTAGGCATGCAGTCGCCTAAAGAAGCTATCAAAAACTTTAAACTATGGTAGGATAAAATCATTATGTGTTCCTGTTCTAGCTTGGCAATAATTGAAACAAAAACCTGTTAAGGTTATTAACAAGCTTTAAATATTATGACTGGTCTGATACTTATCTATTCTAATACTAAGTCATCTACTTCCCAACCACGTAGTAATTTTTTTACCTTCCATTTGAGTTTCGCGGGCTTGATCTGCTCCATATGTGTCCTTAGAGTGAATCCATTCTCAACTGGTTCATCTCAAGAAGGATGATTCCGGACAAACTGATGGTCTCTCTCTTCTTCCTAACTCCCACACCTGGCTGGGATGGAAAGTCTAGTATTCCTATCTCGTCTGCCCACTCATAGGCGGAACCAGCTCTTTATTGACAAACCTGAGATGATGGGAAACAATTTTTACATTGAGAAACAAGGGAAACATTGAGACCAGAAACGCTTGATTATGCCTTCATCCAGACTGTAGGCAGATGTATTTTTAAGGTGGCCATATTTTTCTATTCCTATTTTGATGTTATGATTTCGGGATCAAGGATATGGTGACATCTTTTGATGCAACAGGGTCCAATGATGTCAGAAATAACTTTGAATCTACCACTAAGTTCATGTTGAATTGATTTT